>NC_136012.1:18144724-18494724 GCF_048128805.1 Centroberyx gerrardi
ATATCAAAAACAATTATCCTCAGGTGAAGAATGTGTCTGCAGAATTACAACAATTCCAGGGGGGAGAAAGAGGTCTTCACAAATCTGACTGGCTTCCAGGCAGCCAAGACCCCCTCGAAGTGGTAATGAAAAGTGTAACTTTAGCCTCCCAGCTGTACGTCTCAATCCATAATCCTTCCCCAAAAACCTCACCATAGAGCCGCCTACCACTCCCATGGCGTTCCCAGCCTGTGCCGGGCTGGGCCTGCACTGATTTATGTGGCAGTCCGGTGTCATACTCTCGACCTGAAAAGGATTTGCTCTCCTATATTTACCGGGGTGGTCAGGGCAGCTCTCTGGAAACACAGAAAGCCCAGTCTTCGGGCCTCAGTCCCAGACAGTCTTCTTACCCCTCTGTGCCATAACGTGGACATTTTGGACCTTACCAGAATCAGACGAGGCTCCAGTGTTTCCATAGTGGTGTGTGTAGCAGCAGTACAGAGGTGAGTGACTGTCTGGGCGTGTGTGTGTGTACAGAGCTCTCTGGGACAATATACAGTATCTGAGCGAGGACCTGGTATGTGCAAGAGTACCAGTGTTCAGGGCCCCGGTGGGCTGGCCTGTAAAATGCAAGTGTGGAGTAGACAAAGGGCCTGCAAATCGCTGTCATTCAGTGACAGATAACATGACAGCATGACAACCTTACAATATGGCGTTTTGGTTGGTAAAATGATGTTTATTTAGTCCATCTTCATGTTTGCCAGGCCATTTTTAGCATCTGTACCACAAAGTTGCAGTGATTTGAAGAAAATGCTGTTGTGTGTCGTGAATATGATCCTCTATGTGCTTTCAAATATATTGTCCTGATACAGGATGTAATGTTATTTTCAAATCAGGCTCAGAAGAGCGCTGGAGGAAAGTGTTTTACAGTAGTCTCCTGGTAGCCCAGTCCAACTGCTGCAGCGCAACACTGGATTAAAAATGTATTGATTTCCAGTGAATTATTCCGGCAAAGTTGAAAAGGAAGCTGCTAATTGGTGGACCTATAACTAATTGATAATGTGTATGTAAATTACAGATTTTCAAAGAGTTGAAAGACATATAAGAGAGCACTCTTTCAGCGCATCTGTCCATCACAGCATCTCTTTTTGGTGCAGCTGACTCGGGTAAAAGAAAATGTCCTTAAGTACCGATTGTGCTACTTACCCATACAGCCTGACTAAGGATCCAATAAGAGTTGAGAACCATTGAACGCATGTTGGTAGATGAGCTGTTGTGGATGGCTGGTCCGACCTGCCACTGTCCATCCACTCCAGTGAAGTAAACAAGCCAAGGTGACCTCTGGACAGCTTGCTCTATACATCCTGTGGTTGGGTCTCTACGTTGTGTGGCGGTGGGGGCAGCGGGTGGTTGACTCAGGCTCTAAGGAAGGGATCAGCTCATCCCATTTTGTGTGAGTTTGTGTGTGTGTGTGTGTGTGCGTGTGTGTGTGTGTGTGTGTGTGTGTGTGTGTGTGTGTGTGTGTGTGTGCACGCGCATGCACGTATGTGTGTGCACATGCATTTGTCTGTGACAGCCATGTGGCTAATACTTAACACCGTCTGGTACATTCTGAGCAGGAAATGAAAGCATTACTGCAGCGAACATGCACAGCACATACCTGATATAATCCATATATTTTACTGTATATCTTGGTTAAAGGCTCAAATTAAGAGATGAAAACGGCTGAAGAAAATGCACACCATCTCCCACCAGAATTTAAACGAAAAGCGGCATGACCTGAGAGAGACATTTGGACCAACGCGAATGCAGACAAAATGGCCGCTGTTGCTAAGCTAACAGGGAAGGAAGAAGATGGAGCTGATACTCTTTGAATGCTGTATGCCACCAACAGATGCATAGCTGACTGTTCGCAATATTAAACCATGAACCATCGCAGGTTTTTACCTTTTGTCCCGTTTGTATGATCAACAGCAGAGCGCTGCTTTTCTCAGTTTGTCCTCACTAATACACATCGCATATTATGTATGTATATTTTTTAACAAGCGATTCCACTAGCGAAAGATCTCTGACATACATGTTTTTAGATTGACTTGTAAAAAAACGTTCTGTATAATTTGGCCATGGTAACAAGAGATCAGATCAAGAGTCAGGCCATAATTTAAACAATTTAGAGAAAAGGTGTAAGTTAGAAAGCAATGCAGGTTTTAACAATCCTCAGTATTTGAATGAGCCAATACGTAAATATTTCCAGCCTAAATTGTGAGATGTGAGATGAGTAAAATGTGACAGCTTCATATGAAAGTCTCTTTGAGCCTTTGCAGTTGAAAGCCTTCATAGTATGACACTAGGAAAGCCTCCAAATTCTTTAGCTTTTTTTTCTCCCTATGCGTTAGGTTAACTTTGGGAAATCATGTGAGAGATGGTTTTCTTTGTAATTGAGATTGAAAGGATAAGGTGGGTAACTTTCTCTCCCAGTAGCTTCCAACTGATCTCAGATTTTGAGGTGTAGATTATGGAGGTGAATACATTTTTGGGACTTACAGTATACTCCATAACGTTTGAACCTTCTTTGAGAGTTTCAAGTGGGATAAATAGTGAAAGAAAGAAAGAAAGAAAGAAAGAAAGAGAGAAAGAAAGAGACAGAAAGACAGAAAGAAAGTATTTGTACCAAACAAAACAAAGAGACATGATGCAAATATGACATAATCAAGCCAACTATTTTCTGTTTATATTTTAATCACATTTTGGCTGCAAAATAATATAATATACAGAAGATGTATATAATATATAGAAGTTAGGGTAAATAAAATGCATTGATCTAAACTGAAGCATTTTCATTGATAATAATATGTTTATTATATCATTGTCAACTTGAATTTTCGATGCAAATGAAATAGCAATATACAAGTGTAATCATAATACAAAAGATTGGTCAGGAAATGAAGATGTGTCTTTGTTGCTTGAAGTATGGGAGGGACACTGCTGACAGTTAAATGTTCCTTTCTACTGATGAACATACGAAAGACAGATGGTGGGCTTTCATTCTGCAAACTCTGGGAAGTTCCACATTTCAATCTAAGAGAAACATTTGATTTGGCTTACAGTTTTTGATCAAAACTCATTGATTCTCATTTATCATCGAAAATTATTAGATTATGATGAGAGTCATCCATTCATGGCCACATCCCTTGAAGAAATAAAAAGGCTCTCATGAAATAAAAGAATCCGCTTCCAATTAGATCCCACCTAGAAATTAGATAGCTAATGAATTTCATTGTCTTTTGATGCTGCACATAAAGTTTTGCAAATGTAGAAACAATTGAAAAGAATTAAAAGAAAACTTCTAAACAGATGGCATCTTTGACAAACAGCTAAACTAACTCAAAGTATGCATAATTACTTCCCGATTGTTGTCGCAGATACCATTTGTCTGACATAAGCTATAAAACTTTCCAACAATTCTCTCATAACTTTCCCTTCTCCATATGCTTAAATCAAGACAGAAAAAAATAATGTCCTTTTTTTATTATTTAAGTTATTCTTTGCAGGGGGAAAAAAAAGGGTATTTAGGTTTGTGTCATAGGTCAAAACCAAGTTCATGTATACTGGGTGCAAATGCATTGCAGAAGGACTGATATTTGTAATTGTAAGCCATCAGTACTCATTCTGATAGTGAGATTCTACAGCAAGTGTTTATCTCAATTTAGCATTAATTTTTACAGTCAAAATAAAAAGATTATGAATTAGAATTATGCCCTCTTAGCCATCTCATTTATATACTAAATACCATATGCACAGTTTATCTTAAATTCTAAAAAGCATTGGCAATAACGACTGTTGCTTTTTTTTTTTTACCTTTTAGCATTGTTAACTAAATATAGTTTATTTTTTAAGTTTTCTTTTAATTAAAGCTGTAATAGTTCTAATGTAATGTAATACCAAACACCCCCAATGTTAAATGAATAATACTAAATTAATTTACATTTGTCGTACTTTAATTTCATATATATATACATGACAATTTTTCTTGTAATAAAATAATCTGTGATGGAGCACTACTACTAAAAGTAAAGTTCAAAGTCAAAAAATAGTGGAAACAATATTTGACAAATCATTTAATTATGTTTGTATACTCAATTTTTTTTTTTTTCATTTTGGATGTTTTCAGTTATTACAGAAATATACTGTTAATTTCAATGTTTCAGATTAAATATTAAATCTGTCTTGTAGTAAAAGAGAGCGATGATATTTGTGTGAACTGAAAACATCCTTGTGCCACAGTACCTTCGGCTGACTTGTATTACTCTACAGTTAGTTAACAAGTGTAGGCTATATATGCAAGTGATGGGGTTTTCCTTTATTTTGAAATTGAAGCCTGTATAAGCCCTTGTTTTTGTTTTGTTTTGTTTTGTTTTGTTTTGTTTTGTTTTGTTTTGTTTTGTTTTGTTTTTGTTTTTGTTTTTGTTTTTTGTTTTTTGTTTTTTGATATAGTACAAATAAATGAAATCCTTCAGTAATCTGTTGCCAATCAATGAGTCACATAGAAAATAGGAAACAGAGGGGATGATGATGATGATGATGATGATGATGAAGATGATGATGATGATGATGATGATCTAGTATCCGTATCTACAACATAATGAGAATGCACTGAAAGAAGTGGGAGGCCTATCACAGAGGCCCCACTTGTAACTTTTTTTGTCGAGTTAATCGATTCTCATCTAAAGGTAACTAGACAATCTGGTCAGAAATTTCTGTAAATAAATGAGCCAGACACAAATGTAATGCACAAAGGGGAAAGGCCAGAGTCATACCAGTGACAGGGAATAAATAGGGAATAGGTTTTTGGGGAAGTTCTTCAAAGGCACTCCGATTTCACACTGTCAAATTAAAGCACCCTTATATTTTAGGCTCATGAGTGATATTCCTGCTGCTTGAATTGGTCTTCAGGCATCTTTGCTTTGACAGGCCAAAGTGACATATTGCTGATTGATGTAATCCGACATATAATATTTGGGAATTATATTAACCAAAATTATCATTTTTGGTAAAAAAAAAAAATAATATGCAGAGAGACAATGATTCATTACAAATGAAAATACTATATGTTTGTCTTTCATCAAATTTAATAAATTAAAATCATACTTGAGCATTGATCGATCAAAACTTTTTTCCGTTTCTACATATCTGCGCCTTTTATCATTTCCAATTAAATTTTAAGACACAAGCAGTGATATTTTGGGGTACACTTGAGTTGTTTCTACATGTCAAGTTTGCTGTTTTTTTAGTACACTCTTTTGAGTGATACTGTATATTTTGGGATGACAATTTTGTCTATGGAGTAACCTATTCAGCCATCACAACACATCACATCACATCACAATGTTTCTCTGAGCTAGGCGCTCCCACGGATCACTTTTTGTTTTGGGAGTATCTGTTGCATGTCACTTAGTATTTGCTATGGTGATACAAGTGATACATGACCTGTACACATGTTACTACTTGAGCTGATGTTTATTTGAAGAACTCTGACATACGAATTTGAAGCCGCAGGTGCAACTGACAAAGTGAAGCGATCCAATAACCTTTAGCTGGGGTTATGTTTTCAAAAACACATAATTGCAGCTAGCATCAAGGCAGACAACAGACCTGACATCTGTACTGCAAGGTGAATGGTATGTTATTGTGCCTAACCATGTGAAACAGAACTAGAGAAGATTGCATCTGAGTGGGGGTGTTAACACTGAGGACGATATTAATAATAATGGTAATATTTTTATTTGAACATTAATTCAACAACAACAACAAAATGACACCTGTATAATTTCTTTTTTTTTTGTTTTGCTGGATTTAGATTTGTCCAGTACACTTGAGTGAGACCTACAATCTTCCTTTCAGAAAAATGGGTCACCATTATATAACCAGGAAGTGGACTGCCAATGTCCTGCAGCTTGTTTATGGTGACATCTCATTGCTCGGTTGGCGGGGTCCTGCCAGTGTGCGTCTTTATTAGTTTCCATGCACGGCTGGCATGGGCACCCTAGCAGCAGCAGTGACAGCCCTCATCCCTCCTCTGTGCCCCACCTCATACTAAGCCTTGGATTTGAAGGACAGGCTGCTCAGGACAGAACAAGTGCGCCAAGCCAGAGCATAAGCAATGCAGAGAAAGGCCCTGCTCCAGAACAAGAGCAGCGGACTTACTGCTCTAGGATAGACAAGTCAGAGTTAATGCTTTGTCTGCCATACAGTCCGGTTTTAGCAGGTTAAGTTAAAAGACAGTAATAGTGTGCAGGCAATCACCTGTGGTGTCTGTGAAGGAGGCCAGTTTGTGTAAAACCTCATTTCTCTTTAGACAAGCAAGACGCTGACCAACCCACCCACAAAGTTCCTCAAATATATTATTAAGGGCTCCATAGCTAGATGGCCGATTCTTAAATTATTTCAGCAATATCACGGGAAGAGCATACCACGGACCATTTTGCTAAATAATGAAAACATAAAATAATCAAAGTTTCAAACATGCTGAAACAGACTGTTGTTATTACCTTTTAATCTAAGGGCTGAATTCTTTATTTCAGGCGGAAAAGTTTCCTCCCGGGGAGCAGCAGGAGGCGCTGTAAAGCAGTTAGCCTTTTGATAGCACAACGCGAGCAAAAACAAACATGGCTGATGAGGGGGGGGGGGGGGGGGGGGGGGGGGGCAGGGTTGAAAGTGTCTTACACTGGCTCGGCAAGTTAATGCAACATTAACATTGAATGAGCTTTTGGGAGCCCGGAGCAGTGATATTAAAAAGATACCCCCTGCATTCCCTCCTATACCCCAGGCTCAGAGAGGAGCGGCAGACTGCTTCGACCTCATCTCTCAATTCAAAGTCATGTCAAAGACAACAGTGGTGTGGTTTGCACCGTAGCCAAGAAGCATTCAGCGATTTAACATGTTCAGCTCTCCACGATGCAACATGCCATAATCAAGGTGGTGTTGTGGCTCTTTTTCCACTGTAAACACTGGCTGCCTCTCTTGTATTAACTCTTCTCCTTTACAAGTCTACTGTAATCACATATCATATCAAATCAAATGGAGGCCGGTCACTTGTCATCACTGTAATCAGTTTGACTGTATTTATGTATTTAATGAATGTTTTGAGTCTTTTGAGCATAATGTCGCATGCAGTCTCAGTCCCACAGTTTTTATCTGCCCATATTTGCGCTAGAAACTCTAAATGTGCAGCGGCTAGGTTGGGGATAGGTGTGGGAAGGGGGTGAGGTTGGGAGGTGGCGGGGGGTGACAACAGAAAAACACATTTTTGAAGACTGTTTGGGTTCATTGACTCCCAGATTAGGCCTAGAAGAATGTGAAGACGAAACGAGGCGACCTGGTCTTCCTTCATCTTCATCTGAAGTGCTAAATCTCACCCTGACTTTGTAACGCCGAGGCCTGTGAGTCACAACTGTGAAGATATAATGTTATTTAAACCCAATCTGTCACCAAATGGAGTGAAAAAAAAAAAAATGCTTGCCGAGTGCACAAGTCAGACATCACCACTTATGCAACACACACACATATACATACACACACACACACACGCACACACACACGCACGCACACACCTCCCAATCTGTGTCATTACACTAGCAAAATCGTCAATTAATAAAAAGTGAATTCAGTGAGTTGTCGTTAACAAGATGACTATCAAAGGTCAGGTGAGACATTAAGAAGTAAGTGTCAGAAATATCAACACTATTATATAACATAATATGACATAATTATGTGAAATAATTGGGTTGCCATAACCGTGCCAGGTTATTTCAGATGGTAATGAGGAAAATTTGAAAATATTTTCCTGATGTGATAGCATACAGTAATGAATAATTTTTCCGCAATGAATATCATGACATCCCTCTGGGGTCTTTCTGGTTGTTTTGAAATGTATGACCCATTTTGCCTTCCTAATATACCAGAAACCTTGCTAATTTTAACAGCTCATTTCACGAGTACCCCAACACTCAACAAGTCTGTCACCTTCTCCAGCAATATTGAAGATGGTGACAGACAAGAAGCACTGGCATGTTGGTGCCCTGATGGTGCCCAGGTGGTGCCCATGCTTATAATAATGGATGTTGTCTTGTGAACGTAGCTCAGTCCAGAAAAAGTGTTGGCCTTGCAAACGGTCTCTTACTTTCAGATGGGCGACACAAACTGGGATATCGAACATAACACCTAATAAGGCTGTGGTACAAATAGAGACGTTATAAAATATAGTCTTCCATTACATGAACAGACTGCTGTATGTGTGTGGCTATAATGTCCATGGTGTGTGTGAGTGAGGCATCGCAATACAAGATCATTTTACAATATTAAGTGCAATGTCAATAATATCACTGGTAGTACATTTGACATTACTGATTATGGAATGGATTCTAGTTAATGCAATTGATGAGTGATTTTATTAGAATTATGAATTTGCCTGACTGAAACAACCTAGTTTACTTGATGCACTGTGCTATTCATTATTCTACAGTATATATCTGCAATCAGTGTGTTCTCCGTAATTTAGATTTTTGCAATAGATGTATAGAATTGTGTGTAATTCAGTGAATAGTGCAGAAAGAATTTCAGTACAAAAAAGAAAGAAAATGTAATCTTCGGTCACTTTGGCAATGTCAGCATTCCTTTTTTTATACCGTTCCTTATAGTATTATATAATTGAAAGTATCACGGTGCTGTGATTGTGAGCACTAAAACCTTCTCAGTTGGCATGACTTTGCCTTTATGAAGGTCAAAGGATTCTGTCGAATTATTTTACGTCATTTCATTTAAATAAGCAGGCCTGCGGTATAATAGGATGGCCTAACCTAAGTACACTTGGGATATAACGTTTGGGCGTATGAATTCACATTGCTGAGTGAAGCAGTATTTGCAACTTCAGGCCACATTAAGAACCAAATCAACATGGCTGCCGGGCTTGAAAGAATAATCATCTGAAAGAAAAAAAAAATTATTGCCAAAATGAAATTGGCAAAGAATGCAGGGTGTGCACGCGGCAGTGGGCTCCTCTATAAAGACATCTGCTGATTACACAGTTTGGGGAGGCCTGGTAGAGAGGAGCCTGGCAGTGAATCGTGTAAAGAGATTGAGACCACACGACGACTGCTGAAAGAGCACAGCACTGAGTCCCACACAGCCAGTCACTCTGAGCATGAAGCCATAAAGACGTGAAGCGGAAAGTTGCCTTCACTCTATTTTACACAACAAGAGAACCTGCATGGGCTGCCCAGGGTGGCAGAATACCATTAGGCCCTGAAATCCAGTCAAGGGCTTTCTCATTTTGTTCGGGCCTTCTACTCGGCAGGCACACAGAATCTCCAACATAGGCTGGATTGAATTTTTCACCTCTATTGTGAAGTGTTACCAGAAAAAAAAACACTCTCCTATTTTGATGGTGCAGTTTTGAACATGCTCTCCGGGTACCTCAGTTGTGCTGTGTTCGCCCTCCCAAGATGGTGACAGATTGATGTCTGTCTCGGATGACAATGACATGCCTGTAGACAGGTCTGCCTACATGCGTCCCTGCATGACGTTGTGTCAGGTTGCTGTGTGGCAGGTGGAGATAGAGGCCTGTTTCAGGTGGCCCATGTGCTGCAGTGTGGCTCCCTGGGGAGAAGCACCATGGTGCCGTGCTGCAGATGTCTTCCTAGATACGGCAGCAGGACTGGCCCTGGGTGCCACAGCACAGGACCCAGAGCCTTCCACCTAACAGGGGCCGAATCACCGCACGCACGCAACGCCCACACCCTTCTGCCACACTCCGCTTAGATTATTTTTCTGTGTTGAATCAGTGGTGCAACTGCCAGCTATGTTATTGTGCTCATCAATCCCGTCACGCCGCTATATATCTTCAAAGTTTAATACCGGTATTTAAATAGAACATTTCAAATCAGAAATTGAAGAAAATTCAAAGGAAAGATTGTTTTTAGGTGTAGAATTCATACACGCATACACGCACACACAGACACATATGTATATACACACACATATTGTATATATACAATACGTGTGTCACTATACTATACATGTTTATTTATTTATTTATCTAGTTATTTATTTGATTATTTTTACTTAATTTTTACTGAATTAAGTTGTTCAGTTGGGGGGTTAGGTTGAAAATGGTCACTCTATTGTGTGATAGCATTGACTATTTCTAGTATCTCTGATTGGTGTATTGTCACTGCAATTTCATGTGCGAGCAAAAGGCAGTTTCATAACAGCTTTGATTTCATGTGTTTTCCCTGGTTAGTTACAGACCGATTGTACAACTGACATACAGATCCAAAGGAAAAGGAAGGGCCTAAGAGAGCCAGTTATCTGTTCTTTCATCTTTTATCTCACGTCTACAAATATTGGCTGGAACAACCTTTCCTCAATGGGCTTCAGGTACTTTTGTTTAGCGAGGCTGCTCATTACGATTTAGCTCAGTGTTACTTTGAAAGACAGCAATCGAACACAGTATTTTAATTTGTAACGGGGCAGATGTAAAAAAAAATTATCACAAGATAACCGGATAAACAGAGCGTTATTCCCTTCAAATTGAAGCTTATCTCTTAATTATGCGTAACTTGCATTAGGTGCAATCATTACTGAGGCGACATGTTTATATTGAGCTTATGTTTCGTCAGGACGTGGGGAGGGCATCTGGTTCTGCCTCTGCTGGAGCGTACCCATCCCTCTGATCATGTTTAGCCAATGCGCCCGATGTGTGTTTTTCCTAAGCCCCCCCTCTCTTCCTGACCTCTCACCTATGCCCTCTCTTTTCTTTGTTGTGCAGGTCAGACTCCATGCGCCCGCACCCACATAGCCGCATGGCCACATTTTGGTATGCAGATACGCAGACGCAGGTAAGTCTGGTCCAGGTGCACCCCACGGCGATCCTGCCCCACTCCGGTTCACCCCTCAGTTCTCAGGTCAGGCCTAGGGCCCAGCATGCTCCCAGCACAGGTCACAGAGGGCCTCAGCATCCCAGAGATGAGACTCCAGACTGGCATGTCGAGGAGTGTTTGATGTGGCCCTGAGCTGGGCTATGTTACTATGCCTTTAATTAGCTCCAGCAGCTGCTACTTCCTGGTTGACGGACCCTGGCAAACTCCACTGTCTCTATAATCTTTTACAGGTGACTGTCAGATGCACGTCAACACTCAAATAGCACCAGGCTGTGTTCTTTAAGTCAGGTGTTATGCCATTAGAAAGTGCAATACGGCATCACTGTTTACCAAGCCAAGTAACTATGCTGTAGTCAAGATTTAAATGAAAAAAACTAAATGGCTCACAATACTAGTTTTATGACCACAGCATGTTTCCAAATATATTATGCAAATATGTCCCCAAGCTCCTATCCCCTGCCCATTATTTTTTACTAGTTTTGGTTGTTTTCCTTGAGAAGCAATCATGAAAAAGAGCAAGGGGGGTTCTCTTGATGACAGTAAACGCTCCACTCTGCATTCCTTGTCTATGTTTTCAGCTTGCGCAACGAGATCCTAACCGCTGGAAATTGCCCTCTGAGGACTGACAGCTGGAAATTGATCTCAGATTAGATGTGCGCACCTCTTTCCCTGCTCTCCTTTGTCACTCCCAAGTTGGTGGATCTCTCCTTAAAACTCCACCAGAGATGAAAAAAGAGAGACTTCACAGTTGGCTATGGCATACTAATACCCTGGACTCATTAAATTAATGGGGGCCAGATTCCCCTTACTGAATGTGCACTGATGCCCTTTGAGTTTGCCGGGGCTAGAGGGTGTGCAGCACTTTGAAAGCCCTGACCGGCATATTGAACGTGTTTTAATGGAACCCTTTTGAGACTCCTGGTAGGATGCATAGTAACTCCTTGCCTTTAAGTTCCCGCACCTCTCTGTGTGATCTCGTCAGATAGCCACTCCATCCTCGGATTCAGCCCTGGAGAGGGGGAGGGGACCATGCACAGTAAATGAGGCCAGAGGTGTCCATATCTCAGCAGAGGCCATTCTTTCCTGGAGATGTGAATCTTTGAGACAGGGCACTGAGCAAGCTTTGATGTAGAAAGGTTCTCGGTGTAAGACGCTGAAACAGGAGGCTTAGGCAGACATTCAGTGGGATTCCCTTCAGGGAACAGCAGGGGAGCCTGGCCTCTCGTTGGTCAATCGTACATACAGTGTTGATTTAATTGCACCACTGTCTCCTGCTATTCACTCAGCCATTGAGGCCACACTATGAAATAAATTCAATCCCACATATGACCATTATGAATGTCATTGCCCATTCGATGTGAAGACACCACAGCAAATCCCTCCACAATATGGGCGAGCCTCAGGAATGCAGGGCATCGTATGAAGAGATTTTCATTGCCAAAGGTAGTAATAGCAGAGTTTCAAGGTGTAAAGGGGAGTGAAAAAAAATATTGTTTTTAATGGAAATATATTACTATGATCCATGAATACTTCTTAATACAATGGGGAAAAAAGAATATTAATATATGAATGTTGCATATTTGCCCAACAGCAAAAAGATGAATCGATAAGAAAAGAAAGCTGGCGAACCCTCATTTGCATGACAAAAAGTCCCTTTAGAGTAATAATAAATCACCCTTAAGGTTATCAAAACCAGACGTAGCAGATGTGAAGATAGGGAAAATAATGTTAGATATTTCTCCTCAATGAAATTAAGATATCAAGCCTAGAATCTCTTTAGCTCTCAGTGATTTTGTTGATACAGCCATTAGGTAACAGCAAGCCCAAAACATACTGTAGCTTTTTCTGCACTGAGCTGAAAGGACATTATGATATAATGATAATCTTCCATTCAGCACTGCGCTGTCATCTTGACTACCTGCTCTTGAACGTCATGAAATAGAAAAGCGTCCCCCACAATGACGAGATTATCCACAGCCAGGAATGAGGTAGCGGGACTCATCCCGGCGGGCTGAAATACCCTTTAAACACAGTCTAATAAGACAAGTGGCTGGCATCTACAGTAGGGTTCTGACAGGAAGATGCAGCGCCTGCCAGACAATGAGACTCTAGCTGTTGAATATAGTGAATAAACAGAAATCCAGTGGAGCTAAAAATGGCTGACTCAGGTGCACAACAGAGAAGTGTCATATCTTGCCAGCACAACTCTCTCTCTCTCTCTCTCTCTCTCCCTCTCTCTCTCTATCTTAGCCTTTGCAAGTAACAAAACAGCATCATATATACCTCTTACAGAAATCCGTGTTGGGCAATCATTTGATTTTTCATCGCCAGCCTTGACAGTAATGATTTCATAAAGCCTTTGATTTTAGCTCGATCACCATGGCTGCAACATTGCTGGATATCGCTCCTCATTAGTGATTCCATAAGCAGAGTGCATTGCACTGCTGTAGCGGCTGATACTTACATGCCTCCCACTCTAAAGTGTGGCGGTAATTTATTCTCTCCCCGGTGCTCATCATCTTGATGCGACTCACACAGTGACAAGAATCCATCTCCTTGGTACCTGGCAACAAAGTAGGAGAAGGAGGGATAAAGGGAGGGGGCTCACATATTTTGTGATCACAATCAGAAGAGAGAGGATGGTTACTAGGCAGGTTAAGAGCGTCTTAGTGCCATGCTACCTACCTCTAAAATACCCAGTGAACATAAAACTGCACACAGTTCCATTTCCAAATATGTTTTTATCAGACATACTCACAGACATACTCAGCAACTCACTTTGATTCTGACTGAATCATTTCAAGAGAGGAGAAATAACAATTCAGAGTTGAGATGTGATCCAATATAAGGCAACTTCTCCTCCTATACGTTTTTCTCAGAGTATGGCTTAAGCACTTCAAAGTTAAGTATTATTTAGAGACTATGATTCATTTGGCAGCTCATATTGTCCAGCCTCAAAAAACCTAAAGCTAGCCAGAGACACACTGTGGGCTGTTTTCAGCTTCAGAGAAGAGAAAGAATTTGGCTTGAGCTTAGGCCGCCCATCCCCATCCAAAGATGGGCCCTTTTTCATCTTATAGTAGTCTTAGTGCATTGGTGTGGTGACTATGTGCTTCACAGGTGGGAGTCTGCCTCTGTCAAATAAGCCAGTTCACTAAGGACGGGATTTGCCGCTGTTATTTTTCTATTAGGGAAGAATTATGCTAAGCCTTTAGAGGCCATCTTTGTGTTGCTATGGCAGCCCATATTTCCTACCGGGTTGCGACCTTGAATGACTACAGTGCAAAGCCAAGTAGCACCAAAACCCTTTGAGGATTAGAATCGCGGTCTCATAGTTATGCAAAACACCTCTGATATGATTGAACCTTGAATGGTTGAATGACAAAGTTTATTGAGATTGCTTCTCTTTTCATCTGATTATTGTGATTTGAATATTCCCAATCACTGGGTATGGCTTAAGACTGGGCTTTTCAAATGGCTATTGTTTAGGATAACACTAAGAGGTTTTTTCTAACATGTCAAGAAACCTCATATCTTCATACCTATTATATCAAACATGTACATGTTTCATGGTGGTAGAAATCCATTTCAAACAGTAGTACATAAATATAATGAAGATAACCTATTCAGGCAAGTATTGAGGCAAATGAATATGTTGATTACAAACATGGCAAGACTTATATTCTAAGTGGCTTATTATGCAGGGTCTATATCCTTTGATGTAGAGATTACCTTTTGCAATCACCTTATTAAAGCTGTTCTGTGGTTCAGCTGTGATGTGTAATTCAGAGTTGATGGGGCATTTCCTTCATATAACTCACTTAATGCTTCAGAGTTTACTAACTTTTACTGTTTCAGAGCTGTTGTAACTATCAAATATAATTTTGACTTGTGAAAGCAATTTCATCAATCAAGTTCACATTTTATCTGCAGGCAAATCAATAGAAAATGTTTTTCCTCTTTAGATTTTCTCATAATCTTCCCAATTGTTTTCAGACCAGCCATCAAAGCCTTGACTCTATTTGGAGAGATGTATAGACAGCTCCTCAAAGCTGACACAGAGATGAGGCTTTGAAAGTATGAGATTGACACTATTGTGGCCACAAAGCACAACAGGAGACTACTTTGAAGGGGAAAGTGCTTTGAGTATCGGATTTCACTTTAGAAATAGTGGCCGAAGACAAGCTCAAGTATTAGACATGTTGAATTGGTATACGTTAAACAAGAAGCCCAGACATGAGCACTATGCTACTTCCGTGACTTCTCACAAACAGACATCTGGAAAGGTCAAAATTCCACTGTTAAAGTTTGAAACCCCAGATAAATATGCCACGATCTTTTTTATCTTAAATTTGGCGTTCACTTTGTCTTACTGCTGTGTCTTGGGATGGAGAGGCTTGCCATGTAAATAAAAAGTTGACTATTTATCCGAGCAAACAGTACTTTTTTGACAAAATAAAGTGCTGCTATCAGAGCAATGTCTTGTTGGCAGTTTGGGAATTGATCAGTCTCAATCCCAAGCTGCATCCTTGTCAGCTGACAGGTCTGCAGAAGATGACACATTTTCTGACAGTGCCTTGTCAATGACTGTGCTTGAGTGAAATCCCAAGCCATGTTTACTCACTACAAGCCTGATCTCTTATCATCTTATTTTTGACAAATTCGTCACACCCATCTCTCAATCTAATTGGTCTTTGAGGTTCCTGTAAGACAAAGTCTGCTAATCTTAGTGTATTTTTTTTTTTTGTTTGTTTGTTTGTTTTTTGTTTTTTTTATAATGCATTCCATGGAATATTTCTCAAGTCTTTGTGTCTGTACTCAGCTAAGTTTGAAATACATGACAGTCACATTTTTGCTGTTCTGATGTCACACAATCTCGCTGGCTTAAAGTGCACTCGATATGAGGTTTGGTCTACTTTGATGTGGGGTCTCTAGTGATGCGATTTTAGCATGCTATCTGCCTCAACTGTTCTCTGTCACCCACTCCTGCAAAGAGTGACACGGGAGCTGCCAGAGCAGAGACTCAGCCTTTTATTCCTGGTGACTACAAATTAAAGATAGTCGAGAGGTAAATTCAAGAGGTACCATGACAAGCAAAATGCACAAACTTATGCTAGTATTTAACTCTATACTTGAAATATTGGATTCTGTATTTGGCATTTAAAGCATGATCGTGATCAGTCATTTATACGTTTCATTTAAAAGAATATAGCCTAAAACTTTGTTATTTTTAGTTTCAGGTAATGTATGGGTGCCTCACTCCTCCAAATGCCATGTCTAAACTTTACAAAGATATCAAACGCAACATTACATGACATTTTATTCACACCCCTACACACACAAGCTCGCCCTCCCCCTTTTGTTACATGAATTAAACTCCCGGCAAACATGCAGGGAAGACGTTGATTCTGTATGATATCATACGATTTATTTATTCAAGTTTTAAATATACCAACAAAAAAAAAAAAACAACTTACAATTCAATTCTCGCTCATTATGCAACGCTCACAATCTGAACTTCAGATTCTGAAGTTGCAATTCTATGAGGGGAAAACGCTTGATTAATAAAGATCTGGTAATCTTGTTTTATGCTTATAACGGCGAGGAGAGATCCTCCGCCCCCCCGCGACGCGAGGCTCACCTGAGAAGCAACCGGAGCTCCACATGACTCCTCTGCTCCTCACATCTCCGTGTCCTGAGAATTGGGATTTAGGGAGGATTAAAGCAGAATATTTCAATTTACCGGTGGAATTTACCTGACTGTGCCAAAATAATTACCTACCCCTTCTGGAAAAAATGCAATTATAGAAACACTAAAACACATCTGCAGATGGGAAAGATATAAAGGGCTCTAAGTCGAATAAACAGGGAATCTGGGACTTTAATGAAAGTAATTAAAAAATCGTCGCCGCTGCCAGGATTCGTAATTTATAATAGGTGGTAAAGCTGAAAGACAAAAAAAGAAGACAATGCTGTGTTCGGCGTCAGCCCTTGTTTCCTCCCTTTACCGTCTAGTTAACCCTCTACACTCTAGATTTCATATTGACCGAACATTATCATTTAAATAACACTTCAGCCGTCTAATGAAAGGCTCTTAAAGTTAAATGTACTGTTGCTTTACGCTACAAGCTCCTGGCCTGTCGAAATTGGCCTTTCAGTATGGAATAAGTCGATGAGCAGAGCAGAAAGGAGGCAAATAAAATTTTTGTTTGGAAACAGTTGTCATCTTTTTGTACACCTGAAATATATTAACATTGTTCATGGAATATGAATCATTACTAGGTGTTGGAATAGCTCACCGTTTGGAGATGTTCAAGGCCCAGTTTAGAAAAAGACTTCATTATCTCTATCTAAAAATTCTAACTTGATTAAAATCATTGAGAAATTCAGAGATCATTGGTATCTTATTTTGTTGTGGATAGTCTGAGCTATCACAAAATAATCACATATAAAAAACCAGCATGCGTGATGAAACATCTCCTGCACGCATTACCTATTGATGTAACTAATGACGACCATATGCATATATAGAAATTAATAAGGACAGTATAGGCTAAATATTTTTTTTCTCTTCACGAAATGCATTCAAAATGCTTTACTGACACACATATATCTGTGGCCCAATCTGACCCACTTTGGCCTGTGAATCAGAAAACCTTCAGGTGACGAAAAAAGTAGCCTGGGCCAAAACTTTTCGTACGAGTTACAATCATGTTAGGTGGAATAAATTAAGTTATAGGCTAGTCAACGGTTATGCCTAAATTTTGATTATTGATTATTATTATGATATAAAGCCTTGATCCAGAGTAGGAGTACATGGAAAAATTACCCTTTTGTAATATATGACTTACAATACGGGTCTGTTTCAACCCAGGGTTTACAAACAAAAAATGAACATTACAGGTAAGTTAAACCGTAATCATACATGTTATATCTCATGTTTGTCTGTGTGATATTTTCAGGATTTGAGTCGTGAGTGATTTTAATTAATTTGGGAATGTAAAACAGACCTGTATAATCCAATCCAATGATTTAACTTTGTGGAGTGGCGCTGCGTTTGGATGCAGATTGGAAATTTAAACTGTTTGTGGAAAAAAGGCTATTTGTTATCAATGTTGTTCTGGCCTGAAGTGATAGCTATTAGATGAAAAGTTGTGTCTTGATTGATTTGCGAATTTAATTAGGCTACGTATGTATCCATTGATGTAGTGGGGAGTAAAGCCACCTAAACTCAGTTTCCCCACCTTTTAATTTGCGGAATAGAAGAAAAGTTTACCTATATTTTTTTTTACATAAATCGTAATGACTAAAATTGATATTACTGTACATCACAGCCTGCTAATGTAAGTAAATCAAGATAGGGTATTTTTGGTGAAAGAAGTATAAATTAGTCGTGCTTTTCTGATAACATGATTTTGTATACTGTATATTAGTGGTTTGCAGTTTAGCCACTTTTTATTTAGCACCACATCACTTCACCACCAGCCGTAAATAAGATGTGATATGAGTAGACCCCTAAGTCTTCTGCTTAGTGGTTTTGTTGCAGGGTTTATATCGAAAAAGGATCATTCACAGGGCCTTTCATACACATGAAGGCAAAAAAAAACAAAAAAAACCCCACACTTCAGCACTTCTGTCCGGTGGGAAATGCTGGAGAGATGAGGCAGAGGCCCTCTTTGGCTATATCCCATGTAAACAGGGCCCTATGCATTGTGTAAATTAGGTGGATTAGCCCCTTCCTTTGTAGGACCTGGTGTGTACACACGGACACTGATTCAGCCCTCCTCCAAGCCATTTGGGCCCTCACAACTTTAAGGAAGTGTTACATTCACAAACCATACTTTAGCCGGAAAAGGTCTAAAAGGGGACTCGTTCTGGAGTAGCATTTAATGTTAACTCATGGGTTAGGGTTGAAAGTTTTGTCAATTTCATATAATTTACACTATAATCTATCCTGGGAATGAACGTGCAGTCCTAAACGCATCATATGAAGCCCCGCTGAAATGTTGGCCGAGACTTAAGTGTATAATAAGCTACTCAATCACAAGCAGTGATGCATGGCTTTTATTACAGTATGGTTGATCGAATAAAAAGGATCTGAATAACTGAAAGATTGATTTGATGCGCAGCCCAAGCTGAAATTTACCATTGGCAATGGTGCGATGAGTGTAAAATCCCCCCCACACACACACACACACACACACACACACACACACGCGCGCGCGTACACACACACGCACGCACGCACGCACGCACGCACACACACACACACACACACACACACACACACACACACACCACCCGCCGCGTGTGCGTGTGAATGCGTGTTGTACTTTGAGGTGTAAACATAAACACTTGCACAAATGCCTTAATAATTCGAATATTTAGACGAATTAGGCTAAATAACTTGAATACTTGCTTTACTAATAGTGGCTTATTAATACGTCTCCAGCCTATATAATTGAGCCAAATATCAAAAAAGCTGCATGATCTTGACGCGTGGGTCCAATCGAGGCCATTTCCCTCTCATTCATGGTTGTTTTGAAGTGACTCTTAATCTGGGACTCTGCAGTTTTATTTGTGCAAACTTTGGGGATAAAGCTGCTGTCGCATCTTTTATCGAGTTTTTCTCAACCTGTTTCTCTCCCAGTATGCCAAAATTTCTGATTACTCTCTGAAATGCAACACATCTCTGAGAAGAAGGCAGAGTCTTTATTTCATCGGACACCATATTAATGACGAATGGGCCTATTATCATTTAGTGGTTAAAATAAGGCTGATTGAAAACACCTTTACTGTGGATTTATTTCTCTAAGAGACTGAGTAACAAGCCTGGATCAGCAGGCCTACAGGCCCAGTCTAGGTTATGCTTTGTTATTTATCCACCTGTAGCATTCGAGCTTCTTTGAATTTTGTAGCCGTTGAATTGGTGTAAGTTCAAAAACGTTCATTTTATAACGGTGTTTTAACAAATAGTATCTTACTTCTGAAAGCAATTTCCTTGTTATTTTTTTAAGTCTGCTGTCGGGTATTGAAATCGGGCTATAGATTATTCTCGTCATGAATGGCATCTAATTAACAAACAAATGTATTGTACAAAAATCATCAGGCGCACGGTAGATAGATGGGCACATGCTCTGTCATCAAAACTCGTTAACTTCTTGCTGTGCCTTTGGTTTTGTACTCGATGACTAATTGACCTACAGGACTTCAGGAAAGAGGCGTAACAGATTAATGTAAAGGGGATTCAGTGAATCCAAATTATAGGGCCGTTCCTAATTTTTCCTAACTCCGTCAAGAACAAATACGCTTACTGAACGGCACACAGTGGGTTATATCCATAATTGTTTGAGAGACTTTGAGAGATTATTTTGAGTCATTATAGGAATTAAGCATCAAATAACCAGGTAAAAAAAATATCTTTCATAAAAATTAAGATAAAACAAACATTGTCACAATTGGCCAGTTATTCATAATGATGGCATGCCCGAGATTGACCACATTTTGAGAGGTTGTGACTGTGTGTACATCAATATCACTCATGAAAATATTCTCCTGTTGAAAAATGACTATTTTTATTACACTTAAGATAGCCTACAGCAGGCTACAATGACTGACTTTGATTCTGCATAATATGAAATGACTTTGCGTATTTCTGTCTGTTTGTGAGTGAGACTAGACCTTGAAAGAGTAGTTTCATCACTGAACTAACATGTGGTGATAACCTCTTCAAACAAGAAAACATTTCAAAGGGTCCTCACAATTTCTAAAATTGCATTATGTTTTTAACAAAACAGATATATAAAAAGGACCATGCTAGCCTTACACCTTAGCAAGGTCTCAATTGATTGTAGGGCTAATTGTCTTCAACAGATAGTTATATACAATTGATTTTAAGCCCAATACAATCCTTTATGCCTGTGTTTTTATTGTTAGATGCTTGAAAAGAGAACGAATAAAGCTTCACTCCAAAGTCTGTCATGCTGATTCAGGAGAGGGTAAAGCAGTACTTTGTAACTAAAATGGCATCTATTTTATGAAGTTAGTAAAACACAAAATAACTTAATTACAGCAACCATGCAGCTTTATTTAATGATACTGTAAATATGTGTATGTTTGTCCAGTTGAAGGTGCAAACATGTATAGAGTTTATTCTGAGTATTTTGGGGATAATTAACTCTTTAAAAACTCTAATAAACTGTTTTGATATGTGCACAGACACATGGTTATCACACATAGAGTAAAGTGATTCATTTGTCTATTCTGTGGTATAAAGTTTTAATTATACAACTTTTCCTCTGTGTTTTGTCAAAGGAAGCCAGGATGAACACCATCAGGCCTGCCAAGATGTGGATAATTGTAATTCAACAACTTCCTCAAGATAAGATTCCTCACTGGTGCAAAAAAGACAATTTTGATCTGTGCAATCAAATCCCTCATTCCCACTTTTTATTGCAAAAAGTACATATAGTAAGAGGATAACATTTCAACATGTAAATATTTTGTTTTTATCTCATCAGGTTGCAGTTTGGATCCCTGCGTCCATCCCAACAAATGTGACATGAAGAAGATGACCAGCAATATGAAGCAGAAGAGGCAGTACGGACACAACACTCCCTGCTCTCTCAAAGTGATGCGGGGAAGCACCGTGTAAAGTATGACAGAGAGCATTTAGGGATGAGCTGTTAAAAGATGAAACATTTATCACACTACAGGTAAGGTGGACTCAGGGGAAAACGGAGGAACAGCCAAGTATTAGATAGAGAACTGTTACAAAAGTTTGACATCAAAGAGGAAATGCTCAGATATTTAATGTGTGTGAATTCATTTTTGTCATTACCTTGTCTGAACCGCATGACTGAACCGAAAAAAGATTAACTCTCACTTCACATGATTCTGTATGGATGCATTATTAAAAGAAAGGATCATTTCATGCATTTGTGCGGTGCATAGTCATACTTCTTTGTTCATGTATATTTTTAAGTGTAGACATAAATCTGTGCATGTTTACAAATGTGCCAAATTGCATATCCTGGAATGTGTACGCTCACCATAGCTATCTTTTTGTCTGTCTCCATGCGCCCATGTGCCAATGCAAGTGTGTGCCCATATGTGGGTGTATGCGTGTTCCACTGTTACTCTGTGCCTGTGTGTGTGCCCATGTGTGTTGTCTGCAGCCCATTAGTGGAGTTTAACCCCTGTGTTCAGGGAGTCACATCCCCTGAACACACCAGGCTCCATTCTTACTGCAGCACGTTAACATTTTAGTCTATTCCCTCCCCACCCACCCCCTTCACTTTTGTCCTAAGAGGGCAATTAAGGAAACAAACGTTTTCCCCCAGATAAGCTGGCTGCCAGCTTTGCATACTAATGCAATGCCAAGTGGTTACAAATAGTGAGTGCTCTAATTACCGGCACTGTTTTCAATCAGAAATTGCTCAATTTCCCAGGATGAGGTCTCAGGATGATGGCTGAAGAAAAAAAAAACACACAACCTGACAGAGGCAAGAGACAATCATCATCTTTGTGTGCTTGTGGGAGTGTGTGAGCATCTCTATGTGGAGTGTGGCTGATTGTGTGTGTATGTGTATGTGTGCCTGCATGTGTACACGCTTGTTGGTACAAATAAGCTCATCTGCCGTTCTGTGTACAGACCCAGACACGACCCTCTCTATCACTGCTGGCCTTGACAAGCCAAGAAATGGATCCCATCAGCCTCTACAGCATTTAGCACCACAATTATCCCCTTTCACGGCCTGGCTGCATTAATGTAAACCACACCAGGCGATAGTTGCCACTCAGCGATGAGCGCGATGTAGTGCACCATCTCTGGACTAGCAATTTGATGCAATTGTGTTGCTGTGTGATCATCAGTACAAATCAGGGCCACCTCATTTATTAAGCAATTTCGGTTGGAGAAAATTAGAAGGAAGGCTCTTTTAATTTGGCAGCACATAGTAATATCTCTAAAAGCAACAATAATGCATAATGTGGCTGACATCAAACAAAAGGGAGGGGATTTGGTAGAGCTTTGCCTGCAGGATGCATCAACCCATCAGAGGAGGGGGGTAACTATTCTGAGAGGAAGGGAACGGCCATCCTCATGTGGCCATCAAGAGCAGGGGGCAGCACAGACCAAAGTGACAAGGACTCACTCCCTGGGTGTGAGAATGAGTCACCCCATAGGACGCGCACGCAGGACCCATCCGTTGGCCTTAGCTGACCTTTAGCTCTGACGGTGGCTAATGGAGGGCTGGCCCTCGATCAATGCACTGAGAGACTGGGCTCCCCATCCATGCCCTTTCACTGGGCCAGGAAGGGAGGGATGCCGCCAGAAGCCATGCCGTGGAGCCATCGACCCTGCCACTTTCCCATCCTGTGGGTGACAGCTGCAGTGCCAATGGGCCTGGGGAAGCCACGCTGCCCTGCCACGTAGGAAGGACAGCCAGCAACTCTGTCTCTGCGGTAGAGGGAGGGAATGTCACTGACGATCTGCTCGTGAATGTCAGATCCATGTAAACAACCCCAGCAAACATTTCGACGATGAATAGATGTTGATTTGACAGCCTGCACCAATGTGAAAACCAGTGTAAACATAGCGGCAAAATAAAAGTCATATATAGCTGCTAACTGCATCGTTTTTGTGAAATTGGGACCTAAATATCTTTATGATATCAGTTCATAAGTGTTTCCAAAGCTGTTATAATATGAATTTTTACCTTGCCATGAAACAATATTGTGAAAATTTTGTGCTTGTTTGGGTTGACGTTGAACCTATATGTCATGTAATCATAAGAGGTTGGACTTGGCCACCTCCTGCTCATCTCCATCGGTCAAATGCTTGCTGGGACAGCTTTGTTATGAACATGGATTGCTTTATGTTGAATACGGTCTGACCAAATGCTGAAAACCATCGTCTGTAAAAAGTTGAAGATATCATCAAGATGTGAAAATATATCAAGCAAGCCTGACTTCTGCATCACCCTTGTCAAGTGTTAGAAGTTGTGTTTGTATTTGGATTTCTAGTGTTCTTTGCTTTCATTATGTACTCAAAATGTTACTGTAGGGAATATGTTTTCTCATGCAGAGCTGTGGGGCTAAGATGTGCCTGATGTTGTGCTTTGTGGTGTGCTGTGTAACCCAGATGGTGCACCACTGTACCTTTCATCAGAGTAGCCTTTCTTTGTCAATAGGCAATGGTTACAAAAAACACAAAATAATAACAGATAGTGCGCTGTTTAATTGCATACACTTCAATTCAAACATGTAAAGTTATTCAAAGCAGTGGCAGATAAAATACTAACTCCATATGGGGAGAGGAAACACATCCAAGAGGTTTAGCACAGATTGTTCTTTTTATTATCATTAACAGTAATGTGATACTGAAGCCCCCTGTGACCTCCTCACAGCAGCACCTCATCTCAGAAGTCATTCATTAGAACAAACAGAAGGCAGGCAGAGAGACAGAGAGGAAGAGAGAAGAGGGGGGAGGCACAGCATAAAATAAATTAGACTGTTCTTATTATATGAAGCACTTTGACATGGTGAAAGAAAAGCATGCTTCAAAAGAAAAAAACAACGTCCAATACTATTTTGAGAAAGCAAAAAACACATATACGTCATGTGGCGACTATGATCCAGTTGTCGGTCTTGCTCTGTGTGTGTAATCACTATGCAGTTACACTTACTGTCCACTTTGGATTGTAAGGCCCACCGGGAGCCATGAAATATGGGTCAATCTGAGCAGTGTATGTTTGGATTGTGATTGGGCTAGACTCGCCAGTGTTTCTGCTCAAGACCAAGGGCGGATGTGGGCACTGGTGAAACTAATCGAAAAGCTTCTTATGTCTTCTTCCTCTGATATAAATGGATTGTACAGTCTTTGCCTCCATGATTTGGCAATATGTTTACTGAATAAGATTTTACACTGGAGTGACAGAAAAGGCCACCTCTCTCAATGATGCCCCCCTGGTTCCTATATTCCATAAGAGTAATCAGCCTATGTTTCTCCACCCCCCGCTGCCTCTTATCTTACCGGGACTGTAAAAGTCCACCTCTGTATATGTTAATGTGTGAATGTATATGTATATATGTGCAAGGATAATATAGGAGGGATGCCGTGCTGACTGGTCAGAGGCTTGGATGGGAGGGGGGGTGGGGGGGGGGTGGGCAGAGGAGAAGGATGGGGGGGTGATGAGAGCCCCGTGGATCCTTGGAGTGGTGTGACAGACTCCCCAGCCTCCTGGTAGGATTTGTTGGAATGTGAGAGAGGAGGATTTTAGCACCAGGCGAGCCACGCCAGAGTGCTGCAGACTTCATGCCATCTGTCTCAGCCTCCATCCTCCCTTTGCCAAACTCATCAGACCTTTATTTCCTCTCCCTCTATCTCCTTCTCATCCCTGTTCACAAGAGTAGGGGACATACTGAGATCTGCTAATGCATTGGAGAGAAGAATGGCTGGGCTTAATAAACAGATTCAAAAATCTGGATTGATTAATATGTATTCCTGGAGCTAATGGTCCGACAGCCCCTCATGGAGATACAATGTGTGTTCAATAGCCCTGCCATTTGTTACTTGACCAACATGGAGAGAGAGAGAGAGGGAGAGAGAGAGAGAGAGAGAGAGAGAGAGAAAGAGAGAGAGAGAGAGATTCATACAGCAGCAGATCTGTTGATCAGTTAAGAATGAAACATGATTCAAGTGACAGCCAAAAAGTTCACTTTATTTCATGCACGGTTATAAACAACAGTATTTTGCACATGCTATTTCCTTAATAAAGATGTGTATGCCTTTGTATCATACCATATTGTGACATGAACAATGTCTGATTAAAATACCTCCTACATATAAATAATCATGTTCTGGTTATTTCATGTCAGCGAATTGAAGAAATCATTGTGCTTGTGAAATACAAACCTAGGATGAGGTCCACTTGACACCTGCCAATCCCTGAAAATGAATATTTTAGTTTGTTTATTTTACAGATAAAATGCAGCACACTACACACACCAAAAAAACCCAAATCACTTCCACGTTGAGGGATAAAGATTCCAAGGCCATAATTAAATCAAAAGCAGATCTCATCATCAAATGGATGTGTGACTGTGTGGTGGTGTGATGGGACTGACCTCTCACCCTCTCTCCCAGTGTGGGCGACTGGGGAGGAGAGGAAAGGAGATCACAGGGAGGGGCTGTACTGGCTCCATGTCCTCAGCCTGTTCGTGGAAGGGCAAAGGGGGCGGAGGGGACGGAGAGGAAATGTACCCTCCGTCCGAAATGAAACACCAGGTGGCAGGATGTGGGCAGGAGGCCTTTGATGCTGACCCCTGGTCTCTGGGCTGGGACAGCCTGGGCTATCGATCCAGCCAGAGAGGCAGGGAGGGGAGCCAGGTGCCCCTGGAGGGCCTGCGGACCAGGCAGCTCTATTCTGGGCAGAGAGGAGAGGGGAGTCGCCGGGGCTCAGCCCCACTGCTCCCAGTCATGTCACTGTTCAGACGCCAGTGTCAACTGGCTGCATCCTACGAGGCAGGCCAATACTGACAACAGTCTGGTGCACAACAAGCTCAACAAGCACATTCTTTGAATGAAAACTTTGGGAAGGGCTTCCACTGCAGAATGCTGTCAATTGTGTGTATAATACATTGCATAACACTGAATCATCTGTGTGTGTGTGTGTGTGTGTGTGTGTGTGTGTGTGTGTGGGTGTGTGTGTGTGTGTGTGTGTGTGTGCGTGTGTGTGTGTGTGTGTGTGCATGTGTGTGAATTCAATGGAGGTCAATGAAGGGCTTTTGGAAATGTGACTGTGTGGAGCACATTTTGAAGTAAAACAGGGATGAGTTCAGTTTAGTTTGTTAGTTTATTCATTTTGCACAAAATACAAAAACAGATTGCAGTTAAATGACTTGGGAAATTGTGCAGTCATGGCAAAACAATAGATATGGGCTGAAATGATAATACAACAACCAAAATCAAGATTCAATAAATAATGCAACATAACAGAAAAAGAAAAAAACATCAGAAAGACAAACAAAAAGCAAATACAAAAACAGAAGAAGAAACCAGCAGATGTGAGTATGCGTGTATTTGTGTGTGTGTACACACGTGAATGTAGGGAGCTGCTGAGTGATCAAATAAATTAGGCAGTTTGGCTTATCAGGCCATCATCTATTGTTAAATATGCCAACAACACATTGCTTTGCCATTGCCAGAGAGAAAATATCAGAGTAAATGCATGTGTGAAGTAGTAGTCATTTTTGTGTGTTTTGGGATACTTAGTCTGCAATACGAATGCAAAATACTTGGCCTATAATACAGCTGAAATGATAAGAGACAAGTCAGTGAGAAATCTGTATTCTAATTCTGAGTAGGTTTTGCATGTCTATGAATCAGGCATACACAAGGCTCTCCATTCATGAGGACCGTGTGTGTTGGTTTAGCTGCAGTGACACAGTACCTAGAAATCTGAAAGCTGCTCCAACATGGTATTTGTATTTTGGCCAGCTTTGGAGGAGGGTGAGTGTTATCAGTGTCTCGGCGCTCAGCCCTCTGTAGATGTTTACGGCACGCAACACGCAAGCAAACGCACATGTCCACACACACATGCACACACACACACACACACACACACACACACATGAACAAACACACAGAGTCAAAAGACAGGGACTCAAATCCTGACCCCCTTCCTCCCTCCCCTGGGCTTAGATGTGAAAGCCGGGCACTCGGAGAGGACGGCTAGAAGAAATGAAGACGTGTCTGATTTCCACAGCAGCCAATGGCAACGCAGCGCTCCGTACACTCTGCCCTCTGATAGGTCTTTGTCGCTCTCTTCATCTCCAGGCCCATGTCATTCTCTCTAATCACCTCCAAACACAAACAGGCCAATCCCAAGACAAGGCTCAGGGCTGGGGAGGGATGAAGGGACTGAGGCATGGAAGGAGAGAGGGAGGGAGTCCAGGAAGAGAGAGAGGGAGCACCAGAAGCTGATGTGGTGTGAGAAGGAGCCAGTGTGTTATTATTAATAAAGCATTAAAAAAAGTGAGCACATCAAAGCATACAGGGGCTATGCTATCATACATGAAAGTAACGTACTATGGCTTAATGTTTCCTAAGGCATGTTATGGTGACGCTGCTTTGATTTGAAATGCATTGTGTGGAGAATGGATTTACAGGAGTGGGGAGAGAAAGCCTGGTGTGGGTGCAGACCATAATTTAAAACCTGACCTCATAGGCTCTTCAAAGTCTCCGTGAGTGTGGATATTTAGGGCTTACTTATGTGGGAGAGACCTAGACCACGGCTACATAAACAACAAATACGTACATGCAGGGGATTTGGAGGACTCCTGCAAAAATACAGGATGGGTAATCACCGTGACCAGAACAAAAAGCAAAAATGGCCCACGCAAAATATCATTTTCAATTGCATAACATTGCCACATTTTGATCATTAAAAAAAATGATTGGAACTAATTTGTCCAATTTTCTTTTTTTTTTTTCCTCCGTGAGTGAAGAGTGTCGCACCTGGTCACATTGTACTTGCTCCTTAGCAGATCAAGGCTGGCAAGAAGTAAGACATCTTTCTCAACGTGCCCCCACGGCCAGGTAATTATCCTAATCTACCTTCCTCCTCTGCTCCTGCTCCTGCGCCACACTGGCTCAGACCACCTCTGTGGCTTCATTATCAGTGCTGGGACTCACTAATGGCTTGACGCCCTCACTACGCAGACAGTTGGAGAGACTGTTGGCAAAGAGAGACGGGGGAAAAGGAGAAGGAGAAGCGGGAGGAGGAGGAGGAGAAAAAAAATGAGGCACTAAAGAGCGAGGGGGTCGCCCCGAAGGTTAACATCTTAATCATGTGGGACAATACTGTGGAGTCTGTTGGCTTTGGCTGCTCAAACGTTCAGTGATGGAGGATGAGACTAAAGGGCGTTACAATGTCAAAGAAGTGGCCAGGAGTTAAGACAGGGATGACTGAGGGACGCATGTGTTTTGGGTGACAGGTCGCCAAGTCCACGTGTGTCCCTACACACCCGCACCTTGCTTCTTGGAAACAGCTATCCTCAGAACATACAGAAGGACTGGGGGTGGGAATTCAGTTTCACTTTTTTTTTCCCTTTTCTGATAAATGACACCCTGACAGTTGGAAAAATGTTGGGGTCCCTGAACAGATTTCTCAGTTACAAAAATAAAATGTGTTGGATTAGACAAAGACAGACATTTTACATTCTACTTTTGAACCCCAATGAGAGCACTGACAAATGCCACCCCACCCCCACTCCTTCTGTACCATGATTGTTTTTCTCTCTCCAGAAATGTCATATAGTTAAGAGGTGATAATTCTATATGGCACAAACAGACACTGGCTCCTTCCAAGTGTACATAGCATAAATGCATACACAGATTGAGATAGTATAGCATGTGTCTTTGCTTCACTCTAAATAACAACGTGTGCTGTAAGTGTTATTTGTATGCTCAGAGATTCCAGGTGAAGCCTTTTGAAGTTGAAGAACTTTTGATGTAAATGGGGGGTTCTTGAGGTGGGAACAGTTTTTCAAAAGTTAAATATTTATATATTTTAGACCTCAGTGATGTGTGAAAATCCATATGTTTTCTGTGTAGGTCTAGCAGCCTGAAACCTACTTTCAACTTGTGATTTGATGCGATTTCTGTGTTCGTATCGATATGGATATACAATATTTATATATCCATGGCACAAAGGTGACTACATAAGAGCGGAATACAAAATAAAAGCCAAATGAATAAAACTGAAAAATATCTATAGAGAAACAGCACACCAAAGCTCCTGAGAGTTGGTGGTGTTAACGCATTAAGTTTGGCAAGAGCAACAGCCAACGGATGTGTTGAATGTATGTAAAAAAAAAATAAAATAAAAAAAAATAATGCAATTGATGACAGTTTTAGTAAGTCCAGTGATACTTTTTTTGGCTCTGATGGTTCCAAGGGAAACTCTTTCCAGATTAATGTCATGTCATATTCTCAACAAAAAAGTTCTAGCACCTTTAAGAGTTCTTGGGCTTTTCGCAGGTGGAGAAGTGGGGTTAGGTACGATGACGAACCATTTTCAAAGGTTATTCATGGAGTGTGATGGACAGTTCTCCCTAAACCATGAAATAAAATATTAGCTATGCAGGCGGGCTCGGCTTGTATGGTTGGATCTTCCCGGATGCAAATGTCACCGCACACAAAACCTGCTATAGTTAGTTTAACAGACCGAAGATAGACATTCGGTCACGTCTGCTGTAGTTTTCTGGTTAGCATACAGACCTACTTACCTGTAGCTGTCATTACAATGGCCTATTATAGAAGCTTGCAGGATCTAACTCTCCTAATGGACTTTAACTTCTAACTGTAACTTATTGGCTCCCAAGAAAGAGTGTATGCTATGGGTGTAGGTGGGTTTGCACCAGTAAAAATAGCAAAAGCCTCCTCAACCGCTTCCTTGAGGAACCATCTTCACTTTCACAGACAAAAATGAAGTTGTGCCCTTTTGGGAGTAGCAGGATTGGTGTCCAAATCATCTGCAAATGAGTTGAGACACACAGATGTCTCTCTGGACGGGGGAAAATCACCCACAGAGTCAGTCCGAACAGGATTAAAATTAACAGATATTTTAAGTAATAATTCAATTACCCTATCTACCCTGTAGAAGGTAATCCCACCCAATTGGGGCGACTGCATATTACAAATCACAGTGAAATGTGACTTTTGAGTTAAAATGGGATCTAAGAGAAGCGATCTGTAAGTTTTACCTTTTAAGAATCTATCAATACATTCATCAAAAAACTCCTGATTGGGGCTTTAAGTAAAACATAAAGCAATATTATGTCAGATGAGCAGATTATCTACACACTATCTTCTGTTTGCTTAATAAATCTTAAGATGCTTTCAGAGAAGAAAATAATATAAAATAGTTCCTTTTAGAAACCCATACAGCCAGTTAACCTCACAGAAGAGATTTGATGAAGTTATGAAGCAGAACCATTCCACCTTAAAAAGTATTTATAGTAAGCATATAAATGGAGGGCTTTAAGGTGACAGTGAATGTGTATGCTTGGGGCTCAGAAGGATATGAATGCATTCTCTACCCCAACATTGTTGTCAGAGTGGGAAGGCATGTATGGTTATCAGACAGGTGCGACTCTGTGTGGGGTTTGGTGTAGACAAGCATGAAGACATGCTTTATTTTTTGTCAGGGGTAATGTGATGATACTTGATGCTATAAGAGCCTTATTGCGCAGGCTTCTGAATCAAAAACACGCTATAAATAAATATGCTAAAAAGGGTTCCGATGGGCTTTTGCGAGAAAAAAAAAAAAAAAAGATCTGCTTCAAATGTTTTCGGTTTTTTTTTTTTTTTTTCCTCCCAGAAGAAACCCTTTTATAGTTGAAAAAGAGTTCTTGAGGGTGAAGGGTAAAAGCAAACCTTTTTCTGGCCTTTCCAGGTCAGGAGATTGGTTGAAAAGCGAGGGTCTGTTTATTTGATCTCCTTCACTTTTTCTACAGCGCACCACCTTTTGTTTGTCATCTTGTGTCATGCTGCCGGTAACTCGGTCATGGTAATTATAGGTTCGGGTCTAGTGCTGAGCAATGTGACTGTATGCCATACAATATGTGGCAAAGAATCCAGGACATGTGAAAGACTGTGAAGTGAATAGAGGGTAGGATAAAGGCAGGTGGAACAGCTTTTGTACATTAACGTGTAAAACTGATGCGCATTATGGCTGATAAAATATATGAATGATGTTGATTGGACCTGTGAGATGATTTTGTGATATTGAAAATGTGTCAGTGGACGGTTAGGAGCAACAAAACCAAACTGGGAGAGAATAACAACCTGAGAGAATAATGTGGAATACACCGAGAGGTTTCTCATTATGTCATTATATATTTCCCGTTGTGAGTTTCCCTTAATTGTCTCCCTTAATTTGTCCTTAAAAGTAATTATGTTTGGTGAATGGAATTTGATTTGCCTTATTGTTCCTTTGCGTGTTACTACCTGCTTGCTGTGTAAATGGTTTGGTCTTTATTCCACGCTTTTTATTGTTCAACCGTTCCCATGCTCAGGGTTAGTCTCGTATTTGGCAGCAGGCTTGATATGCCTCTCACCGTCACCGCAGCAGACGAGGACACACTCTGATTCCCATCTTAAGCAGTGTGCTAGGTGTGCTTTTAGCTTTAGAGGGGAGTCTCTGTTTAGTCAAACAATGGGAGAGCATTAACACATGCCAATAGAGCAGTATTAGTCAACAGCCTGAGTCAATACACCCCACTGGGCTGCATGTCTCCCTACAAACACAAGCAATTGCTTTAGCAGGCCTCGGCACTAGATGGAAACATCAATTACAGTAAATTACACCAAAACAGTGTGTAACACTTCAATTTGTTTAATCTCCTGAGCTGTATGAGCTGTTTTGGATGAAAGCAGAGCAGAGCACTAGAGTAAGATAACATTCAATAGCCCTAAGATACATTGCCCTATCTATCCTCTTTCGTGTTTCTAGAGCGAGAGTGGGTTATTTATATTTTTGCTTCTTGGGACTTACTTCGAAAGCATTATTAAACACTGAGAATCGACTTCAAAATATGTTTTTCTGTGTACAGCCTACTTTTTTTTAATATAGAATTCCAAATAAGAGGAGTCGAGCCTCATGACTTTTAAAATCCACATCAGCTCTGCTGTTTGTCCGGTGTGCTCCAGGCATCTGGAGTTTTATGGAATACAAGGAGTTTCAGCTTGATACGAAGCTGGAAACACTTGCATAGGCAGAGTTAAAGACACTTTATGTGTTAATTAAAAAGCATTTATGTCAAAGTCCGGGGACACAGGCTGATAAATTCCGCAGTAAGTCTACTTTGAGAGGATGGAAACAAAGGATAAAATACCAAGATAGTTTACACCCTCATTTTCCTGTGCAGAGGAACCACAAATGGTAGGCTACTAAAGGTAGTAACTATGCACCAAAACAAAAATGCCCAATTTCAACCAAACTTTGTAGTGCTTCAATGAGTTGCCTTGCTATGGTCGATTATCCAGGGGGGGCTATTGGATGCTGGGGACAGATGAAGATTTGGCTGTTTCAGGGAACATTTTGGGGGGGCTGGAGTAAATGAAAGACAAATGCGAGTAGTGCCCACTCAGCTATTTTCCCAGTCAAGATCAAAGGCACGCCGGACTGGCCGCTCCACGGGAAACTTGAGATGGGTCCTGCCTTTGTTTGCTGTTGCTAGGAGACCTGCAGACAGCTGAAAGTGTTTGCAGTGGGGTACAACATCAAAAACATTTCCAATATAAATTTTTAAGACAGCCATGTATTTGTGTCCCGGGCTTGCAATTTACAGAGTACACTGAAAAACACTAACAAATAATGATCCATCTCTGTGTTAGTCATGGAATAATTTTCCAGTTTTTTTCCTTAAAGCAAAGTAGTTACCGACAAGGCTACAAGCACACGCTTGGAAAGGGCACTTCACTAGGCTACTCTTCAATGGTGTGCATACACCTCGCTCAACGCTTTGATACTATAAGCATTGGTGTGTTAATGCAAAAATTGAAATCAACAAAGAACAGTAAAAGCAAGTTGAACACACGTTTTTCTGCCCAGTGCAAGAACACACAGCAATTGAAACTGCACACGGTGTGCAAATGGCACTTAAATATAGTTTGATATATTTATAAGCTTAAGTTCAGCTTACCAACAAAGCTAATTACAACGTTGTTATCTATTAATGGGCCCCATGATAGTGAGGGTGCCTAGGCATGTGACACAGAGAGCTCATTAGATATCATTAGTTCAACACTCCAATAATGTCCAAGCCTGCTGAGCAGAAGATAATGACTTGGCCCTTGATATTTGCAGGACTATTGTCTACCAACCAAAGCACCACCAAGAGGATAGGTACACAGACTGGATAGCTGCTCGAAAAAGCATACAGCTGTACACTAACTTAAGCTTCAGTAGCGTTTCATTTGTTGTCAGCTACTGTATCGTGCATCCAGTATAGCAAAGAAGAAAACAATATTTATCTAGTTTTAACAAATTAAATAACTATAACTTATACTGTATTAAATTAACATGATGAGCCTTTTACAGGCACCAAAATCCTTACTATCTGTACCTACTTTGTTAATGCAATAATTATGTTATTATAATTATTAAGAACTGACTGAAGCCTGGGGAAAAGTAAAGGAAAAAGTAAAGTATGCAATTATCTATTTATCATTTTTGATGGTTGCACACAACCTAATAGTAGAGATATGCCATTCATTTTTGATTGCAGAGAGTTTTGGCCCTGGCTCATCATCTATTACATAACCTTGTTTGAAGCTACTTGACCTAAATCTATAACCTTAATTTACCAGGGAGCATCCTAGTTTTAATAGGAAAAGACATAAAAAGACATAAAATTTGTGTATATGGACATTATGGCAACATTTTATGTTCATCTCAATTAAATACAGAGTTTATGAAAAGGACTATGAGTTAGGCCTAAGGGCAAACCCCTCTGCTGCAGGGAGTGTGTAGTTACGAGCTCGTCTGACATAGTGTATGGAATCTGTCTTGTAGTTAATGGAACACATAAAACTGCAATCGCCACAAAAGTGACCTTCATGTCTGGAACGATAAAGATTAGAATCGTGCTGTGTCTGCCTCGTGTTTTCACTACTTGAGCCAACTGGCACAGCGCTGGCGTCCTCTCCCCGGCTCCCAGTCTGCCGTGATGACAATGGCAACCAGATACCGCATGGCATGTAAAGATGACAAAAATACTAGCAAGCCAAAGGATATTTGGAAGATCCGAAGAAACATAATATAACCAATCAATTACTTTGTGAGGAAAATTTATTCGTGGACATCCTGGCCATTGGCAGTGCTAGGTAATTTGCATTTTTTGGGACACCAGCCTCTCCATACATGTTTGGAATATAGCTTTCAGTGGCTTACACAGAGCCTTTTTTGTAGCTGGGAGAAAGAAGTGAAGTTCCTTGACAATTCTAAGTTTGTCTCCTCTAAAGGGTTGAATTTCTCATAACCAACAAGAACTCAAGATAACCTATATTCTCTCCAGCAAGCCACTTGCTCATCTGGTGTGTCCTGCCTAAACCTGCTTGATCCGATAATAGTGCGAGCGCTAGTGAAGCTTCAATAGTGTACGAGCACAAAGTGGCAAAACAGATTCAGCTCCCTTTATTTGCTTCACAAAAAAAAAAAAACTTCAAGGCAATCCTGGGCTTTTTTTGTCTTCAATGGAGGAAGAGAGAGTTGTTGCCTTCTCCTGTCACTGCACCCAGGGATCCACCCCTGTGTGACATCACTCTAAACGCACGGCGGCAGAGCTGCTGCCAAATCATGCATCAGCAGTCTAAACACACTTGAACTGGTACGTGAAAAGCCCCTGCATTCACTGAGCTACCATCGTTTGGATTTATGTGTCCTCCGACTGCTGAGTTCAAGTCTGCACTGCACTTGATTTTTTTTTTGACAGGGAAACACTTTGTTGGTATGGTGGCCACCTGCCTCTCCTTAAAACTAATTATTTATTATAGTTATCAATTCAAACACATAATTGTTCTAATTTGTTTATATCTACATCCATGACTTTATAGTAAACAGGCTAGTATTATGGAGTGTTGAAAAAAAAAAATGGCTGATTTAAAACAATGAAAAGATGACCAAACTCACAACATCAAATGAGACCTACACTATATTGTTCTTGTTTCAAAGTTTTTCTATTGTAAAATCATAATTAATAAATCATGTAGAAGAAAATGTATAAATAATACAGATTTATAGCCATCAGAAGATTGCATATTTAATAAGTATGAAAAGACAGTAGTAGAGCTTTGAATAGGACTTTGAAAAAGTATGCATAGTTTAGATAGAGTTCAGAATTTCTGGAGCCTGGCGATAGCATCTGATGATTTTTAATTCTTTTTTTATGGCTCAGAGTTGGATTTGATTGATAATTATTGATAAGGTCTCAACTCCATGGCTCAGCTTCACATAGTAGGGGCATAGTTTTAAATAATGGATTGCACATTTGTGGGGAAGAGATGAATGTAGTACATTTTCAACTGATAACAGTCATTAGACAAGAGATAATCTGTGTGTATGTGATAAACAGACCAAACACTTTAACTCTACAATCAGTTTACAAATGAGGAATCATCACGTGTTTGTGACTACTAAAAAAGGTGTTTTCCTCAAAGCCTCAGCAGGTCTAACTGATAGGCTAGCACAGTAGCCAAGACACTTTCCTCTGGTCTTTGGTGTTAATAGTTCACCTCTCTGTTTTGGGGATGACTGCTGCCTGAACTCTCTACCCCCACTGAGACAATAAAACGCCTGGATGACTAGGACTAGCAGAAAGGCCGACAGTTTATAACTCTGAGAGGCAAAGCTATAGCCTGTGTGAGGATAAAGATTTAGTAACGGTAAGAGATTGGAATTCTCAGTCTGAGGTCAGAGGGCCAAAGTTACCTTTTTCAATTCCCTGAGGGTGTATGAGGAGACCCTGGACAGGCTGCAGCAGACAGTTACATCCCTTTAGTTGGAGACAAAAGACTTGTCGCAGTGAATCAGCAGGCCTCATCATTCTAGCAACCAATTATTTACTTGGTTTTGTAAATGATAGCCTACACGTGAGAGTCGCCCATTGAAGAGTCACAAAAACGAGAGAACAAACAAGAACATTAAAAACAGTCTTAAAAACAGTCTATTTCCGGGCATCCGGGTGACCAGATAATTCACTTATACAATGTACACGTCACTGCAAAGATTTGAAATCCCACTTGCGATGCTATAGTATGCTTGCATGTCTCTCTATTCACTTTCCTGCATCTTTAGACAGTCTTACACAACTAAAAAAATGAAGGTGTATTGCTCATTCTCTTTAAAAAGGATGGTACATCTTATTTATTATAAATGACTAGCCTTCACAATGTTATTCCATTGGATGAGTAGATTAATTTGTTTCACAAAGACTTCATTTAGACCTGTATTATTTGATTACTAAATTGAGAGTGCAAAGCGTGCAAATAGTAACAAGTTTTTAATTTTATTTAGTTTTCTTTTTTTTTTTTCATCTTGATTGAGGTGATTAATCCCACTGACATAAAAAAAAAAACCTCCTTTACAAGGGATACCAAGTGGATGCACAACAATTCAGTATTTTATTTGCAATAAACAGGTAATTCATAGAACTTATTTTAACAATCATTATAACTTTTACAGAGAAAAAGACAGAGATCCACCAATTCTTACCTTGACCCCTGCTATAATCCTGAAGGCAGACAACATTTAATGGCAGCAATGGCAGCAGTTAGTGCATTCATGATGGTCTGATATAAAGCAGAAACATGAACAATGAACCTAAACATCAGAACATTTTCACCATTCAGCCATTCTTTCATAACATCATTTTCTACACTAGGATAAGTAGAGGAATACAGCAGGTGATTATGGGTATTCTGACAAAACATTGTTAAAGTATTGTGTATAATACTTATTACTTTACTAAATAACATAAATCTGAAAACTATATTAGACTTTTTTTATTTGTTCAAAACAATCAATAAAAAATAGACCTGTATAGCTGGAGAGTGACTGGTACATAATGATACAGGAGTAGTTTAAGAATCTTGATCTTTTCACACTCTTAGAAAGAACTGTTATTGGAGAGGATTTGGTGTGAGATTCCCTTTTCAAACTAACGGTATTAAAAAGCGTAAAGGCTGGGAGACAGAGGAGTGAGGCTGACGTCACAGTCCAAGAGTCACCCGCCGTGTGTTCAGCGTCTCCAAGTAAAGACTTATCTGCAAAAAAGTTTGGACGGACAATGTGGGTGGACAGGGCGTGAAACTACTATCATCATCAGTTTTGAATGAAAAAAAGAAAACATATCTTCAACAAAAAAGGAGGCTCATTCCAATTCAGCTGCGTTGTTAGGACAACGAGAACCATCCCTCAGATGATTAGTTCCACTTCAAAAGAATTTACTTTCCGCAGTGGAAACGTCCCCCTTTTGTGTCCTTACACAGGGTTTTCTCAACCCAAAAGAAGAATCGTATGTTTAGTCAGCCTGTTTATTATTCCTTCTGTTCACACTACAATTGTATTAAATAAATAGAGTACTACCAACAAAGGCCTATTAGCCCATAAACATGTCCTAGTACACACAAAAAAGGCTAAATCACAGTCTTTGCAAAAGAATTGAGAAAGATGGCCTAAATGCTACTAAAGGCATAAACTACATAGCTTGGGAGATGGTGCCAACTTAAAAAGTCTACCCTGTCACTGACATCATAAAACATGCATGTTTTGTTGTAAATACTTTAACTGAGGATTTGTAATGTGGCTCCATCTCAATTTTGAGAAAAGCCCCCCTCTGCAAAACAGCGCTAGTCACTGGTGATGCTGTGAAGCAGCAGTATGCAATAGCTTTTCAGTTACACATATTTTCAAAATGATGAATGGATTTTGCTTGCTCACTTGTGATAAGCAGAATGCTCATTCACATGGATAGACAGGCTCATTATGAAGGCTGAAAGTGCTTATCAATCTATTAATCTTTGAATAAAATGTTCAAATAAACCCTCTGTACTCCAAAATGTGTTTAATTAAGTGTTATGGTTGTGTTTATAACTTTTTTGCATTTGATAGGCTACTTGAGGTTATACTGTTTTGTCTAAAACTAAAAACATTATGGAACTTATGTCAGTTTCACTGAAAAAGTTAATTTAACTTTAAAGTGAAAATGTTAAATTGAACTCTAATGTTAGAGTAAAGTCAACTTAATGTGATTATTTATGTGTGGTTAGGAGGGTTGTGGGGTTGTGACTTTACATGCATTGTATCTGCATTGTTGCCAACTTTGGAACTTGTATAGCTGTAAAAAAGTATCTGTAGGCTAGTTTTGACTTCCTTGTCATTTTATTGACACCATTTGAATGCAAAAGCAACACAGGCACAGTTGAGTGCCGGGTGATCTAAAGAGTTCAGATCAACAGACATTTTGCCTGAGTCAAAATCCCTAATGGTCGGGAGAAAAACATTGACAACATCTCTAAACACAGATGAATGAAATCAGGCTGGAAAGTTTTGATGCAACTTGCAACTTAGTCCTGGTGCCCTGCGACATGCTGGTTACTGTGATTTGATTTCTCATATTGTTAAATGTGAGGGTTTTTTTCCTGGAGCTGAAGCCCACAGTCAGCCCAGAATAGTCAAGTGTCTGCAAGCTTTTAGGGAACGTATCCTTACCTGGCTCTGTTCTCAGCTCTGAAGTGCACAGGCTCTCTCCACATTTTTTTATTTACTTTTATTCTATTCTAAGTAGAAGCTCACCTGGTGTTCTAGAACATCTGAAAAATAGCTCTACACTGCATATACAAGGGTTTCTCCACTGGGCATTCCCAAAGAACACATGATAAGGCTAAGTGGATTTTTTTTTGTTCTTTTTTGTTTGGAGCGCATCTTTGTTTTTCACCTCTTCATTTGCACACAACCAGTTAAACTCGTGTTAACTTACTCTTCACTGGCTGTGATTTGGTTTTCAAATATATTCCAACTCTAAACACTGGTTGCTAATAAAAAAAAGCATCAAATCATTGTATAACTTCACACATTTCAGAGGTCCACCAACGCACTGTCTTTGATAACTGTATATTCCGCCATAAGTATTGAGTGGAGCCTTTCCCGGTGCGGCCCAGGAGTATCCATCCTCCCTTCATGATCAGTGATAAGCCCCCTTGTGACCTATATTAATATGCTCAGTGGAAAGTAAGCCTCTTGGCACAGGACACACCAGCAGTAGCCTTTTAATGTAGGCAACTGTCAAAGGCTTTGATTTCTGATTGATGAGTTAGGTCTGTGCAATAACAGAGCCATACAACCGGTCAGCCTGCCGCCTTGCACAATGGGAAAGAGTCTCTACCAATTCACTCTTCTCTGAAAAATGTGGAACACCACGGATTAACATAACCCTGCTACCCTTAAGACTGGAACAGCTACCACATCACCCTCTTGAAACAGTACAATGATCAAATGAGAGCCTCATGGCTACAAAATATATAGGATAAACAGGATATGTCAAGTCATATGTAGGGATGTTAGGTTGGCCAAGCAGTTATGGAGGTCAACCAGTAGCAAAGGTTACTATTTATATCCACCAGGATGTATGCACTAGATAGGAGCTAGAGACTGGAAAGTGGTGGGCAGTTCAAAAAGTGAATGTCACTGTTATTGTAAGTCTACTGAAGGTACAGCCATATAATGGACAACATATGATTTGACCATCCACCTCCACTGTTTTACATCCCAATGTTACCCCTTGACCACAGGGAGAACCAATGATCAGTGATTGGAAACAATGAAGTATATTTTAAACCGGTGCTAAAAATGAAGAAACAAACTGAAGTTTGGCTAAAATGCATTATTTTTTCCTTTTTCCTAATAAATGAGGACAAGTTGACTTCAAAAAAAGGACACATTCTTAACTCAAGTGCAACTAATTGCTTCTTTCATCTATCCAATTAAAAGCAGAATTTTAATCCGAGTAGTTTATTTCTTGTTTTGATAGCTCATCACGTGCCAAAGCCTTTTAATCAGCACAAAAATGTAAGTATTGCATATTAATTTTGCACTGAGGGATGAGCCGTTATTTACACTGCTGATTTTCATCATTCTCTCCCTGCACAGGATTCCTCTTGGGCCGAACCAACAAAGACTAGGCCTAATTGACGACTGCACTACGGGATGTGTTGGAAAAGCTAACCGCTAACTGCTAACATTTTCAATCCATATCCACTCAGGTGTGTATGTGTGAGAGGGTGTGAGGAGGTTGTTAAAATGGTGTTGAGGATCAATAGGATGTTGTTGTTAGTGAGGGACCTTTCAAGGAAAACATCAGTAAGGTGGCATCACAAGTTGTCATGTGTGATGTTTGTGAAATGTCTCTGGAATGCCTCTACCTTCAGCTGCCTGCACAAACACAGTCAGCATCGTCAGCTCGGCTCCCCTCTCTTTCCGTGATGAAACAGCTCAGTTCCATGAGGTAATCTCAGCCCTTACCCTTACCCAAATGAGATGGTAATGCCTTCACTCAGGGAATTCAACAACACACAGCAGCACCTAGAAGGAGGGCGTGCACCTCAAATGCAACTAATAATAGCGCCTCCATTCTCTTAACTTGGAATCTATATTATGCGCTTCAAAGATTAGTTCAAATATATGGGTCATTGGGATTTCTGTGGGAAAAAAACAAATTGAGAGGAGAAACAAAAAGGAAATATGCTCTGCTGACAACAGATCTAAGGAATGCAGTAGCTATTAAGGAAATTATTAGGGGAGAGTAACAGCACAGAACTTTAATTAACAGAGTTGGTTTTAACTGATTGAAAGGGAATACATGTCCACCCTCATGTATGCAGACCTAATTATTTTCAACTCCTTGATTGTCTAAATAGGCTTTATAAATAAAAGCGCTAGTGACTTGAATGTTCAAAGGAAACCCCCCCCCCAAAAAATGATCAAAAAGCAGAGTTTCATAACTAGTGATCCACATTGAGCTAGAATACACAGGGACTTCAGTCCTCCAAACTGCGGCCTCGGTTTCATTTTGACTTTGGAAGGGACACATGAACACCCCTCCCCTACACACACACACACACACACACACACACACACACTCCACTCCACCCCTAATATTGCTTTCAAGGGTTAGCCTCCATCTTTGCTCAGGCTACCCATGCATTAAACTAATGGAAAAGAAGCAAGGACTAGTTTTAATACCTGTTTTCTCTAAAGTCAGGGTGTACACTGTCATATGATATGATATGATATGATATGATATGATATGATATGATATGATATGATATGATATGATATGATGCAATGCAATGCAATACAATACGATATGATATGAAATGAGCCGAAAAATGGAAAAAGAGGATTTGATTTGATTTTGTTTTCAATTATTTCCATCATGTCTACACATTATTTTACTGGAATCAGATATTGGCAGAAATTAGGGCAGGACAATTCACCCAACTCCCTCCTCTATTCCCCACTCGCCTTTACTTATGTATAAACGGATCTCAGGCATCCCGGGTGATGGATGTACAGAATGCAAAACAGTAAAGCCTGTTTTATTACGAAGATGAATAATACAAAGTGTTTACATAATTGTGTCAGTGACTTCATGTTGCCTCTGGCACTGTGTTCATATGTGTGTATTACCAACAGCCCACGCTGGCTCCAGATCCGTTTACTCTGTTTGTATTTTAACTGGCTGATATCTTTACTTCATTTGTCAAAAAAACAGGGACTAAAAATACATTTCAAAACACACATGCAGGGGAAAAAAAGCCCAATGTGGCACTTTCAGCTCCATGTTAATAAGTCAGTGAGGGAGTGGTGTCTTTTTTCTCCTATAGGCTCACTGGCATTATTCATGGTTCAACGGATGCAGTGTATTCTTAATTACTTTAATGTACAGAGCATGGTTAATGATGTATATGATCAAGCCATAATAATACCCACCCAGTATAGTATGTGGATGGAAATCTATACACACTTTTTAGTGATTAACATGTAGCTGCAGCTGTAATATGCTGATGCTGTAAAAAGTTTTAAATATTGCACACTTTCAAGCTAGAATTTCTAGGTTTCCACAGTAAACAAACTCTTCCGCTGTGCAACTATTTTCAGAAATCAAATTGTGTTTCAGCAGTGACCTGATATCTGTCAAAATAGGTTTGGTAATTTTGTATTTGTTATACTGGAGGCTATGCATTTTCAAGGGAATAGGTTATTTTTTTTTGCGGATTAATGATTCTGAGACGCCTCCCAGTTACACAGAGGGGTTGCATAATTCTGTCACTTACATAACTGAAGGAATAGCATGTGCCATTCACAACAGCAGCGGTGCAGATGATGTAGCAGATACTGGCATGGAGCTGAGGACGAGTGCTAATTACCTCAGCCACATCCCACTTTAATAATGGGTCTGAAGGAACTACATGAAATACTCTCTGTTCTTGCATAGGAGATGGATTTTTGATCCCCTGCCTCATCTAGATATCTAGAGCAGAGGATTATTCCCTGTGAACTGAAAAAGATACAGTCAGTTCAGCTTTGGTCTTTTTGAAAGTCATCTGTGGTGTGGGTAAGTGTAAACTTCACAGCTTTAAGTCAGAGATGGTACTGACATAATACTGACCCAGGGACAAAATCACTGCAGCTGTTTTTGATGTTGAATGTGCACAAGCGTACACACACACACACGGGACATCTCATTACCATATCATAGGACATGTCCAATAAAAGGTTAGGCTGCCTTATCGATCATCAAAAAGATGAAGGGACAGTCCATTACTTTCCCTCTGCCACTCTTAAATCCGTTACCTGGGTTCCTCAAAGGCAAACTAGTGGCTCCTTACTCTCTCTCATGCCCCTAGTGCCCCCGTTGGCCTATGGCTTATGATCAAGTATTTCCTCCAGTAACTTCTTCAACTTCAGAAGGACCTAAATGACAGTGTGCTCTGTTTACTGTGTGCTGGGATTATTTTGTTGATGACTATAAATAAAGAAAACAATATGAGGTTGCCATGCGTTTCTTGGTACCGCTTCCATGCCGTCACCTCAGACCGTTTCTGTCTGCGCCCTGCACTTTGGGGTCAACACCACACCAAATCACATTTGTCCCCTCCATTAATGTCACAGCCTTAAAGCAACATATCATCACAGTGCGGAGCTTGCTCTAACTGTAATTGAAAAGGCCCAAGGGGAATTCTTCGGTTCTGTTTGGGGCCCCCCAACCCCCGCCACCCTACATCCATCATTGTAGAGTTAGGCCCTGGGGTGTTCTTGTAATGCTGAAGGTTAACAGCGAGATCACCATGCATCCTCACTTACTGCTTCCTAAACTGCGCCCCCTTGGGCCCTCGGTATTTGTACAAACACTAGACACCAGCTGAAAAACTACATACAGCGTCATGTCAAGTGCATATTAATTTAGTGGCCACATACCAAGGAGTGCAAGCTTGAGCGCATCAGCACAGACATGTTCAGCAAATGGATGGACTTCAATGGGAATGTGATCAGAAACAGAATCCTTCTTTCAGATGTTGAGTTCACAGGCTTGATTACACAGCCGCCTTGCAATGCATACTGCAACAGATAAAATTAAACACTCGCGATTACACACTGCTTTGAAATACCCTGGACCATGATCAATGTGATCCCTTTTTTAAGCTCAACCTCAAAAGACAGAGATTTGAGAAATCATACAAAAAGTATTCAAATGCTGTATCTCACAACAGAACCAAATTGTTGCTAATGAAATGTGATGGTTTTGAGAGACAGCAAAGACAACAGACACTCAGGGTCTCCTGGCGCTGTGTTTGTAAAATCTAAGGCATTGTGCTCTTTAGGCATGGTGATCAAAGGCTCCTTAACATTCTCTAACAAGTGCTCCAAATGCATTCTGTATAATGTAAATCATTAAGTAAAGGCATTAAAAAATAATGACTAATTTCCCAAAGATCATATTGAGCTGTTAGGAAGCACAGACACAGATAAAGGCATCAATTTCTGCTCCAATGTGTAGTTTAAGCATATTCATCTGGCTCTTTACATATATGAAAAGCTACCAATTGCCCTTGTCAAGGACTGGAGGACATTAAGGCTCCACCTGGTTGATCTCTGATGGCAAGGGTCTTAGGGATAAGAAGCAAGGGGACCAAAGTTATGGTCATTCCCCTAAAAGGATGGCATTGCCCCTCATAGGCCTGGAGCTTGCAGGAGTTGGAAGATCTTCAAACATCCCCTCACCCCAAACAACCCACTCTCACTCCTTGGAGGTGTGAATTTTAAAAGATGTGGATTTTTAAAAGATGATTACTTTGCCTTTTGCAATGGAAGAGGCCACAACAAATACTTTCAACTTGTTGTTTCTTCTTCACAGGATATAGTCATTATCAGTCTAGTGGTTAACTCCTGAGCTGATTGGCTCATAAGAGACCTTTAAAGTCTCCATGACTTCCCAGAAACTGGCTCATCAAAAACTGTCAAAAATATCTCTTATGTAAGGCATGGATAATGAATGAAAAAAGAAAGAGAAAAAAAAAGACGCTTTTTTAAGCACCATCCACAGGGGTAAATTGCAATGCATCAAAAGACAAATATGCATTAGATATCAGGATAGGGGGGGCCTTTCTCTCTTCCCCGCTGCATATCGGCTGTTCAACGATATTCCTTTTTCGGCGAATTCTGAAACAATAGTCGGAGAGCTGGGTATTTGAGGGGCTTGGGCTTAAGTTGACAGTGGAGCCCCAGTTGGGAAGCGTGAATAGAGGGCTGGTTTAATAAGCCCTGGTACGGGCTGAGCTACACAGGGGGCTGGCACCGCTGAAATCAGAAAACTGCAGTGCAGATGAAGATGAGAAAGAAATCTACGGGATCAGTCTGGTTAAGTCATAAGATCACAGCGCAAGGACTCTATGTTCCTCTTCACCATTCCGTGGTCTGTAAAGCACTCTAAACAAACCTGCCGCTGTGCATATAACGGTAATGATTGCATTGTCTTACATAAGAGCCCTGCTTCTGACAATGTGTTTTTAGAATCCTATTAATTGTCAAGCTGTCAAATGAACCTAGGCTTAGACATGAAACAGATTACCTTACTAATGTTCTTAGAAAAAGAACGAGTGACATGACTCCATGGTGTTTTCCCGGAGTAACATATTCATCTGTCTCCACTGTTTCTTGACAGTCTTATTACATATTGTGCAACATAACTTTTACAATCAATGTTCCTTCATTCTTACAATTACCCTCATTATAAATTGTTAGCATCAATGAGGCACGTGTGCCAAGCCCTTCAGCACCTCATGTGCTCCAACTGGAAAGAGAATGTGAATGAAATTAAACAAGCAGTTAGAGCAGCTGTATCCAGTTTACCATGTGGGGTTGCAATTTCCCATGGAGAGAGGGGCAACGTACAGAAAAAAATAGATATATGAGTAGAGGTCCATGCATGTTTGGGGTATAATCTGCATGGCGCAGGACACCTACCTACCATGGAACCACACTGGTGAGAAGGCAGAGATTAGGGGGCCATCGTGAAGGAGCCATAGAGGGTGAAGATAGCCAGGAGCTGCAGGGATAGAGACAGATGAGACAGAAGAACAAGAGGACCTGGCAAAAAGGGAGGGGGCATGGAGGGATGGATGAAAAGAAAGCAAGTTGGGGAGCAACAGCACTACTGGCTTGACCTGGGGAGGATGGGGAAAAAGCCAGAGATCCAATTAAAATCACACTTGGTCAACCTCGACCACACCGTCAGTCACAGTGAACGCTGACGCAGCCTCGCCGGCCCTACAGAGCGCTTAAACCTTACTTAGAAAAGTAGGGAGTAGGCATGGGTGGGAGCTGCACAGTATATGTTACACAAGATGTCATACATGGTTACGATGATGCATCAAACCAGAGACCTGATGTGACAAAGCAGCCCACCCTCTGATACACAGTTGGGGCTCAACCCAAGTATGGTATAACAGCGACCCAGGGATGCAAGACGGTAATCCAATGGATTCCAAGGTGAAATGGATATATTTACATTAAATCGGTAGCTATATACCCTGTCCAAAAATGGCGCCCGCCGCTTGTTGCTAGGCAGAGAGCGCAAGAGTAAAGATGGCGGCCAACAAATGGCAAACTGGGAAGAGGAGGTCTCATCAGTTGTGATTAGAGGGGGGAAGGGAAGGGTGTGGCAGGGCTCAGCGGTTATGGAATATTGCCATTGCTTGGTCAGAATATAGAACAAAACGGTTCTATAGGGAGAGAAATTCTCTTTTTAGGGCGTTGCCTTTCGGCCTTTCATGTACATGTCCTCATTGCACTTGCATAACACATCAAATAGAAAAACAGAAAAATAGAAAACAAAAAAATCTCTGATCACCTCTATTGCGTTTTCTGTGGGGAGATTTACTATTTTAGGCCGAATATGAGAAAAAGGCAAAATGTAAAAACATAGCAGTGGATACATAGCATAATTGTTGGGGTTTAGAAGATGAACTCTAAGATAGAGATGCTGAATATCTGAATATCTTCAGAACGTACTTCAGAAAAACCCTGATCACAGCAGAATGATGTGCTGTATACTACAGTAACACTGGCATCATGTGATGCAAGCTATTAATACAGTTAATATACGTGAAAATGATCTAATCATTTTCAGTCATCATGTTATTGAAGTATATTGATCAAAGCCAATCCAGTTCACCTCAATTTACCACAAGAAGGAAAGGAGCGCTTCAAAATTCAAATACATCACAACATCAACCAACAAACATGAGCTACCCCTAACCTTATCATACCACTTACCTCAAACCCTCGAGCTCCATGAATACTATTCTCCTGACAGCTGGAGTAGTATTGCAGCAGCACTACTTCAGGTGCTGATTCACTACTTGTTAGCCAGACAAATACCTATAAGCTACACAAACTGGATCTGGTCTTATCAAAAGTGGCATCTACATACTGATACGGGTGGATGGTTTTCAGAGAGATGTCTCATGAAAGGCAAAAAAATCAACAGTGGTCAAACTCAGTGGGATTCGCAAAATGCACAATCAAAAACATCCTGCTCTCTCTAAAGATGCATCCTCATGAGTATTATGTGTGACGCACACTTTTTACCAACACATAGCACACTGCAACTTTGAAAGCGTAAACAAATGTATCACCTCTTTGCACCGTCTCGAGAACAACTATGATGTGAGCACATAAACTGTGTATGCTTACCTTGCATGTGTGGTAAGTACTGGAGTTTGAGACTCCGTCAAAAACATGACACATGGCACATGGCAGTGCTCAGCGTTATTTTTCATATTCATTTATGACCACCGTAGAAGGAAGAATCATGATAAAAATAAAGCTAGCAGCTTGGTAGGCCTGTTCCACTTGTATTTTGTCTTACAAAGAGGTTTAATGTAGATGGATATAATGCGTATGCTAATAACAAAGTCTTCTGAACTTAATGAACCTAAAATGTTCGCACTGGTTTGCACATCAGAGGTAAAGTATTGTATTAATATGGTAGACATTGGGAGGAAAACATCTTCTGGTACAGTCTTGGTGCATTCACCCCATGTATTTTTGTGGCCATCCTGATAACTACCCTTCAATCAGATCCTCTCACTGAGATAAAGGGTATCCTTATTACTGCTAGTTAGCTGTCACATCACCGTAAGCATATATTTCAAAGAGATGTAAAATTACTGCACTTTTGACCTGATTCCTTTCTGAAATATGGGAAGCAAATTGGTATATGCCATAAAAGTGTCTGTCTTCATCCACATTTTATAATGGTATAAAATTTAGACATCCATACATACTGGGTATAAAGATTTGCCACTGGCAGTGGGGTACAGTGATTTTCTTCATTAACTAAAAATGAGACCATCATCGCAATTTTGACCTATTAACCTCTGCAGTAATCAAACTATTGTAGCATTTTCCTAAGCTGGACATGGACAGACACTTACTGTATACATCATCTTTAGCTGCACACCATTAAATGTCCCATTAGTAGGCAGTATAATATTGTTAGCCAGAGGTATCATCTTTTGACATATGAAACAGGGTGTGTAAACTACGAATGAGTTGTATTACAGTAATAACTGTTCAGGGATGAAATGAGCCTGTGCACCAAGATTATTAGTGACAATGCATTCAAGCACAGCCGAAGGAAAGACAGGCTTCAAACAGAAATCTTCTCGGTCTATTTCTATAACATTATCAGGTGTTTGTTGCTATATATTCCAAAAGATATTAAAACGAAGAAAATGTAAACCAAAATGTGAGTGAAACTGTAACCTATGGAGAAAGCGAGATAAAATCTTATAATTAGTAGTGTGTTTAAGCAGGAAAATTAAAACTAACTTCTCCAACATGCACTGTGGACACGTTACTATCAGCAAAAGGACACATGTAAACTTTTTCCATGCATTTGTCAATAGCCAAAGCAATATAGAAGAACAGACATCTGTCCACTCAGAGTGGTATTTAACCTTGAACAGTGCAATCCAGCAAAACCATGAATCCAGACTCAAACTGAGTATCCTTGTGTTCTCTTTGAATGTTAAAACCTTCATGGAGAAAACATAAGCCCAAAGTTTCTGTTGAAGTATGGACAAAATAATGATGGGGCGACTAATGGACAGTTTAGCTAGTATTTGTTTAATGCATTGCATGAAAAATATTTCGAGACTTCTCTGTTTCCTTTGGACATGTTTGGATCAGTTCAACCTGGAATTGAATCTGCTTTTAATTAATTTACTCTTGGGCATGAGCAGCTTGCTTACCTTAATATGACATTTAATTTTCCATCTCTCCAGGTGTGAGACCAAAAAAATAGTATATATAAAAAAAAGCACATATGTCAAAATAATAAAAAATACAAATACAAATAGCCTAAATAGTAGCCTATAAGACCAGACAAATGGACTGGACGAATTAGAAGCAAGAATCCATATTAATTAGGCCAACATGAAACGTGCATAGACTATCTGTTATTTGATTGATTGCATTCTGAAACCACCTATCATTCTTGAAAGTAACGAGGACGCAGTAACCTCGTGCGTTGTAGTGGGAAATAGACATATATCCCAAAATCGCACGTATTCAATATGTATTCAATTATCTAAACAAACATCTTTTGTTAAGAAAAACCAAAGGCTCATTGGCGGAAAGTACTTGTGGTGAGTGACCAGAGTGACCATTCTGCATTTTCTGAGGTTACTATTAATCACATGGTTCATTTAGCCGACCTAGAAAAAGCATTTTTTCTTACTTTTCATTCAGAAGATAATTGCATCAGTCAAACCAGTTCATGGCCTCTGTTCTAAAGGTTGTAAAGGTTATAGTTGCTTATAACACGGGATATACATGAAACTAAATCGTGCCTCCAGGCCTTGCAAAGGTATATTATATTCTATAAATTGCAAAACTGCAAATATGGCGTAGGTTACTATAGTGGGAATGATTAGGGGGGGAATAAAATAAAATAAAAACTATGCGGTCACTGTCACGAAAATGCATTGATTGGGTTTAATCACACATGCCTGATCAAAGAGAATATAGACACTTTAATAAAATATTGAATGCATAATTAATTGTACAGTATGTACAGTAGAACTGTAGGCTAATTAAACGTTTTTAATACGTATCACGAACACTGTGGTTTATGTTCACACTGACCCCGAATAAGACTGGCTTATTTAACACAGAAGTGTGAAATATACATGTAATGCAAACAAAAATAAGAATGTGTAATGAAAGGAGGGGGGATGAAGAGTGGAGAAGGAGCCTAAGGAGGAAAAAAAAAAAAACTCGATGGAAATCTTCATGGCCTAATCACTTTCATCATGCCTAACATATCTACAAATGAATACAATGCGTATGAGTCTAGCAGTTTTATTTTCTTTAAATTACAGACAAATCATGCTTTATGTCAGTACAGGCCTGCGCTGGGTTTCCCAACAACATCTTTAGTCTGAGTTCATCTTGATTCCACTGTAAGTGAATGGAGAAAACATAAACTTAGTCTAAATATGCTTTTGGGATATTTAAGGTCCCCAAATCAAACTTGACCCCCAAAAAATATTTCAATTATTTATTTAATCTTCCGACATACATAAAGACATGAGTAATGTTTCTACTTTCCCGCGATACATTACACCTAGTTTACATTCAACAAAGACCCCTACACTTAGGGCTACATTCAGCAAAAGACTTTCGTTTTACTTTCCAATAATAGCCTATAAGTTCAGTTCCTTTAATTTGTTTATGCAGAAGACTCAACACACAGATTTCCATAAAATCCTTTGTAATTTCTTTTCTCACGTAAGATATCTATGATAGTTATGCAATACGGTAAACAGTTAGGCCTATACAGTTTTAAGGAGTTACTAATGACCCATTATGGGGAAATCGGTTTCAATATAGGCCACGAGCCAAACCCCACCAAACAGGCCTAACACACAACAGATAAAGCTCACCACATTTCGCAATGCAAGATTTCAATAGGATGACCCATGACGTGTCACAAATTATTTCATACAACATCCACAAAAATACAGAGAATAATATATAATACAGCTGTAAGTCTTAGGCTATGACATGAAAAAATAGGCCCAAAAAACATGTGAGCCGCCCTCACGGGGCCCAACAGCAACTCAAATAGACGGTATGTTATTACACTGCTTTGGTGAGAAAGAGTCCACGCCGCTGTGGCATGTGTACCATCCGTTAACAATACTTTTCTGAAAGGGGGAGGTTGAAGGAAAAGTCCTGGAGCTCTGGGCAAACGTGTGACCCGCCTGGCCGCAGGGGTACTGGGAGGACTGGGACCTGTAGCTGCCTCTCTGGATCAACAAGGGGTCCAGGAGGGGCTGTGACCTGTGTGTCGAGTAGTCCAAACTGTTGTCAAACGTGTGATGGAAACGTGACCTCAGGCTTGACTCGTCTCGACTCTCTGGGGACATGTGGACATCTTGAGTGGAGCTGAGGGGCTGAGAGGGGCTGGGCTGCGCTCCATCCGGGACTTGGGGTGACCTGGCCTCCGCGAGGTGCTCCCCGTCACCAGGGCGCGCATCATCGCTTTTGGCGACGTGGGCCTTGTTGCAATGCAGCTTCATATGCTTTCGCAGGGAACTCGGGTGGGTGTAACACTTGTCGCAGCCCCTGACCTTGCACATGTAGGGTTTATCGCTGGAGTGCACGTGAGAATGCTTCTTTCGGTCGCTGCTGTTCGCAAACCTCCGGTTGCAGCCTTCGAACTCGCATTTAAAAGGTTTTTCACCTAAACGTGCAAAGAGAGAAATGACGACGTGTTACGAATGGTTTATGTTTATAGGCCCGTAAATGCTCTCCCTCGCCATATAGCCTAATACTTCTCTAAATCAGCTGAGTGCACTCGAAATAACCAAATTGTACGAATAACCGAATAACCACGACTGAAGGCTTACACCCAGCTACACTACACATTGTAAAATGCCTCTAATTCATAGTTGGTGATATCCTGAGCAGTGCGCGTCCAGGCCCAGAGTTAAAGCTTTCAGCCAGAGGCTCTGTAGACCTTTATAAATACTACATCTTTGCAATTTTAGAGAATAATGTTTTCTAAAGTGTGAAAATATGAGCCATGAAAATACAGAGTGCAATCTAGTTGTTGAAACTTTGGTGCAACCCTGATTGCAACAAGTGAGGCAGTTGATTTGCTGACTAAATTATAAAGGCTACAGTGACACAAGCCTCAGATTATGATGAACCTGCTACAGAAAATGCAAAGATTTATTTAAATGGACCTAATGTTGTTGCTTATCATGCATGGAATGAATCATTGCTATCAAGATGCTAAATGGTCTGTCTGCACAAAATTCCAGCTGCAAGCTATATCCCCCTGCATACATTTGAGTGAGGCACACAACCAGCAAGATATGACACGCTGGACTCATAAATACAACTTTAATCGTTTGTGTTAAATTATCGCTTTATAGGCCTGCATATGCTATTAATGGCTTGGCTGTCTATGGAAAATGCAAACAATAACTCCTTGTAGTATATTTCTGTGACATAATTTATGTCCAGGCTACATTACTATCATATGTGCAGCTGTATAATGGCATATGTCGCTAATCGTGCCGTCTATTGTCTGCATTCCATTATTAAAACAATTCACACCAGAAGAAGAAGGGGGCGCCTACTAAATATAATTTTTTTTTTCTCCACCCTTTACTTTTTTTTTTTTTTTTTTTTAGGGCCATTCACTTCATTCATTCATTATTATTTTCAAGTTAATACATTTCAGTATAATTATACCCTGTGAGATCAGGTTTATACTGCAATTCCTGATGTCTGTGAAATAAGAAAATATGATCTGACTTACATGGTTAAGTGTTTTTTTATAGAACCCATTACCTTCTATGCTGTCAGGGATGTAGTGGAGAGCAAACCCAGCTAAACTCAATATATCCAGCTTTTTAGCCTGAAATAAATTTTTATGACATAAATTCACAGTATTTACATCATGGTAAGTAGGCCTATCAAAGTGATGTAAATTATATGAGGATAGGGTCATAAATAAATGCTCTCCTGAAAATGTAATTCATTTTTCATCCATTCATTTTAGTGGTTGCTTCCTTATGCTGACTGGAGGTCATAGTTTACCACCTTTTTATTTCCCACTACATCACTGTCTGATGTGCTCTGCTACTATCTGGTTCCTGTGCAGAGGAGATGAGTCCCTGGGAGGCAACTGAGGAAGCGTAACCGCTACGTCACAACTCTCCGGTGTCCCGGCATTTATTTATTAATTTTACTGAATGAAGTGGGAGAGGCACCCAAACCACTAGGCCTGCAGACTACTTGTTTGTAAAAGCCTTACTACAGCTCCTCTATAGTACCTGCACATGCTTCTCTGCTGCACAGCCAGGCAGCAGCAACAACAAAGACAACAGCAAAGCGCGAGGAGCTATACAGCTTTCATAACAATGTCAATAATATCCACTTCATCAGCACCATCAATTACAAACAATAATAATAATGATAATAATAATAATCATAATGATAATAATAATAATAACAACAACAATAATAATAATATTAATACACAAATACACATTAATACACTCCTTGGAGTTATTGTCACAATTCTATCAAACTTTCACAATCAATTAAATAATGATAAAAAATATATTGTTATCCACAAAGGTAAATACTGTGAAAAAAGTAAATATTAGTAAATATAAGTAAGTTTGTGAAGTTGACAACTCTAATGATTTTTTTCTGTAATTAATAATTTCGCACATCGACATTATTATTATTATTATTATTATTATTATTATTATTATTATTATTATTATTATTATTACATTGTTATTAACATTATTATTATTGTTGTTATTATTATTACGTGCATCATGTGCATTATGTGTATTTGTATTATCATTTGCACTAGTATTATTATTAACTAACCTGTGTGAGTCCTCTTGTGGATCTTAAGATTTTCTGATCTTGCAAAAACTTTCTCACAGCCGTGGAAGGGGCAGGGAAAGGGCTTTTCCCCTGTGTGGACTCTGACGTGGTTCACCAGCTTGTATTTAGCTTTAAAAGGCTTTCTGTCCCTCGGACAATTCTCCCAGTGACACACATATTCAGAGTGCTCTGGTCCTCCGACATGCTCCACTGTCACATGGGTGACAAGTTCATACATGGTCCCGAAGGCTCTGGAGCAGGGCAGCTTCCCAGCCCCCTCTTGGCCGTCACTCCACTTACACACCAGCTCGTGCTTCACATTTTGTTTAGAGCACCTGAGGAAAGCGTCGCCTCCTCCACGCTGAATTGCCATGTTGAGAGGTTTGTACAGACCCAGGAATTGGGTGACAAGTTGCTGGCTGTTTCCCCTCGGGCTGATAGTTTGGCCATAAGGGTGAGTCCGGGTAAGGAGGTCCCCAGGTAGACCCAGCATCATCTGACTGCCGAGATCTCGAGTTGCGTCGGTGGAGCCATGGGCCTGCTCCTGATAAGTTGTGAAAAAAGCATGGCTTCTGTTGTCTCTGCAGCCAGGAAAGTCACGATACCTCCCAATCCCGCCATGTTGGCTAGTTCTTGATGCCAGTTGATCAGTGACGGGTGGCATGCCGGCTCCAGAAAGATTGGCTCCAATGATAATGCCCCTAGGGCTGTGCTCTAACCGGTGGCTGGGGTATCCAGAGTCTGAAAAATGGGGAACCGAATGGTCAACATATGCACTGGACCTCGTCTCGGGATAGTCTCGCAAATTGTGCGAGGGGCAGAGTTTTAAGGAACTGCCAGTGGGGTGCCCCATGTGCTCTCCTGCCAAAGGTGGCAGCACCACGCTGGGTTCAGTATTGCTCTCCCCGGGGTTGACGCAAGAGAGAGGGCAGCCACTAAACCTCGACAGGCTTGTCATGTTTGGTTGTGAGTTTGGCTATGAGTTTGCAAAATCAACCAATGCAGCACTCAGGATATACCTAGAAATCCTGTTTCCATTTTCCTTGTTGTAGCCTTTATCATCTGCATGTGAAATTCTTGGCCGTGAACTTCGCAGAAGTAGGAACCAGACTCAATTTCGTTAAAGTTGGTGTGAGTCCCATGCCGTTCACTTTGCCCTCTTGATTTGTGGCAATAACCGTGGTAGTAAAAATGCTTCGAAACAGGCCATGGTGCAATATAAAAGCACAGCAGGCAAACCTGCTTTTAAAAAAGGGAGCTTTGGGATTGGTTGGAATGCGCTGTGATTGACAGGCGCTGGGTTTGTTTTAAAAGGGACACGCAGGCGTTCACTGCACGACTCCGTTTTCAAATATCGCAGAGAAAATGCTTTGAAATGTGCCGCGATAGTCTCAAATATTGCTGCCTCTTTAACTTCAGGCGCCATATTATAAGCGCCCTTCTCTAAATCTCGACAAGTGAAATGTTAAAATTGTGAACAGTAATGTATAAGAATCGAGTAATGTAAATGCATTGATGAGGAAGATACAAAACAATCACAGCATATCTGTCGCCCTTTATTTCACTGGAAAGCTTGCCAAAGCAAATGTCCCATTCTTGCCCCGTAAGAATAATAGAGAGACTGGTCATTGCATGTCCAGGCCAATTAGTGTCAAGACTCGCATTTTGAGTTGAGTGTCAGATTCCGAAACTGTGAAAGTTCGGGGAAAGTAATTCTAAGAAAATAAATCAAATATTTGAGATGATTTCATTAGATTCCCTGTACCTACGCCATGTTAGTGTAAGACCACAAAACTTCAGGCAACATTGTTTTATGTGCTGTCTACTTTGTTCTCATGGAAATCTTGAACTATATTTTTTGTGTCAGACTTTTATCTCATAATTCATGCATTTTCTTAATGATAGGGTACAATATGTGTCTCACGGGTAGACCTAGTGGTTCGCCCTAATAACAAAAAATAAAACTTTAGGTAAAGCAACAAGTAGTTCTGGTGGCGCACCGGCCTATCACGACACCAAAACATCATAATCATCTTTTTCGGCTGGACATCTCATTTAGACTTTTTCCACCAAGATATTTAGGAAATTCTAAACACTGTAACCTGCAAAGGAGATACTAGTTTTCCTTTGAACCTAATACAGGCCTATGTAGAGTAACGAGTTTTGCCTATTTATATCCAAAAATACGTCTTTTATTAAAATCAACCACTAAGCACCAAACAATGCATCTTGCAGGCTACCACAGAGCTAAAAAAAAATATTTAAGTAAAATGTGAATGATAAAACATGCCAAACAGCAGTGAATAAACTCCTATATGCTCAAAACGTCCTCACGTTTGGGGTGCTGTGAGGTCAGCAGCTTCCTCTCCTCTTTCAAGTCTGACTCCACTCTCCAGGCTCCAACAGGAGATATTTCTGCACGTCTCCCCGCTTTAACTTGGCTGTAATTCTACCAACCAGTGTGTCCTATCTAGACTAGTTTAGCCAAATTCTTTTATCTGTTGCTTTTATTTAAATCTGCGGGACGTGGCATGGGGGCTCGGACTGTAGCTTATAGGTTTAAGGTGAAAACTCCTTATTTTCAAAGACTGGCTGTATTTTCAACTTTTGAAATCCCTTTCGACATTGTTATGCTGACGTCACCTGCAGTGGATCCTAGGCAGAGACAAAGCAAGGGGCCCACTTGACATTAAGTGCCGCAGAACAGACACAGGCCCAGAACTGGCCTAATTCCGTCATGATTGTAATGGACGCTCATGTTTGTCAACCTTTAACCCGATGCATTTCCGAAAATGATTGAGGGTTGAAGGCTAATAAACCAAAAGTTTCCAATCACCCATTCAGATCGCCTATCGGACAGGCAGGCCTTTGCTTTCAAGGATTCCTGGGCATCACTTGCAGCCAAATGGCTAAAGAAGAAAGTGGACTAGCTAGAAAAACTCCCCTTGTATGATTTAATATGATAGGCCTATTCTAGCTATGATTTAGGCCGAGCCATGCCCAGCATCACCTTTCACTGACTTACACTTTATAGGTTTACAGTAAGTGAAGCCCAGGTTATTTGATAACTTGGAGTAGATAGGCTACATGTTCCAATATTGTAACGAGAATAAGATTATTTACATGTTCATAACATCCAAATACATGTTCCCCTTGCCCTTAATGTGGACATAACTTAATTAGGATTTAACTTAATAGGCTGTTTTCCATTAGAAGTCAATTCAATTTTCTAAAATGTATAGGTCTAGTAAAATCAACACAATCAATAAAATTAGTGGAGGGATTTAATGAGTAAATTAATTAATATTTGTATAATTTGAGAAATAAATTAAACAGAATTTTAATTTCATAGGATTAACCATAGAGTTTAATGGTAATCTTAAATAAATAGCAATATATAATAAATGCATAACTACAGTAAATGGTAAATAAATGCAAAACATAGTGCAATTATTTGTTGCAGATATTAGTAGGTTCTTTCTACCATTATTAGTTAAATTTGCGAAAATTATATATATGCCAAACCCAGAACAATATAGCATTTTTGCTTTGGAAACGTAATAATAGCTTCAGTTTATAGGCCGAAGTTGTAACAAATGTCACCATCTTGACATGTGCAATCCCTTCCGCTCTTCCATCTATATTTAAGGAAGCCTGCTCCTTTATATTGGTTGGTTGACAGGCCAGACAAAATGCTAGTGACTGTTGCATTCAAAATATCACTTCTAACAATCAAAACATTGATGTCAGAGAACACTCTTAACATCCATAAGGTCCAAGTCACTCACAGTACAGTAAACATGGACCAAATGAATGGCACAGGTGCTCATAAAATGAAATAGAGCACGAATACCAGTAGGATTGGCAGAGTAACATCGCCACGTCAGTCGCTGGATCAAAATTTCACCAAATTTTATTTCTTTGCACCAGGCCGGCGATGAGAAAAATACTGTTTAAAAAAACACCCATCACCTTGCCAGGAAAACTATTCGCACAGAGAAAATAAACTTACACTCGTTTATATCCATCATAAACTATAATCAGCCAGTGCTGCAAGATTTTCCACAGGTAAAGGAGTCACTAACTGTCCCACTTTGGTGCTTCATGTCAACGTGACAAGGGACAGAACAAGGGAAAAGAAACACACCATCATGCCTTCATACACCTAAATCTGTGTGTGTGTGTGTGCATGTGTGCATGTGTGTGACAGACAGAAACAAAGTTATTGTGTGTTCATATGTGTGTTTGCCAGTATTAATGCATATCTGTGTGTGTGTGTGTGTGTGTGTGTGTGTGTGCTTATGCATGTGTGTGTGTGTTCGAATGAATGCATGCAGAAGTGTAAAGCGTGTGCAGGTATTATAATTGATGAGGGATGGCAGTGCACAGTCTTGCCGTGACTTTATGAAATTTAGATGAATTAACAGGTTTGGGATGAGTCCATTTGCAGACAGATGCTCCAGTAAATCACAGCAAGAAGTCAATTAGCCCTCTTCATCAGCCACATCAAGGCAAAGACACTCATTCAAGTTCCAACTGACCACAAACTATGAAGTATGGCTTGTTTATGAGCTATGCAGTTACAGTCAAATCCTCAAGTATAGGCCATTGTTGAATCCCAAAAATAAACACAACTGCGGATTGACAAAACATTGCTGAGATTGTTTTCCTCCAATGATGAACAATGAAGTGAAAACAAACACACTGAACAAAAATACACCCGTGAGCGACGCAGTACAGTCATGCATTACATTGTTACATTTCAAATTGCGAGGGCAGTGAAATTGACATTCGTCATGTAAAAACTCTATCTAGATTGCATGGTGACAAAAACCTGACTCATCAACCTCGACACACACACACACACACACACACACACACAAAACTGAAGAAGTATAAAAAGATTTTTGGATGATATATCTCTTTTGAAAATGTGATGCAGACAGCAAATATTTGCTTTGGGAAAACTTGAGCCATTGCGAAAAATGTGTGGATGCAAATGTTACATGCCCTCCTCTTAATGGAGTATTCCCATTGAAACAAAATGTTAGCTTATTTTAAAAGGATGTACATAAATAACGTTACGCCTCCCTTGTTCTGTCAAATGTACAAATTCAAGACTAAATGCAGACCAGAACCTGAGCCATATCCTGTTGTGAGCTTCACTGAATGCAAGGGGACTGAAAGTGTTGTAAGGAATGTTCCCCTATCAGCACACAAAACACAGCAATTCACTTTCTTTTATAAACCAAGGCACAAACGTAGGCTGAGTCAATAGAGTTTGGGTATGGCACATGAAACCACATAAAAAAAAAACCTGTAAATACATTTTCCACAATGTCCATTTGAGCAAAACACAAAATCACACTGCCATTCATTTAAATGTGTGGTTGGGAAACATCTACTATTTTCTATTTCTATTAGAAATGAGAATACAGAGGGCTAAAATACTCATACGAATACGGTGGTAGTTCATTACAGGAGGTCATATCTATTTTTGGTTTTGCCATTACTTTAAGGAGATAACAAATAATTCACTTTTGTTTGGTAACTATTGGGTTAACTTCAGGGCAGGAGAAACTTGTCTATGGCTAATGCACTGCCGGCCTGGGACAGCCGATCGTCTAGTTGTACATGTCAAGCAAGCCAGACAAAATGGACAAACAAAAACCAACCATCTTTGCATAAAAAAAGACTCAGAAGGTTAGGCTGCGATACACGTTGGCATAATAAAACAATTATCATGCATCTAGGCCCTATATCAAATTATTTACTAAAATATAACTCATTCTAAAGCATCTAGTTAGAATAACACCAGATATAAATGTTAATTGTTTACCATTTAGGCTGATGGTTATGTTCTGCTCTTTTCCAACTGAGTGTGGGCCTAGGCCTACTGCCACAGAGGTGTGTACACTAACAATATTGTGATATTTTAAGGTAACGCGCATGCTCAGTTAGAAGGGGATATAACCAATGGCCTATCCCAACGCCCAATGAGGTAGTCCTAGTAGGAATAACTAAATAATAAAATTATATATACTGCAGTCCTGCAGAATAACCTGCTGCAATTTGGTTTGTTGCATTAAGCCGACGTTAAGTTAACCGTTAAGGGTTTCAAAATGCTTCAACCTTTGCACCGAAGAAAATATAGCCTGATCTAGTTAGAGCTGCATATTCAGCTCAGAAGGCAAGCTAAAATTACCACGTGGTGTGATGAAAATAAAAACCTAAAATGCATTTAATTGCATTAAATTTCCAAAATTAAAATAGGCTACATGTATGTCATAAAATTCGGTTGAAAATATATGTTTTAACCCAGGGCGGCATGCTTGGGGAGCGTTATATAAAAAAAAAATAATAAATAAAATTTAAAAAAAATACTGTGGACTAGTGGGGCCAAAGGCGACAAAAGTGCAACTGTAAATAAGAATATAAAACTACTGTGTTGGTTTTTTTTGTTAGTTTTTTTTAATTTTTAACCATTTTCTATTGTGTGGCAAAAATTACTGCTAATGTGCCAAGGCTCTAACAACCTGGCTATAGCTGCTCTAGGCAGCAAGAAGTAGCATAGGCCTATTCCTTAACAAGAAATTACAATAAAATATCTTCTAAAATCCTGAATCTACCCAAACATAGTTTTGCTGCTGGGAAATGACTCACAATTAGAAAGGAGTGGATTTGAAGCTCGAATCGTCAATTTTCGGAAGTGTGAAAAAAAAACACTAAAGTGACAAAAAATTAAGAGTACCGGAGAAAAGAGCGAGTTTGTGCCATTAAAGAGATAGTTTTGAATTTAACTCTGCTCATTCAGCAACAGTTGCCTAATAGATTGCTTGATGACAGCCGTCTTTTTCTCAGCAAGAGGTCGGTGGCCTCATTGCTCTGACGCTTACAAAAGTTTGTGCCTCACCTAAACGATTAATGTTAATTATTTTGTAGTGATCATAAAACTGCAGACATGAACCACATACCTACAGTAACCTTAAGTGGAGCATCGAGCCTTCACGTTTCAACAAGCCAATAAAATATGGAGGGGAATATAAGGAAACTTAACTGCCTGTCACTTGTGAAAAGTTCACAAAGGTCGCCATAAATCTCATACTGCAAGACTGCAAAGGCAAACTCATCTCAGTTAACTGTGTGTGTGTGTGTGTGTGTGTGTGTGTGTGTGTGTGTGTGTGTGTGTGCGTGTGTGTGTGTGTGTGTGTGTGTTCGCGCGCGCGCACGTGCGTGCCGTGTGAGAAGACGGGTGCATGAGTGTGTGAAAGAGTGAAGGGGGGAGTAACTGTGAGAGGGACTATGGCTGAGAGAGGGAGGGAGAGAGAGAGAGAGAGAGAGAGAGAATCTCATTCGCCGTTTTGCTTCAAGATAAGTTGTTGAGGTCAAGGCTATATAAAAAACAAGTGGTGAATATTGGCCACAGTGAGCGTATAAAACAAAGGTCTTTGCAACAATTAGGGTGCCATATGTATAAGAATACGAATTTCGTGCAACCTTCATAAAAATCATAAACTGTAGATCTACACTCGTCCACAGCATGCAATCTCCCCTCCTAGTCGACTGAATCGTTGTTGAGATAATACAGAAATGAGAAAACTCACCTTTTCAATCTATAACACTTTCTCGAGGAAAATGTTCTGGGAATGAATGCGGGTTGGATGAGGGCGAAAGCAGAATGAAGGACTGATTTGAAGATTTTTCTCTTTTCTTTTTTTTTTTCTTTTTTTTTTTCCAGAACCGCTAAAATAAAGAATGTGAGCTCCTTCCTGGGACAGATTGAGGGGAAAAGGATGTGAAAGGCTTGGAGTTATAAAGCGCCGCTTGAAGCACTCAGCGCGTCTCTGAACTTGATCAGATTTTGTGTGTCCTGCAGCGAGTCAGCGGCAACCCTGTGAAACTCGCTCAATGGCACGAATTTTTGGCTGAGCAAAAAAATCTCAGGATATTACAATTACTGCCATCTTTCTTTCTGTCTTTTATTCCTCCGTCTTACACCCTATAGAGCTTTGCAAAAAAAAAAAAAAAAAAAAAAAAAATACCCCCTCCCTTTTCAAGCGGCTTCAAGAAAGCCACATTTTGGAACTGTGCCAAGTACATTCAAGTTTTCAGTTAATAAGAGCCAAAGTGGTCACATGAAAAAGAAAAATAACACATATAAGTCAATGACATATATGATAGATAGATAGATAGATAGATAGATAGATAGATAGATAGATAGATAGATAGATAGAGCTTTTTAAATATGTAAAAACAAAAGTCAAACTTGCTTTCAAAACGCACTGAAAAGTTATTTTACTTGCTAAATCTGACAAAGATTTTACGTTGTATGATAACCTCAATCATAATAACAATTTCAGTGAAATGAGCTTTAATGGGCTGTTAAAAGTTTGAATAAAGCGGTCTGAAGTTACTAAATAGTGGATGTAGTGTAAACTGTTCAGTAAAAACCCGCAGCAGCTATTTGCAGCTCTAGACTGTACTGATGATATTTATTTTAATTTATGCAACTGTTTGGGAGTTTCTTAAGGGGGATAAAACACAGAAGACATGCGCTAGAAGTAGCACATAAGATCTGCGCTACAGTGCTCTGTTATACCTGCAAAATAATGCCTCTACTAGCCAATCAAATTAAACCAATTGAGACGACCTGCCATTTTCAATACCAAACTGTGCCAATCACCAGAAATCTAGCCAATTAACACCCTCCTTTCGAGTCACGTGTCAGAGGGGTAGCTGAGCCCTGATTGGCTGTCGTAGCACTGCCTCCCGAGTTCATTTATGTTCTGGGAGTGAGTGATTGACTTTATCAGTCCAAGGACATCATCCGCCTGGAAAGGGGGGGAAGTTTGATCCTCTTTCTCACGGATCGCAGTTAACGGGAGTTTTTTCTCTCAACTCTCTTCGCATAGGATTTTTCCCGTTTTGTCTTGGTTTGTTTTTTATTTTAGAAATTTTAGTAAAACGTGGTACATCTCGGCGCGTTATCTGCAGCTTACGCGCTCCGCTAAACTGGAGTTTAATTTTATTTTTGTTTTCTTCCCGTCTCCTAAGTTTGCCTAAAGCTCATGACTATGCTTCTTGATAGCGGTCCGCAGTTTCCATCGTTAGGAGTAGGGGGTTTCGGGACACCACGGCACCACGAATTAGGGAACAGAGACCCAAGCCTGGGACTGAATCCCTTCGCTGATTCCTCCCACTCCGCAGCTTTCAAAATCAGCCCCGTGGCTCACGATATTGCCTCCAGCCAGACATCAGCTTTCACCCCGCAAGCCACAGGATATGCAGCTGCCCTGGGACACCCGCACGGCGGGCAGGTGGGCTCGTACGGTGGGGGAGCGTTCAATTCAACCCGGGACTTTCTCTTCCGGAACCGTAGCGTTGGAGAGTCCGCCGCGTCGAGCGCCCAGCATGGGATCTTTGCTGCTTCTGCGGGGAGCCTCCACGGGCCGCCCGGGATCACCGATAACCCCGGACATCTGTTGTTTTCAGGACTTCACGACCAGGGGGTGAGCCACACATCACCGAGTGGACATGTAGTTAACAGTCAAATGCATCTTGGCTTACGCGGGGACATTTTCGGAAGACCTGATCCGTACCGTCCGGTCGCAAGCCCTCGGACGGACCCCTACGGGGCTCAGCTCCACAACTACAACCATCCTATCAATATGAACATGGGGATGAATGTGCCGACACACCACGGTCCAGGGGCCTTCTTTAGATACATGAGACAACCGATTAAACAAGAATTGTCCTGCAAATGGATTGATGAGAACCAGATGAACCGACCCAAAAAGACTTGCGACAGGACTTTCAGCACCATGCACGAGATGGTCACTCATGTGTCCATGGAGCACGTCGGCGGCCCCGAGCAGAGCAACCACATCTGCTTCTGGGAGGACTGTCCGAGAGAAGGGAAATCTTTTAAGGCCAAGTACAAACTCGTCAACCACATCCGCGTACACACAGGCGAGAAACCGTTCCCCTGTCCGTTCCCCGGATGTGGGAAAATATTCGCCAGGTCGGAAAATTTGAAAATTCACAAAAGAACACATACAGGTAGGCATGGGCAATATCATGCCGTGGCATGAGTGAAATAACATTTATAAAGTGACGCGATTCGTTATTCAGAATGTGAACGCGACTGGATGTTAGTGCCTTGGAGACTTGTTTTTGTGTGTGTGTGTGTGTGTGTGTGTGTGTGTGTGTGTGTGTGTGTGTATGTATGTATGTGTGTTTTGTTGATACGTGGACAGAAAAAAAGAGCCAATTCAGAACTTGGGCCTACATTTAACATATTGACTAGTTCTTAGTCATGTTCCCAAATTGTTATTTATGTTAGCTTGTCTGTATTATTCTGAAATGTCGTGTGTCAGCTGTGGCTCAGGAATAACAGAATATGACATGTGGGCCCAACTCTTTGGTGTGTTTCTGTAGCTCATGTTGTGATTAATGTGTTTAGGCTTTGTGTTAGGGGGTATTATGTTATATAAAAGTATCAGACTTTCCTCACATGTCAAAGTTAAAGTGTAGTGGCTCTGTTACTCTATTTAGACAGACTAATGATAGCTGTGTTTTGTGTTCTTCATGAACAATTACTATTATTCAGGTTCTGACTGTGTTTACATTTCTTGCCCTAAATCTTTACCAGCGTGGCAGCCATTGCATAGTGGAGAAACGTCCTGTTGATTCAGTGTTTACTATATCAGACCAGACGCACAGACCGGGCCTATAGTAGAATGAGGGAGCAGGCCTCTTGAATAAATAAAGCCTGACAGAGTAGTGTGTAGTGCTGGAGCTGCACCCGAAAATGTAGGCTACCCTATTATATAATACATCCAGGTAGAAATTTACATCTGACTGTCATCTTACAGATGGTATTACAATGGGAGTTTGTCTGTAGGCTATTTGGGTAATTTACGGTGTGTATTTAATCCTGCAGGTGAGAAGCCGTTTAAGTGTGAATTTGATGGCTGTGACAGACGCTTCGCCAACAGCAGCGACAGGAAAAAGCACATGCATGTGCACACATCTGACAAGCCATACATCTGCAAAGTGTGCGACAAGTCATACACACACCCTAGCTCTCTCAGGAAACACATGAAGGTAATTAACGTCTTCATTACACCTTAAACACATTAACGCACTACCCCCCCTTCCCCCCTCCCCTCTCTCCCCCCCCCTCAAACAGGGACTATCACAACTTCAGACGTATATTAACAGGGCAGATCAATCATACTGTAAAAATATCCATTGAAGAAGTCATTTAGTATAACACTGAGTCTTCTAACACGTATATAACACGTGAAAAACAGCAGACATTAGGGTGAGATAATTCCACTTGTTTCCAACCTAAGTGTCATTTCCTTGACACTACTGGAGTTATAAGTGCATTATTTTGCTTTGTTTCAAAATTCTGACACTTATTTCAAGAAAATTACAATGGAAATGTATTGGATACCTAGATATGAAATTAGCTCACTCCATTGACAGATTTTTGTTTTCACTTGTTTTGAGGAAAAGTACATTTTAAGGCTCATTACTCGACTAAATAACATGTTGAGTGGATATTTTTTTTCCAGTTCAGTTGAAAGTTTAAGATTATGCCAATGTCTGTTTGCTATTATGTTTGTTGTGTTTATAGTTGTGTAGTTTTATGTCATATCCAGAGTTAGTCTGCATTTAAAAAAAACTACATCAACTGCACTGCTGCAAATCTGAATGATATCCATGTCAATCTCTGCAGCTCATTGCTCATGTTATCCTAACTGCAGGTACATGAGTCTCAAGGATCTGAATCGTCTCCAGCAGCAAGTTCTGGATACGAGTCGTCCACACCACCGGTTCTGGTCTCAGCCAACACTGAAGACCCGACAAAAACTCCACCGTCAGCCGTACAAAACACGTCTGGCCACAGCGATGGACTGGCACCCAACTTTAATGAATGGTACGTTTGAAGTCAGAAGAAACCTCTCTCAATGTGGACCACGAGGTTGAGGATAAACCTTTAAAAAAAAAAAAAAAAAAACACAAAAAAAAAAACTATTCTCACACGCAAACACACACACAAAAATGGGATTGGGACAACACGAGGAGATGAGAGCAAAGCCAGCACCAAGCAGGCCACGTCCGTTCTCAGGATCACGAAATTTGACTTTTATTCCGCAGTTTTGAAGAAATCAAATAAATCACGAATAAATAAACGTAATACTTTCTAAGTATAAATAAATGTTTTTTTTTTCTTTTTATCTTTTTAGTTTACAGATTTCAGATAATTATTTTATTTTTCATTTTATGTATTTTCTCAAAATTTTATTTAAAAAAGAATAAAAAGGAAGATTATTTCACGCTGTTTTATATAATGGGGACACGCTATTGTCGCCTCTTCAATTGATTGTTGGAACTTCAAACAGTCTTAAGAAACGTGCCAAAGTCTTTGTCATGAACTTGAACACAGAAAAAAAAAATCATAAATAAATATTATACTCGTGAATGTATTTCCTTGTTTGATGGGGTCGAATCTGTTGTCAACGTCCGTTTTCAGGTGGAGAAATGTGGTATTAGGTTACGATTGTTACCGTTGAATATAACGTTGCCTTTTGTTAATACCGTTGTAAATACATATCCATGATGCCATATTTATCAATTTGTAATTTAATTATGGGTATAAGTTCTGAAACTTAAATGATATTTATGGAAATGTTTTCTAACAAGAACTGTACAGTTTTGGTCATAACCAGCTTAACATTGAACAAATGATAAACTCTAAAGCTCCAACATTGCGATTGTATCCTTTTTTTTAACCAATACATGTGTCTTATTTGGATCGAAGAAATCATCTATATGAATATTATGGATTTGTCTATATATGATGCAGATATTTCCGTTACTTTTATTTTGTTTATGAGACCATTGACATGTAAATCATCGACTTTGTAGAACTGAGTTCAGTTGAGCTGAGAAGCTATAAAACGGTTCTGTTGATATCCTCATTTTGGTTAAATTTAAACTTGTTTGTGTATTTTACTTTTATAGAATCAGAGATAGATGTCAATTCGTAGCATAAACTCAGTATTGGAAAAAAAAATAAACCCATCAGCCTATTGCACTCGTATACAGGTCCTAGACGAGTGTACAAGGTTCATTCATGATTTCCAAATCAAGGTGACAGTATTTTGAGTATTTCAAATTCGGGTCAAACACCCAAACATATGAGCCAGTATGGCAATCCTTTATAGTTCCAGCAATGTCTTTGTGCAAGTATGTTTAAATGTGTGCATCGGCAACAATGGAACTGTCACAACACAGTATCTTCAAAAATAAAAGTTTTTTTGTCTGTCAGCTTGCATTGTTTTAAATGTAATTCTTCTGTGAAACTAAGCGTGTTATTTGTTGTGGTGTTGCATATAGAGCAGTTTGATTACACATTTGCTTGTTTTGTGTGAATAACTTGTCAAGATGACATTTTTTGTGTTAACAAAATTTAGTGGAAGGAATACTAGATCTATGTGGGTTGGGGAGAATACGTTCAGTGGCAAAAAGAGTTACAGCATTGCATTGTAACCTATTCTCAAGAATTAAATATTATGCATACACAAAGTATATTGTACTCATATGAGAACAATTTCAGACCACCAGCACTACTTTTAAAACAAAATGTAAAAACGGTACCTCGTGACAGTGATATATGAAATAAGTTTATTTAAATAATTTAAGGAATATATGTTTTATATGCTATTTTCTATACCTTAATTTAAAAGAAGTACTTTTCTTATTCCAACCACCTTTCTGCCCCATGTCCAGAAGTTAGAGAAAATATCTGATGTATAAACACAGCTAGAATGTGATGTTGTAACACTTTCTGGGAGAAATGGGTCACACTCCAAGTTATTCCTGAAAAGCAAAATGTTTTACTGATGAACTGTGTCACTGTGCCACATTGAGGCAAACCATGTTACAACAGCAGGCCTATGCGTTAGCCTATCTAGCGACCAGAGGCAAAGGTTCCTTGTACTTTTTAGGCTACTGTATGTTGGTTTATTTGTTTTACCAACTATTTATGAAGAAATGTGAACGGAAATTTTGACTGAAATTAAAAAAAAATCATGAAAAGTGACTTTCAGACTGCGACGTTGATTATTATGACCATTTGTCATTTGTTGTTCTGCTCTCTGCACCTACACGCATAAGTAGGCTTACATCTCTCTTTGCCATGCAGTTTGTATCAGACTGGTGGGAGTCACTTGAACTTGACACTGATTAAGGCGCCATCTTAGTATCTTGGTTGTGGGGAGGGGGGTTGTGGGGCGGGGGGGGTGGAAAGTTAGGGAACCACTTGGTGCTTTCCTGGCATAGAGTTACGAGAGGGGGGATTAATATGTATTCGCCTATTCGCCTATGGCTACAAAAGTTGCGCATGCAAAGTTAAAAAAAAATGCGAGCTCTTACAGATTATAAAGCAAACGTGCAGACGGGAAGACGGGCAACTGAGGACACTGTGTGACCGTGAAAGCGGAGTGTAATAGTTTGCCAAAAGTGGCGCTGCCTGAGCGTCTCACACTGCACCATTAACAACGAACCACTTCAGGCAAATGAATCGCCACACATCGCATGGACACGATAATAGGCATTTTGAAATAACACAAAAAAAATCTGACTGAATCACAACAACGCAAAGGTATAAAATCTCAAACACTATAAAGAATACATTATTCAAAAACTATAAAAGGTGTCATTTACCCGAAGTTTTATCAAACTACGCCGGTCTAAGCAGTCGAGAGGGAAAAGAATACAGGAGCATAGAGCGCTATTTGAAAGACTGATTTAAAGTAGGAGGTAATGTATGATTGGTTAACTGTTTTGCTTCGCATTCGACTTCATATCATCTGAACCAGCGGAGTATTTTTACACCAACCCCCCACACTGCACCCCAACCTTTAGCTCTGCCCTGCCCCCCATCTCCTCCAACTATAAACACATTTAAGAATATTTATTCACATTCTGCTTTTGACGCTTGCGCAAGCGCGGTCTTACATCCCGTTTGATTTCATTTCGGTTTTCCCCCCTGACTTGTCTGGTCGCACAATTCAAGTTCCTCCTCTCATTCACCGTGACGTCAAATAGCCGAGACAAGCTTTCTCTGAAACACACAGCGCACATGGAGGCTGAATGCAACACACATTTTACTCATACATCAGTGATACGGTGGTATAAATAGAAAGGTGGCTAAACTTTGACCTCCAGTCACTGATCATCATAAGGCAAAATAAATATATAAACAAAAATAAATTATATTTTAAGATAAGCATTCATTTATCGGATCTTCTTTACCCTATCTCCATGTTATTTACATCAGTTTCATATGATGGATACTATGAATTTAGGTAATTACGGTTTATGTCTCCTAAAAACGGTGGGTCAATATTCTGCACATAAAACAGGTAAACTGAGTTTTAGCTGTGTTTACTCTCCACTATATATCCGTGTTCATAATGGGAGGGAATAACTCGGGTTATTGCCCATACACGTGCGTTATGCTGATGCCCAATACAAGTCATCGGTTTCGAGATTATGAGAAAACGGGGTAGGCACTGCAACCCAGAAAGAAAAAACATGAAAGGCTCCTTTCTGGGGGATTCTCAATGGATTAGAAAGCACTGTCACGTGGTAGGAGTTGTGTAAAGACTAGCGGCTGTATGACAACAATGCCCTGCTGCAATAGACTACAGTGGCGCTGAATAACGCGAGCGTTCATTCATCTCAAGTTATCATATGGATTGCTATAGTGGGCTGCGGTCTGCGGACCCAGAGGATGGCAGCTGACTGTTGGCAGCGTTTATAATCTCTCGCTGTCTATAGGGGCTCGTTCTGCTTGCAGCATCAGGAGGAGAGAGAGAGGGGGGGGGGTTATCTACTTCTGCAAGAGAAACACGACTTCACTACACTCGTCGCTTGTGTCGCTCGCTGAAGTTTGATATCGGATTGTTTAAACTAGTCAGCCCAACCCCTCACCTTCCTCCGCCCGCCATCCTCTCAGTCGCAAAGTATTTGCTGGCTAAGCGGGAGAGCGCGGTCTAAGAGGATAAACCGACACGAGCAGGTCCCGAACGCCTTTTGTCACGCAACCGAGGCTGTGATCTCAATAAACCCAGTGGCTAATTTATCACTCATTAATAATGTATTGATTATTAGATGCAACACGCATAGACTTTATCTCAATCTGTTCAAAACTATTCCAGTTTGTTAAAGCAACATACATGGGTGGGAGACTGCTTATTTACATTTTAGGCTTTTAGCTGACACTCTTGGCCTTACAATGAGTGAGTCCATAGGGTTCAGTGTCTTGCTCAAGGGCACTTTGACAGGACACGTGGCTCTTGATGGACCCACTGGCTGTTAGGAGGACTGAATCTCAGACTTTGTGGTTACGGGACAGTCCTTTAACCACTATTGTCCGACCTGCCGCCCCACGACACACTGTCACGCATGGGCAAGATTTACTCTCATCAGTTCTCTAAATAAACAAGAAACAAGGACAATACAAGAGCATCTCTCGCCAACACTGAATCATCATGAATCAATCCATCCTCAGCCAGGCAAGAATTTGAGTGAAATGCAGGTTTTATCTTTCCTCATATAGCAATGGATTAATACACACAGTGGATTAGTGTAGGTATTTGTGGCTTTCATTTATTTTAACAAGACATTAAGCCCGGGTAACCATAATATTGCGTCTTTACGCACCATGATAATTAGCTTGTTATGAAGTGAGATGACTTTGTGACATCATAAGGAGAAATATAGTTTGATAAACACATCGCTGCATAAGAACTAACATACATCTGATAATTACTTAACTGAGGGCTTCCATTTGCGCGGCAGTTGATCTGCTTGCCAATTATCGATGCTTATTTCACCTCCAAGGGTGTTGAATATGCATTTGCCAAGTACGGTAATCCACTACGTGTCTTTACATCTTTTTTTGAAGTGTTGCATGGCTTTTGTGATGCAAACTGCATGACACAATGGCTTTGTCATTTAGTTCAATTATTCGTAAATTGACTCTTAAGAAATATTTACATTGCCTATATGCAAGCATTTTTCCTGATAAAGAAATAAGTGAAAGTGCTCGGCCTGTTGATTATGAAACATTTTAAATTGGTCTGAAGTTAATAATTGAGTCCACTTCTCATAAAGAATCCACCACTGAGCTTTACTTGAAGTGCCATATCTGGCAGAAGTAGTTATGATATAAAATAATGTCTAATGGATGAAACCAACACACCTATAGGCTATATTCATTATTTCCTCTCTGAACTGTAGTGGCAACATGTGCACCGACAAAACAGTTTATCACTACTGTGCTCTCCAGATTTGTAGTTAATGGTGTCATCGAGGTGCCATCATTTAATTACCCCCCCCCACACACACACACACACACACACACACACGCACCCCACACCCCACCCCTCAAATAATATTTCCATTATGAGATGAGCAGAAAGACATACTATCAATAGGATGTCCAACAGGAGACAGCGCTAATTCCCCAACATCTGGTGGGGTGTCAGAAACTTGATGAATTCCTTATCAGAGCAGGCGTAGGAGTCAACGCTAATAGGTCCCCGGAGTGAGAGCCAGGCAAACGCTCATTCAGCAAAGCAGATGTTCGGCAATTGTGCTTTGCGTTTGTCTTTTGACAGATATATTTTCAACACTTTTGAGAGGTGATAAATGAGCAATTGACATCCTTTTTTTATAGGCTACTCGCTCTGCCCTGCACGCAGCCAACTCCGAGAGCAATGCTTCCCCAACAGCAGCGCGTATAAAGTCTCCTGAGAAAGGACAACTTATAGTTTGGGAGGCGGTATGGGGTTTGTGGGCGTTTTGAAATTCTTAGACAAAAGTGTAAGTGGAAAACTGTCACTGTCTATCCACAGCAACAAAATGGTGCGTTAAGGTTATAAATCGCCCGCTATAAAGTCAATAAAAAGCTGCAGTTGTTTCAGCTTGCATGAATGGCACTGTTCCGCCCTTCCAACAAACGGTTTACCTGAAAGCCCCCCTTGTCCCGGGATCCCTCACAGGACGTGTCCCGCCTGGGGGAACGGGCAGCCCCGCGCTCCCACATTCATCACCCTTTAAAATAAAGAGGACAAAGCTCGTTAATGTCCCCCTTTTCTAAGACAATGAATTAGAATTGTAGAGTGCCTTTCCATTATTTAAAGACTTCATGCAATTGCCTCGTGCGCTGTTACTTTTGCGCTTGCGCAATGGTGCTCTTCGGTTTGATTTGAGATCTGCATATAGCTCTAAATTGGCTACTGCAGTTTTAATATCGACAGCCAAACTGACAGTGAGATACTGTGATTGAAAATATGAATGAATGAATGAATGAATGAATGAATATAAATAGATAGATAGACAGACAGACAGACAGACAGACAGACAGACAGATAGATAGATAGATAGATAGATAGATAGATAGATAGATAGATAACAAAACAAGCAAATACGTAAATAAGTGAGCAAATAAATAAATAAGCGAGGGAATAAATAGAAAAAAAATAAACAAATAAATAAACAAATGCCCTCTGCAGCTTTTTCCCCTTCACAAAAAATGGAAGATGTAAGGGCCAACTGTAACACACAGTGTGAGAATAGTAGCCTATATCTTTGGCACAATTCAGATTTCTGCCCTAGAAATGCCAATCACCGCGAAAAAGGCGAGCTGCGGTTGCATAATGTTTGCGCAATCTTTAATCCGTTATGGATATGCATGAGGCAGGGATAGTACCATGAATAACAATCCGCTTGATCCTGCCACAGCCTCAGCACGTGTGCGCGCGATCCCTGCCATCACACAAACACCAAAAGAAACACTGAAGGATAATTACTCTTAAACAGGCCTATATTCAATTTTTTTTCAACTTCCCATTCAGGGATGCAGTGGAGGGTAAACCCGCTAGAGTCCCATAACCCGCCTTTTTATTTAGTTTAATAGAGGTTTTTAGGCTGACATTAATCTCTGTGATGTAAATTCATGGTATACATCATGGTAAATTGTATCAAACTGATGTTACATGAGGATAGGGTCTTTTGAGGAAAAAGAAGGCATAAATTAACACTTTTCTGGAAATATAATAGATTTTTTTTAATATATTGGTTGTTTTTCCTTGTGATGATCACTGACTGGAGTCATAGTTCACCACAGTTTACCACTACAGTACATCACTGTCCCCATGTCTTATGAACAGCCACCTTTTCCAATTCCTTTTTGGATTGTTATTTCGTAAAAGATGAACAGCTCTCAGACTAACAGGGTGTAGGCTAATATTGGTGTCTTCTACAAAAAATAAATAGCATCATTCACCAAGATGAACTTTTCCAAGTGTCTCTGTCTTGTGCAAACCAATCCTGCAGACACACCTCTGGCAGTGAAGTTGCTGTCTGTCTCCAAAACATAAGACTCATGGATGACTTCAGTAAAAAAAAAAATCCCCGGTTCCGGCCTGATACGTCTGAAGTTTCCCTGGAATGCATTCATTTGTTTATGTGTGAAGAACTATCATAAAACGCAATTATTAAAAGAACAAAAAAAATCACATTGAACACTGTTGTCTGTTTCCATCATATAAATCAGTTATGAGCCCAGATACAATTTTCCCACATGACCTGCAGAGGACATCAGTATCAGCTGGACTCACCAAGTGCCACACCTAACTTCTGAAGCTGTTATTCCTCTTTGAACTTGAAATATAAACAGATTAAGGCTACATGCACTGTATGAAGGATGACTTGGAGGGAAGAGAGGAGACACATCGAGCATAATAGCGAACAGAATGAATGCATTACATCTCCATCACAGCAACAGTAAAGGCCTGGATTTCCTACATATATATATAATTTTCCGACCCACTTTGTGCTCCTGTAAGCCAACAACCAGTGAAGACCTTAAGATGCATTTGGGTAATGGGGCTATAGGAAGGGAACAGGGCTGTGGATGGGTAGTGGGGGCTGCTGCTGCTGTTGCTGCTAAAGGAGTGTGATATTCAACAGCTGAGTTATACAGGTATTCAACAGCCATAATAAAATAGTTGGACACTGCAGCTGACACAACACTAGTCATTTTCTCCCCAACCCCGCTTCTCCTCTCCTCCACACTCAATTCTCCCACTGTGCCTTTTGGCCCAAACAATACACCGCAACACTAAAGAAACTCTTATTTTGTTGCTTTCTGCTTTTGATCTGCCGGTATTTCCGCTGTCCTGTCTTCAACTAGACCAACGAGGCAGTAGTGTTCAAAGACGGTGTTTGTTTTTTTCCCGCGGAAGTATCCACAATCAATCCCATGATGACGGGAAACAATACTGTGTGATTGCCTGCCCTCAACTTCTGCCATACTCGCCGGACAGGAGAGGTTTTTTTTTTTTTTTTTTTTTTTTTTTTCCTATTACGATCACGGTTCTGGGCAAGGACAATAACAGACAAGCAGGGTTTGGATAGGGAGAGAGGAAACGGATGTAAGGGAGGAGGAGGAGAAAGGGAGACAGGTAGGAGGGCCTGGTGAAGAGGGGGGAGGCGGGGGGGGGGGGGGATTGGGAAAGCCAGGTGCTGGTGGAAATTGGCAGGCGATTGCCAAAGCGACCTCATGCCAGGATAATGCATGGGGCCATAGGTGTCCACAAGCCAATCCCAACCCTCATGCTGATAGCTTTTCAATGCCTGTGGGACAATCTCTCCAATAATTGCTTTTCCTGTTTCAATTCTGCTCTCCGGCCGGCCTTATGAGTAACAAAAGAGGAGGTACTTTGTTTCTTACAACCATTGCAAAAGTGCCTTGTGTATTGTATTTTCGAGCCATTGTTATTCACCATAAAGTATATAAGCCTAGAATTTACTTATCTCTCATAGTATTTTATGTATAAATACACATGGTAGAAAATTGTGGATTTAAATTCTGATTTATAAATATCCCATAAAATAAAGTCTAGCATGGCTGAGAGTGTGCTTTTAAAGTTTTGGACATGACTGTGTGATTGGCAGAACTCTCCATAACATATTGCACACTTTCCTACAGGGGACCTTTGGAAGTTGTAACTAATCTCCTCCCTGTTAAAAAGTAATACAGCCAAATATTTTCATCTGCGTGTCTCAGACACCCAATCCATCCTCTGCTATGATGACCGATGACATATTTTTTTTTCCTGCTGGAAGGAGTGAAGCTCAGTGCGCCCAGTGAAACCTAAACCCTCTCTCCGCAGTTCCAGCAAAAGTCCCATGTCGATGGAAAGTTAGACTTGTTGTTCTATCACAGCAATAACAATAACAGTATTTAAAAAAAGAAAAAAAAAAGAAAAAAAAAAAAGAAAGATTCTCGAAATAAGTAATTCCGCCCTTACTTTTTTTCAGTGCCCATGTGGCAAAATGTCAGTGTATTGGCCTAATATGCAGGTTGATTTAATAAATTATTTCAAATATACGAATAATCTGTTATTATTATTATCATTATTATTATTATTATTATTATTATTATTATTATTATCCTGTCCTGATTCAACCCGATAAAATTTAGGCTAAAACCATATCCTGATAACTAATCCTGGCTTAAAATTTGGGTTTTATTAAATGTTTTGCTCATTTAATGGTTTGATGTAGCGCATTTAAAGTTAAGTAACTACAAGGCCTCGTTTTCCAGCAGCAGTAACCTGCCTCCTGCTGCCTTGCACAACTGAAAAAGACAGAAAAAGAAAATATGCGCACTTCCCATTATTAACGACCCACTTGTCTTGTCCTTGAAAGGTTTGGGCGCAATGAAGTCAAGGAAACCGAGCTCAATCATGCACCCTGTAAAACGGCCAATTTCCAGTGGGAACTATTTATGTACGGTGAGCAAAAGCCTTTTATTAAAAGTAACGGACCCTAAGCTTCAATAATTAACCGTGTTACTTTTATAAAAGAAACAAAGTAGACACAAGAAAGATCTGCGTGTCAAATTAAGTCGATATCAAACTTAAAATTCTAGGAGTGCACTTTTGTAGAGCTTAATGTTTTTGTTTATTATGAATTGACTAGTTTAAGCGCGATGTTCTGTCAATAGTCTATCAGTCTGCTAAAGCAGCAAAATAAAGTTAATGTGTTTTAGATTGATTTCTTCTCTAAATAAAACAAAAGGGCGGAGGCCCAGCTCAAGCTGTGTGTAGGTCAAGACTGCAGCACAGCTGTAGTTTAATATTGAGAAACATTACCACGTACGTAGTTTGTTTTCATTCTTGCGGAACATAAATAATATATAGCCTCTCCTGTCTGGCAGTTACATTTAATATGCCGTCGTTCATGCATTAGAAATGAAGCTGGTGGAAGCTGTTGTAAAAGGTGATATTATAAGACATGACATTGGGATCTGGCTCAACCTTCAATGACCAAGTTCACACCTGGAGTAGAGATAAAGAACTTGGCCTTTTTTTGGGATTTAAAAAAAAAATCAACTTTCTTGACAGTCTCTGACAGGACTGCATTCCATATCAGAATAACTGATTACATTAGATTTCAGGGGGGAAAGAAATCCAATCTTTATGTCTGCTGGACTGGAGCTGGAAAATCTGTCTAGATAGTTAAATATTATTTTATTTCCAGTAATATACTGTCAACTTTATATGGTGAAAAAACTCCAACTCCTCCCATGTTGTGTTTTCTTTTGATATTCTGTTGAAATTGGCAATAGTGTGCCAGTCCAGTACCCAGTTTAATTTACCTTGTCTGGGGAATGATTTTGCTGTATTACCTAAATAAGGTGAAATCTGGGGCATGCAGACTCTAGTCTACTGCTTGTCGGAATCAGTGGAGTGTGAAATTGCAACACCAGACAGCCAGGATAATAGCTCAGAAGGGGGCTAATGTCCCTGCTACATTCACAGAACATTTTTATAATGGCTAAATTAAAAGAAAAAAACTATAGATTTATGCTATAGTCCATTTTGCCATTGTTTTTTCCCTGTCTTGGTCTTTTCTGCTGTTTTCATAGGTGCATTTGGACTGTTAAGATTCAGCGCTCTAAATGGATTTTGACCCTAAATGCTCTATGTAAAATGGAAATAACATGGGAAGTGCAATAGGGTATCAGGCCAGGCCGTTCCCTGGTTCTAATTTGTGCCCTTTAGGACCCCCTCCTCCATCAGCCACAAGCTGCCTGACTTGTCAGAGGAGGAAGAGTTGGGACAATTCAAATTACTGAGTGCTGGCTGTTTCCGCTCCAGCCCACCAAGCACACTCAGTCCCACACACATGAACATGGGGACGACTTCCGTATGTGCACGAGAGTACGCACATGCACTCTCAAACTCTCACAAACCATTTCTTCCCCTCTGTCTCTCTCTCTCCCCCCCCCTCTCTCTCTCTCTCACACACACACACACACATACACACTCTCAAATACACACATAATTTACATGGGGATTATTAAGACATGGTTCTGTTCTGGGAGAGATGTCACCAGCAGGGCCTGGTTTGTCAGGCTTTGCCGTATACCCAAATGCGGTCGGTAATGCCTCTGCTTTTAGATCATTCCAAACAGCCCCCCAAATCCCTGCGACTCACCATTTAACACTCCCACTGGTGCTAAACCTAATCTTTCCTCTGACTGGGGTCACTGTTCTGGTGGTCTTAACTTCCCAGCCACTGGACCAGTTCCTACCAGCACAGCTTCTATGCGGCCCGCGGTCTGTCCCACATCAAAGCACCCATCTGATTCAAGAAGAAGTACTAAATGTCTTCCTTCATCTATTAATGAGGCTGGGTGAAGCGGTGTCATTGGGTGCAGAAAGTGCAGCGATCAGGTAGATTCGTATTTTCCTAGATTTACTGGTATTTCAACACATGATTGAGCACTAATATTAAAATTGCAATGGATGCTGAAAGTCTGTCCATGACTTGCTTCATCAAAAGCACACAAACAGAGGAACAGTGGAAGGTGGATAAAAAGTTGATCAACTATTGGGTAAACACCCTCAAAGTAAAGTCAAATCATATGTTCTTTTAAGATGTTGTTCGGCTGATGTAAAAATGTTGAAGATAATCTCGATTTGTTCTCAGACTCTGAACCTTATGAAATCTGTATAAATAGGCATGTTTTCATGTTCTCTCAAGCTCCCAAAATAAACCCATGCCTCTTCATTAGGAAGATATAGTGTTTTTAGATTGTTTTGATGTGGTTGGGTAGCAGACGGACTATTGGCTAAGCATTGGAAAGAGCAGACAGACAGACAGTCCAAGCGGTTTAGCCTTGTTTAAAATTATTAATCCACTTCTAATTCCAGCTGGCCCCCTGACAGCATAGAACCCTATCAAAAAAATCAGCGCCTCCATTGTGAGGCCTGGCAGAAGGGGACTGGGCGTATTTTTTCTGCTCCAATCAGTTTCTAGAGGTTGGGCGATTAAAAAAAGAATCCCAAGCCCCCCCCTCCTCGCTCAGCGGGGGAATAACGGAATCATTAATTCCCCATTAATTTCAGAAAAAAAACGAAATGTCGACTCGACGTAGCGCCTTAAACAAAATAAAAAGACCGGAGTGACAGACAGGAGCGACAAGTGCTTTTGGTTACCCAACAAGACTTGAAGGATTCCTTTCCAAAACTCTGCATGTCTGTTTTGGGGGAAAAAACACGATTACCTGATGTTCATCATTCAATATATCTAAAATATAGAGGATCCAGTCTGTAAAGGTGCCGTCATTTTGTTGCCCAAGGACTTAAGTTCCCTACAAAGTGTCAACTTTGTGCTATCAATCATTTCATAAAAGTGGGTGTGACTTTTTTCAAATGGTGGATACTTCATTGTGGAACAAAACTCTTCAAACTGATTCTTTGGAACAGCACATTTGAAGTTGTTAAAGTTAGTTGTCATGGAAGCTTTTAGAGAGGTAGAGATCCAAGCAGATACACCAGGGGCCACAGTGTAGTCCGACATGGAGTCGTTTATGAGTTTCCTGCATCTGGAAAATGATAAGGACACCTTCAATCCAAATACATTGCAGGCACACACACACACACACACACACTCAACATATATATGTACACATACGCTCACAAGCACGTGCCAAAAACTTACAAGCCATTCACATAGACGAGGATGTTCCAGGCTGCTAACCTCACAAAGCTACACAGAATTCGGAGTGGAGTGTGTGTGTGTGTGTGTGTGTGTGTGTGTGTGTGTGTGTGTGTGTGTGTTTTTGGGGGGGGGTTACAATGTCAAACCTCTGAGGGGACAAAGGGGTGGTTCTGCTCCGTCTCCTCCAATGTAAACACCATACCGCAAGTACACTTATGTGCAGGCACCGAGCGAGCGGATGGATTTTGATTAGGAAGCATGGCCGGGCCCCAAGTGTGGGCCCCTATCATCACCCTTTCATAAATACACTCACGCACAAACACACATATACACATACATACACACACACACACACACACACACATACACACGCTGACGTACACGGGCCATTATAGCTGTCTCTGTTCAGAGTGACAGCCTTTCATATCTGTCTATCTCCGAGCCAAGTGGTTATCATCTATGCACCCAACCATTAGGAAATGTCACAAACACACACACTGACACACACACGCACACACACATACATTCACACACGCAAACACACTTGCTATTTTTTCAGGAAATGAGGTCCAATTAGAAGTAATCAATGGCGGATAAGTAAAAAGCATTTCAACAATTCAATGCTTTTAATTTTTTAAAATTGATTTTTCCCCTAATTTTTCCCTCTCTCTCTCTCTCTTTCTCCCTCGCTCGCTCGCCCCCTTTCTCTCTCAGGGTGACTTTTGAGCGTTCTGAGATTGACAGAACAAAAGAGATTGTTGTGGAGATACTAATTATTTAATGAATTCTTTATTTATTTTAAAAGTTCCCTGGGTGGCGATGTGCCCAGACTGTTACAGTAGATGGAAAATTACAGGCTGGAAGACAGTGAGTGACACATGAACAGAGGCAGAGGGGCAGGGGGTGGGCCATGCCATCCAAACATGCCCATGCCCTTAAAGCCATGGCAACATCCCCCATCCTGCCAGACCCCCCCCCACCCCCACCCCACCCCCTCGCCCTCCACTCCCACCCCCCATCACCACCTCCATTTGCCACATTCCATTTCAACAAAACTGCCATATTAATCATGTGTGCTCACTTCAATCCAGCTTCGGCGTTTTTTTTTTTCTAACACTCTGTTCAAAGTTCCAATTTTACAGAAACAATCCGTAAAATGACAACAAATGACAGCCAATTTACCTCAGCGAGGGGCCACACGTCCACCACAATGAATGCAGGCCCCTAAAATATCTTTTCTACAATGAACAAGCTTTTGTCAGAATGGTGTGTCCTCTCCCCCCAAACCGATAAGTAGGGCATGGGGAGAGTGGCCCCCACTAAGGACCGGGTCATTATTGATTTGACAAGTGAGTGAATAATTCATCTGTACTGGCAGGCATCAGCTGGGACTACCGTTTACTACTACTACTATTTCCTACTACTATGAGAGAGCTTCCCCAAATCTAACCTCTCCTCAGTCTCTCCCGCCCCGGTCCCAGCCTGATATGGACTCCCCGCACTCCGATAGCCTACTGTACACCCCATACTGTACTCCTGTTGGCCCTCCCCGCTTTATGGGAACTCCATTTATGGTCTCCAGTAATCATTCCAAATGTTCCTTTCAATCCCAGATTTCATATGATTTCCTTAGCCAAGTGCTGGGTGATTTACGATCATTTCCAGCCTCCCTGGAGCTCTTGGCCGGCAGGACACAAGGACAGCTTTATGCATGGGTGTAATTCACACACTCATTGGCACTGGCCCCAGCAACTGCCTCCTATACAGAAATCCTGTCTTATACACTACCTCAGCAATATAAGACGTTATCTATAATATAAAACAAATAGTCCGGCTCTCCAGTTCTGATCGGCTGAGTCACGTTCGAAGCCGATCTAAAACACACACTTGTGACCACAGAAATGTTCAATTAACTAATCAAAAACTACCACTGATACCAGTAGTAGGATTATATTGCTTGACGGGAGATTAACATTTAATTATCATTGTTTGAAAATAAAAGTTTTATTGAGCATTTGTGCTCTTTTTTATTACAATTGTGTGTTCCTGCCATTTTATAAAAGCAATAAGCCACTTGCAGCCACTCCGCAGTTGTAAAATCAATTGTAAAGTGTGGTCTCTCGTAGCTTAGTGCTTACATTTACCAAAAGACTTTATCAGCAGCAAACACATAACTGCTAGTTAATCAATGGTTAAGACACAGACAGTAGGGCAAGTCTGCTGTAAGTCAATCTTGTTAGTGCTAACAAAAACACTAGGGAGATTCAAAACAGCCCTAGTGGTGCTAACCTCACTGAGAGGTCACAGGCTGATTCCAGGATTTAACTAGCTAATGCCTGACCATCTGAGACTAACAAATCACTGGGCCAGCCATGACTCCAGTTCTCTTTCTTGATTTCTTTAAACCAATATCACTTTATTACAGGCAACGCTGGCTGTGCATCTTTGATCCTAAAGTTGCAGTCCCACAAGTTATTCCAATAAAATCTGAATTGCTTTGAGACGCTGACACACACACACACACACACCTTGAGAAAATGACTGAGAGCAGTGTAACACTGAACCCATCCCATCTGTACGCAATAAAAACGACTACTGCACTTTATTCTACAATAAAGGAACAGTCGTGCTCTTGAATAGCGCTCTCGGAGTGTGTTGAGCGCAGAACGGCAGAGTTGGTTTCAATCTGTACTCTGACTACCTGCTGAGTTACCAGATCCCCAGCGAGTGTGAAGTCAAGCAGACTGCTGCACTGACTCACGCTGCCTGCCACCACCTCCACGCTGCACCATGATTTATTCCATGACAGCAAGACTTTGGGACTGGAAGATTAAGACGTGTTCCGCAAGATGCCTGACACTGATCACCTGATGGAGAAAAACATGCAGACGAGCGCATACACAGACAGTCTCTGCACGCTCCACACACACTATGTGCATGCTCACATGTGGCACACACGCACATACACGGGTGCATGCTCACACACATTTATCCATGTACGTATGCACACACTCTCACACATGAACATCATACATACACACACACACGCACGCACACGCACACACACACACAGCCTGTCAGTAGGTCAAGGCACCATAAAGAGTGTCAGAGCAGGCTGAGGGATGATGAGTTATGTGCTTGAGTTGTCTGTGACCTTTGCCGTTTGTCCATATGATATCACTCAGAGAGGAGGGACCCGTGGGGCGACTCAGTCCCAATCCTGCCACTCTCAGCCCGCATACCGATCTCAAAAAACTCTTGTGTTCCGGGGGCAGAAGCACCCGTCTTAGGAGCAGTTCTCTGATCATCTCTTTCTACTTTGCTCCCGTCTGTAGCGTTCTACCAGAGAGCAGCTGAGCGACTTGAGGAATCACTTTTTCTTTCTGCTGTCTTCCTTTCTTCCTTTCTTTCTTTCCTCCTTTCTTTCTTGCTCTTTCTCTCTCCGTCTTCTCTGTCTCTCCCTCCCCACTCACTCATACACACAGGGGCCACAGGGAACTCCAAGTTTCCATTCATGCTTCTCATTATCGGGGCATGTCGGTATTTTATGAGGCCGTGTAAACCTCTGAATTACTGCACTTTAAAATGGATCCTGACACTATTACGTGACCATGCTGATGGAAAGGCCTTTCATTGCTGGAGCAAGGACCTAAAATGGTGGACGACAAAAGAGCATGACTTGTTAATTATTTTTAACTGCCGGATAAAAATGATTATGAACTAGGCAGGATACACAAATGGCCAAAGCCACATCATAAAATGACCTCCTCTCTTTAGAGAAAAAATAACTTTACTTTTAGAGGGGAAATGTGAAGTTTGAGATGGGTATAAATAATGTCACCATTTTACAGTGCAAACACACCAAGCAGAACAACACACCACACATGAATTATTAGTCTTTTACACTTTCATTTATTTCATCAAGTTGAAACAATTAAGTCCAATAATACACTAATATTTACTGACAAGACATGATTTTCTATTTAATTGCAAAGAGGTACATTTTAAAATAAAATTAAATCTCTAAATTAAAAATCCAATATTCACATAATTTAAAAACATAATTTAGACCTGCTTAAAATTCTTCAGGACCATCAAATAGTGATGATAAATGCATTGCATTGAATGAAAATAGTTTTTTTTCACTTTGTTCTGATATTAATTATGGCAGTGAATGAAATCATTAATGACAATAGTCCTTCCAATTTTAATAAACAGGCATTTAATAAAGTATTATTCATATACAGACATGTACAAACTACTTATAAGAAATTAATGGATACAGAATGTAGCTTATTTGTATGTGTGTGTGTGTGTGTGTGTGTGTGTGCGAGCGTGCGTGCGTGCGTGCGTGCGTGCGTGCGTGCGTGCTTGCGTGCGTGTGTGTGCGTGCGTGTGTGTGTGTGTGTGTGTGTGTGTCATGCACATGATGGGATCAAACCACTGACTGATCACATACCCCAGTATAGTTTTTGGGCTAATGAGTTTTGGTATCAATGAAATGATTAACCTAAGAAGTAACTGTCACAAATACTTTTCATCCATCACCAGACCAAAAAAAAAACAGTAATTCTGATAATTTTTCTAATTTAAAATGCATAAATTAATTTGCATCTACAGTTTAGCTTAGCTACTGCTTACAGACTGCTGTCTGTGAGTTATAGACATATATATATAGTTATGTTATATACATACATACATGTATTTTGCTGAAAAATACTGATGAATAATTGCTGAGGGATATGTCAAAAGTTCTTTGTCTTAATGACTGATGAGACACATTACAGGGAAACTGCTATGAAACTCTTCAGCTATGATCTTGTGATTATTATTAGTGTCAAATTCATACATATTGGACATCTTCTTAGTGGCATGTTACATCACCTAACCCTAACCTTACATCACATAGATAAGTTTACAAGTGGGTTCTCTCTCTCTCTCTCTCTCTCTCTCTCTCTCTCTCTCTCTCTCTCTCTCTCTCTCACACACACACACACACACACACACACACAAACACTCTCACCCTCCAGTACACTGATAATGCCTATAGCGTTCTGAGTTTTTTTTTTTTTAACCACTACTACCATCAAAGCCAATTCCAATCTATTTAGTATGCCCTAGAGGGATACTAAATATCCATGTGTGTGTGTGTGTGTAGGTGTGTGTGTGTGTGTGTGTGTGTGTGTGTGTGTGTGTGTGTGTGTGCGTGTGTGTGCACATTTGCATGCATGTGTGCCTATGTGGTTTTAAGTGCATGCGTGTGTTTGTGCGCATGTGTGTGCACATATGTTATGAGAGCGTGTGTCAGGGAGCCACGGCGGCAGCAGCAGAGGCAGGAGCAGGCTGCTGGTCGGCAGAGCGGTGACAATAAAAGGTGGCAGCCCAGTCAAAACAAGCCCCGTTCTTCCAGCCTGGGCCCAAGTGCTGGTGAAGAGGTTCTTTTGAGGCACCCTTAATGTGGTAAAGTGATCTCCTCCACAATTGGGACACTCCAAGAGGCCATCCCCGACAACCAGACCAAAGCAAACTCCCTCCCCTCACCCGCAACCTCGTCAGTTTCCGTCTAACCCCCTTGGCTCAGGTCCTGCGCCTCCATGTCCTCCAACACTGGAGACCCATCCGGCCACACAGCAAGTCAGGGAGGATTACACAAAATCCACTACCAGTAAAAAGTTTGGACACACCACATTTTTCTTTATTTTTACTATTTTCCACATTTTGGAATAATAGTAAAGACATAAAAACTAAATGGAATTATGCAGTGACCAAAAAAATGTTCAACAAATCAAAAATGTAGATTCTTTAAAGTAGCCGCCCTTTGCCTTGATGGAAAGGCAAAGGCTTTGGAAAGAAATTCATACATAGGCATCAACTTCCCTTTTTACATTTGTCTAAGAAACAAATTTCAAGCATTTACGCATAAGCCTTTCGATCAAAACGGCTTTAAGATAATGAAAAACATTGTACATTCAATCAAGTGTGACTGCTAGTGTATATCATTCTGTCAGCATCCTACAGTATTTGAATGGTGCTCTACTTTACCTGTGTCTATAAGGCCACCCTCTTTATTTGTCCACCCATTTGCAATAAACACATGTAGCTGGACTTAAGAACATTAAAGCACTGTCTGTTTTTAGAATAAAGACTTTAAAGCTTTAACTGAATATTGTTCTGTAACTGATATTCTGAAGGCAGCACTGGTCTGAAATCAATTTCAGCCTAAACTGACAACATATCCACCCTTCCCCTCTATATCTACCTTCACCCACAGTATATTAGGCTGAGTAGGGCCGTTCCCTCTGCGATGCGGAGCTCTCTGTGTGCCAGTTTACCAGGGTAACCTCTGTTGGTCCACATGAGAAGCCTCTGACTTTGTGGAGAAGCTCTTTGAATGCAACAGAGGCCTAGGTTGAGAAACAGCCCGACGCTGCCCAGAACAGGACAGCAGAGCCCAGTTGGCCCCGTGACAATTTGGCCGACAATAGCAGCAGACTTAGCGCTCACTTTTTACAAGCGCTGCCTCAAATTGCTTCTCTCTTTCTTTCCCTGCCACACTCACAAAAGAGAAAGTGTCAAATTGAAACCGAACTTTATTGGAGGCTGTGGCCAGACATAGTCAGTAATAAGTATAGTTGCCCTGATCCAAATAAATAATCACCATCAAAGAAAACTGTTTGAAACACAGATTTGACAATTTTAACTAGCTCTCTGCGAAGCCTCCAAAGTGGAATGGAACTTTGGGCTCAACTGAAATGAAAAGGGGATTTCTTTTCTTTGCGTGCCTTCTCTTCTTCTCGCCCTATTCTAACTCTTCCTCTTTTCTCTCTTTACTTCTTCTTCTTGTCTGTTGAAACATGTGGTCAGCTGTTGTGCTTCCATGTGGTCAGATGATCAAAGCTGGGGAGCAGCAGTAATTGTCCCCCGCTGAAGCCCTGCCCCGGCTGGGATCAGGATCCCAGCAGGTGGGGGGGACAGCCATGAGAACGGAGGGAGAGGGTGGAGGAACGCAAGAGGCCCTGCCTGGCAGAAATAAAGACTTCCTAAGGGCTGCTCTCTGACAACAGAGCCCCAAAGGGAGAGTGAAAAATGAAGCCTCCACACATTCGGAGGGGTTTTCACTCGGGGAAAAGGGGCCGCCATTGGGGTGAGCATTGGGGAGAGAGGGCAAGATGGAAAGCATAAGAGAATAGGATTATAATATTTGTTCAGAGCGCAGAGGAACGATTGTGAGCCCATTTCACAGTGTCCTTAGAACTGAGCCTGTGTCGAATGCAAGGAGGGTTTTTTTGATGGTTCATGAAATATGGATGCTGTTTACTTCACCTGCTAACCCTGACTTCTCTGGTCACCCACCTTCTATTGGCAAACACTATCGCTGGCATAAATAAAAAATAAAATACAGAATTAAACTTGGCACTCACTCTTGTACAACACACAAACACACAGACCCACTGACATGCTCATGAACACACAAAAAAGTGCACGCATAAGCACACACACACACACACACACACGCTCCTCTCACAAGCAAGCCAACAAACACATTATTACCATACACAAACACAAATACACACACACACACCGAGTCGGGGAAAGACCATGCATACCTTGGCCGGTCAGTGTTTACCTGAAGACCGGAGGGAGCTGTGAAAGCTCACAAGTCAGGCTACTTTGCATGTACGTGGGAGCCCGCAAAACACTTCTCACTGCTGTCCGTCATTTTGATTGCCCAGCACGACTCCTCCGCCCCAAACCTCCCAACACCCCCCCCCCCACCCCAACCCCAGACCCCCCCGCCACCCCCTTGGCCAGATGGCTTTTTTTTAACTGTCTGTGGGCTCTTGCACCTCTGCTCGACCACACTAAATCCCTGGGATGGCCGGGCGGAGCGGAGGGTTGGGGGGCTCTGCGTGGACAAATGGTTCGGAGGTAGCAGAGCAAATAAAACGGATTAAGAGGAGTCTTTTCACAGATACTTCAAAACTATTTTGGCGCTGAGCCGCAGATTCCCCCCCTCCTGCTCCTCCTCGATAGGAGTAAAAATCAGACAACCACAAAGGAATTTTTAGAGCATATAGACCATGTCTCTGGTTCCTCTAAGACGGAAAGGCTGTGCTTCTGTTACATCACAGTGACATCAGATAACCATACAAATACAATTTAACCAAACTCAACCGCAAAGCAATCCACTGGTGAGTGTACTCTAGATGCAGCTATCATAGAAGTCCCACTTTTGGTGCATTTCTGCTGCATTGTTGCTCCACCCCACCCCCCTTAAGAGAGATTGTTTCTAAATCTTGGAGCATTAATGTAGCATAGATGCAGGGTGGGGGAACTTGCACAGTGGCTACTACTAGTGATGTTGCACACTCCACAGCTTAATCCAAGACTATGACCATAGGGCAGCAGCAAGAAAAGCGTCTATACACAAATGCTCAGGCCCATAACTCAGTCCTCCTGAGTTTTTGATTTATAGGAACAATCAAGATGTATTCAATTTTCTGATTAACCAAGCACTCTCTGCCCTGTGAGTAGAAACATAAAGCCAATGAAAACATATATAACTGAAACATTTTGTTGAGTAGTGAATGACAAATATATAGGGAATAGCATTCTCATAATAACAGTGTTAGAACAGCCTGACATTGATTGCATGCTTTCCATTTCCCCACAAGAGGTTAGACTGTTTCTCTTCTTCCTGAGAAAAAAAAGAATTAAACACAGCCACTTTAAAACACACTTTACAGCATTTGAACTGTAAAGTGCCATACAGCCACAGTAAAAATGCAATGCATCAATAGAGGATGATATGAAGGAAATCCAAATGTCACCTCTTGGCTCTATCCAGCCAAAGGTTAGATTCTTGACTCCCTGCTGTTGCCTGTCATTAGGTTGCTTAGCAACGGACTGCAAGCTATTATTAGCTTAGCAAAATTAAGATTTCCATTTTGTTAACACAAAAACACTTATCTGAAAACTGTCACATGTTCACTCAAAGAGATTTAAATGGCATGCATTGAAATATGAGTGATTATTTTTGAAAGACTTGGCATGCTACAACTGACTGTCTCCATTGAGTGAGACGTCTAAGTGCAGCTGTTGTAGCATACTTAATGAAAAATCATAAGATGGGGCATGATATCACCCTGTAAACATCTGTCAAGCATTATTCTCATATGTTCGTAGCATAGTAATTTCAAGGTGCCACAGTGCTTCCATCGCTCTTTCCATCCTGTGCATTATGCCTGAATACCTGCATAAGAAAAAATTCCTCAAGGAACAATAGACCATTTATTTCTCCCTTCCATTCATCCACCAACACTTTCATAAAAACATAGGCCGTTTGATGGAAGCTTTTATCCAAAGCACCTTGTGATTTCATACAATTTCAGCTTGGCCAGCCCCGCAAGGAAACAAACCCCTAACAATAACAGCGTCATTGCCAAGTCCTGTCTGTTGAACTGCAGAGGAATGAAACATTTTACTATATCCTCCCTATATGGATCCATCTTTCCAAACATACATCCATCTATTATCCACCAATCCATCCTTCACTCCGTCAACCCTTAGTTCAATTCATCCATCCATCCGCCCTTCGATCTGTCTATCCCTCCATCATTTCATCCATCCACGTACCCGTCCATCCAACCTCCAGACATGGATCCAGACGGCTGGTGTGACTTTAAGCAGAGGGCATTGACCCAGCTCCTGCTGACATGTCACCAGGCAGGGACCACAGGGTCACCAGGATCACTCAATTAGCAGGGAGACAAAAGACCCAGCAGGCTCTGGCCCAACACCCCACAACCCTGACCAACACCAGCCACCATGAGCAAGCCCCTGCCTGCTGCCACCAACCTGTCTGTATGTGTGTGCGCTGACCGATTTTTCTAGACCGATATTTTTGTATTGAAGCTGTCGATATTCTGTGCCAATACTCAATACTCTTTACATTTGGCATGTTGATGCCATAGATGCAAGGATTCAGTGTTTCCCCCTATATTCTATTTTTGTCTGAGTGGAAAAACGTCTGAAACAGCATTTACATGAGACATGGGACACTAAAGCTCTCCATTTAAACCCATAAAAATGTAATTCCTTTAAGGTTAGCAGCTCTTCAAGGCAAAGTGACTCACTCCACCCATTCAATGGTAGGGAAACTCTGGATAGACTACTACCTTTAAATGAAGGAATTCATTTACAGAAAAAAATACTGAAAAGTTGAATGAATAAAGAAAATGATAAGGAAAATACAATTTCATTGCAGGTTGTACAGAGGCTAGTATCAGCCCGACATATTGGTTTAATCCTAGTGTGTACACATGCGAACACACATTCCCGTGTGTATTCACTGCAGTGCACAGCTGTGCGCATACTTTTATGCAGGTATTTGCATGCACATACATATTGTATGTGTCTGTATCTGTTTTTGTGTCTGTCTTAAGTCTACATGCCTACGTTTTTTTTTCCTTATCTCTGTCTGTCAGTCTGTCTAGGCCATCTGTGTGTATTTCCCCTCCGTGGCAACCTGCCTGCCTGCATTTCTCTCCCCCCCTCACTGTCCTGTTTGCAGCAAAATGACTCCTATCTACATCAATGTTCCGTATTATCATCTCAGTAAAGAACACATAACCCAGTGCATGTTTTTTGCACTCCCCCATTGAATGCATCTCTTTGAGTTGAGGATGGGGAAAGCTGAAGAGATACTGCCAGAGATAAAGGTGTCAATGAGAATGGCAGCATTGTTAATTAGAACATTCCCCTTGGTGGGTCTCCACCTCAGCTACGATATGTAGGGCAGTAGTAACATAAAATAGAGCGATATATTCTTCAGCTGCCTTTGATTATGGAGGAGTACAAACACACACACACACACACACACACACACACACACATGCACACAGTAGCATATACTGAAAAAGAGATGGAAATAAGATTTAGAGGCTAAAAAAGAAAACAACTCTCATGAGTCTTTCAAAAGCTTTGTGAGTGTGTGAATAAATGTGTGTGTGCGTGTGTGCGTGCGTGCGTGCGTGTATGTGTGTGTGCGGGGTTCCAGGCAAGTCTTGAATCCAATGGAGGGATCTTTGGAGGATGGATAAGACTCTTTAAGCTCCCACCATCATTGAAGTTCTGGGCTCGTATTCCCAGCGCTCCCCCTCAATGATCACTGGAACCTACTGTCACTGATGGAGATGGGGGTTCACTGCTATCCACCCAAGTAAGATAGACTTTCTTCAAGAGCATTCAAATCGCAATAACAACAATAAACGACAGCAACGACAACAAATACGCTATCGTACAGGAGGCCAACAATCAACGAGTGAAAGCTGCCCGTTGCTAGGGAAAACACATTGTCGAAGTCCATCATTTCACCTATTTTCTGTCATCCTTTCCTTCTCTCCCTTTCTATCCCTCTATATCTGGTCCAAGATGGGAAAATTAGGAACTAGAACAGTGACTGGATGAGTGAGTGACTGAATAACTGACATTAGACAGGAAATTAGAAAGCAAAACAGTGCAAGAAGGAGGCACCAGGAGGGCTGGTAGAGAGGAGAGGCTTCCAATATTGTATAGTAACACCCATTGTGTTTCATAGGAAGGATGAACTCTGCATCTTACCCTTAAGGATGCATATGACCTCCCAAACTTTGAAGATCTAAATGCAAGACTTAGGTCAGAGCAGTGCAACAGCTGGCACCACAATTTACATGAGAATACTTCAACAGCTGCTCTCTCCGTATTCATCTGTCAGGTAAATACAGTTATCAAAATAAACACTAGCTTTTATATCTCAATTCATTGCATTTGCATGGCGCCACACATTAACACACACACACACACACACACACACACACACACACACACTTTTATACCAAGTTTGTTTTTCCAGTGACTAAGCTTCTGACTTCTCCTCCTCCATGCTCCCAGCACACACCAAGCTCCTATCACAAGTTTACACGTCACTAATGGTTCCCTTTTGGTGCCCATTAATTGCCCAATGATTATCTTTACACTCCTCACACAGTCACACGTCACCTTGTGTCCCCACAGAGCCGACAAACTGGCCTATGAAGGGCTGGGTTGGGTGGTGGAGATCGGGAGGAGCAGGGGCATGTTCAGAAAAAAAAACAATTAACACATTACCTGTTTTGGCTTGGTCACTGCAAATAATTTGATTAGCACAAGGATTGTGAATAGGTCCTTTACAACCCATCATCTCAGTTATGAGAAAGAGGTCAAAGTCTAGCCTGACTATTGTACTTTAAAAGCCAAGTCACTACTAGTACTCAACACTAACATGTCCAAAAATAAGAATAGAAGTCACTCAAAGAGCGTAAAACACTGAGCAATTCTCCAAATTGCTGTTACACCCAAAGACATCATTCCTATCATTTAAATGTATGCTTTTTTGACCCTGCAAACATACCCTTAGGATTTGAAAACAATTCTCTATCTCCATGTCATAGCTATGGCTAAAAAAAAACGATAATCGTCTACTGGTGGAAATCCAGCATCCAAGTCACCACCACAATCTAATCAGTTGTTCCTTGGTGCAAAGCCTATCTGTCCACCAAATCTTGTGGAAATCCGTTCATAAGTTTTTGAGATATCCGGCTGAGAGACAGACAAACAAACAAACAAACAGAGGTGGAAACATCACCTCCTTGGCAGAGGTAACTAACTCAATTAAAACTGGGCTAAATTACTTTATGTTTAATACTTGAGTAGATGTTTAAGTACATTTTCTTTTAAAATCACTGAGCAAAGTAATGTTAGCATAAAAATCTATGCAAATGCAACAACTAGAGCTGTAACTAGATACTAGGAGGGGTAAGAGGAAGGCAGGGGAGGAGGGTGGTGGTGGGGGGGGTGTATGACACTTCTGTCTGTTGACTCTACACGTGTATAGTATTTGATTAGCTGTAATCCAATTGAGGGAGACGGCTTCCTGTTAAGAGAGGTGCAAAGGGTCTAAATAAACAGCTTACAAGACTATTAAACACTAAAGGCTGCAGTCTGCAGCCTATAGCAAGGCAAGACCCTGACCTTACTGAGCGTCAGTCCATGACTCAGGTACGGCCTGACCTCGCTGAGCGGCTTTATGTTTGGGCCACAGCAGCACACAAGCTTTGTCAGATATATGAAAGAGTTTTCCTCATTACTAAAGCGGAGAAAATGGAAAGAGATAGGAGAGAGGAGAGAGAGAGAGAGAGAGAGAGAGAGAGAGAAAAGGGGGAGAGAGAAAATTGAAAGGATGAAAGAATGAAAGAGGAAGGACATGAGGGATCAGAGTAAAGCCGATTTTGGCAGAAAAAAAGAAGCTCTCTTATCTTATCTCACTTTTATCGTATCTTGCCCAGGGGTGTCATTAAGGTGAGTTTTTGGAAAATCTCATTTTCAAGGGAGATCAAAAAGTATGACTAACATGTGTTTCTAACTAGAACCCCGGCACACACAAAACATGTTGTTATTAGGTTATTACGATAGTGATCTCTTTCTCTCATCAAAGCCTCAAACTCGAAATCGCCCGCGTGCCAAAGGTGTCAGCTTGTAAAGACTCTCTCTCCACGACTCATCCAATCATGCTCAAATCATCTTCCAAGTCCCCTATGTTGAAAATAAAGGAAATTCAGTATACATGGTTGAGAACAATTGGTCTGGTGGCTACAACAGTTGGTTGATGCAGAAGGCATGGGCTTATTTGAGGAATAAATAAAGCTGAGTGGTCAAAATGACTGATTGGAGCATGGCTGAAAACCATGGCAACAGACTCCTCAGTAAACAGTTTATGGACGCCCAGTAGGAAACCTGGTGGTTGGGTAAAGACAGCCTTGCTCTAATCAGTGCATACCAACACCTCCGGTGCCCAAACCTCCGTGCGCTGCTCAGGAACAGATGTGTCAACTCTGCTGGCCCCGACGCTGTGCCACTGCAGGGTCTAGACTCCAGCTTGGGGTGCCAATCAAAACTATATTTCTCAAACAGAATGGTTGCAAATATGACATACGTGTGTGTGTGTGTGTGTGTGTATGTGTATGTGTGCTTGGAGGTGGACGTGTGTGTATGTTTTAATGTATGCAGAAGTCCTGTCAGAATCAAACTTACACGCTCCCCTACTCTGTCAGGCACAAACTGGCCTACTAGAACTAGAAAATGGCCAACGCAAACCCGTATTTTCTACTATCCTTGGAGCATGCAAACTCTACAATGGAGCCACAGAACACGAGATTGAATTCCTATGGAAATTCCAACATCAAGCGGCTTCTTTTGTGTGTGAGGTGGTGGCTAAATGGGCAGAAAAACTGCGCAAGGCACTAAATACTACAAGTTGATGGAGAAATCTAAGAAGAGAAAAAGTAGCCATGTCATTAAATATAATGTTACAACTCACTGCACTGTGATCAATAAGCCAGCAGCGGGGAGAACTGAGCGGTGTTTCAGGCCGCACTACAAACAACTCATCTAATCATCTTCAAAGTTTCGCAGCCCAACACAAACCCTGAGACCAGCTCCAAATCAAAGACTATATCACTAGCCGACAACCAGGCGGACACAGTTCACACATGTAAGCACACACCACACGCAGGCACACACATACACAAATTTATGTCTGCAAGCATGCACCTAAACACACACATATGCACACGCACACACACGCACACACACCCTGCTTTGAGCAACTTTTAGCCATGCTCCTCCCAGTCACAGCGTGTTCCTCTCCCAACGTAACCATAGTGTGTAATTTACCCTATCATTCACCGCGCTAATCATCCTTTGGCGCAAACATTCGAGCTTGGCGGCGAAATGACACATCTGAGGTCAAGGGGAATCATCATCACGTTTCAGGAGACGGCTCTGCGCTGCGAGGCGCTGCCAAGACGCGGCGCTGGATGGTGAGGTGGCCGTGGCGGCGGGGGGGTGTTGCCAGTGCAGATGCCCGCAGACGGACCGCCTTGCCTGAGAGACACGAGAGCTGCCGGAGCCTCAGACAGCTCTCTCCATCACCCCCTCCAACTCTCCCTCCCCTCCCTTTGCCATCTGTGAAACACACGCACACACACACACACACACGCACACACATAGACAGAAATCCAGCACCCACCAACCAAGAGGCCCAGGGACACTTAGCCACGTTAGCAGCCTCGCTAAGACCGCTGCGCCGGGTAACTGCTGACACGCTTTAAAAAGACTAAGAGAGAGTGAGAGAAAGAGAGAGCTAGGAAAGAGGGAGGGAGGGAGGGAGGGAAGTAGAGCTGCTGAGCCAGATGGTTGGGCTAAGCTAAGCTAAGCGCCGAAGAAGATTGAGATACCAGCCAGGTGAATTTTCCTCTCAATTTTTTTTTTGACAGGTGGGCTGAGGAAAGCCGTCTGGGGTTGCCAGTGCTGCCATGTCTTCAGTAAGCGGTGCTGTGTGTGTCCCACCGTGTGGCATGTGTAGCGGTGCTGATGGTGTGTGCGTGTGTGTGTGCGTGTCTGTTATTCTGTTTCTACGTGTCCATCTGGGGAGCGCGTGTGTGCTTCCGTGGTCAAATGTGTCTCTTTTTTTGTGTATTTGTCAATGCATGTGTCTGTCTGGCCAGGATGTGGTGTGTAAGGTGGTGTGCGTGTGTGTGTGCATGCATGTGTGTGTGTGTGTGTGTGTCCTGTATGGTAAGCCTTGGTGGTTTGGCCCTGTACTTGCATCAATTACAGCGGATGGTGTTGACAAGTGTAATGACAGAGTTAGGACCTCTAATAAGCCAGACGCTGTCACGGAGAGGAGCAAGCTACCGTTTTCAGCACTCTCCTCATTTCCTTTCTTCTCTCTTCTCTCTGTGCTGTTCTTCCTTTCCTCTCGCCTCTTTCTCACTCTTATCCCTGTCTGTTCTTCTTTCTGCCCCTTCCCTTTCTCCTCCCTCTCCTCTCCTCTCCTCTCCTCTCCTCTTCCCTCCTCTCCTCTGTTGTCAGGATAAAAAGGGCAGGAGAGGTGAGAGGAGGAGGAAATGATGGCACTGTTGATTGCAGTAAACTGCACAACCGACACATGCACTCACGTACGCACACACACACACACACACACACACACACACACAGTAATCTCAAACTCTGTTCAGATGTCAGCTGCATCACACCTCTGTCCATTTGGAACTACAGATCATTAATGACAAATATCAAATGCAATTTGTATGCACAGCCAGGTTTCTATGCTGTCATAACTGATATGAAAATGTGAACTAGTACTGTTCTATTGTCAATACGTGGAAAAACAGGACTTGATTTCCTGTATTTTCTGCAATGAAATGAAGTGAGGACAAATTCAGGCCAACGTTTCAGGAATGGTGTGCTGAGACGGATATGACAGCAATTATGAGAACAACAATAATATCGGTTAGATTTCAATCACAATGTTCTACATTTGTTGGGACATCCTAAATAGAGCTAACTATGGGGAAATCACTATTTTTATCAGATTCAGCCGTAAATCCTAAGCTGCTCCCCAAAATATTTCAAGCTGGGTGAAAATCCTGTATCAATGTTTTTTTTTCCCTCAGTGATCTTCTGGTTGTACCCTGATGTTGAAAATCTGTGCTATTGTGGCTTGCTTTATGTTTGAAATTCTGCAACAAATCATCAATTATCCACCTGTCTATCTATCTACCAATCAATCTATCTACAGTACATTTTGATTGATAATGCATTTGTTGTAATGTCATGCAGTCTTGGAAGTCTAACAGTGGGTAGCTACCGCATCGATCAGGGATGCCAAGTCAAATCTGCCATTAATAATTAATGATTAGTCTGAGAGGCAAATGCATTTCGTGATCACTTTGGTGAATTGAGACAGTGCAGATTTGTTCATAGAGGATAAGAGTTATCTTGCACAGATGAGCTGTGCAGACACACAAACTCACTCACACAAACACACACGCACACACACACACACACACACATTTACATGCACACTCTTGCGTGGCTCTAATCTGTAACCCATCCAATATGTGGAGCTGTTGGGCAGCGCTCTGGGAGGCAAAGCTACATGGCACACAGAAACCTGCACGCTAGCCTCTATCCATCTATCCAATCAGCATCCTGCCTGGCTCCTGTGCCAATGGGCCAATCAGACGCCCCAGACACAGCCCACTCCCCAACCCCCCACGGCAACACACACATATACACACACGTACACTTAAAGCATCCGATCCAGCTGTGATTCCTGGCCATAAGCCAAGTTGCCTGTCTGGCCAGGGTGTGGTGCGTAAGGTGGCGTGCGTATGCACATGCATGTCTCTCTCTGTGTGTGTGTGTGTGTGTGTGTGTGTGTGTGTAAGTGATGATGTGCTATGATACAACTAAAGCAACGTCATATCAGCGATAGTAGTGGCCTGCATGCGAAACAGAGAGGACGGTGACACAGAAAGAGTGCAGGCTACTATGCCAGAGGGAGAGAGAGAGAGAGAGAGAGAGAGAGAGAGAGAGAGAGAGAGAGAGAGAACGACAGACATACAGTGAGAGTAAGTGAGAGAGAGAGAGAACAAGAGAGAGACAGTGAGACTAAGTAACGGAGGGAAAACGTGACTGAGAGCTACAGAGAAGCAGCCAGTCAGTGAATCATTCTCACACACAGCCCTTTGGCCCAGATCAGCCTGAGCGATAAAGGCAGAGGATTACTCCGTGTCTGAAAGTCCGGGAAGTATCCTGAGTATCCTCTGATTCTCTGTCGCTCCTACAAAGTCACCTCTGACAATGGAACTATCTGTTAGCAACACGATGGATCAATAAAACTAAGACAAGACCTAGCACATGTAAAGCTCACTGCCGCGATGTAGAGGTCGTTCCAATGCCCCAAATCAAACACGAGGGATGGATTTTTCATAATAAGCAGATGAACACTCTCGCAGCGAGGAGAGGAAATTGTGAATCGTTGCTTCTGAATGGCCTGGCCTGTTTATAGTGCTCTGAAACCTGATAGGACTCACCAGTGGTCCAGAAGGCTGGTTTAATGCCATCCAGGGGTGAAATTGTCAGTCAGCTGCAGCCAGGCAGGGAGGGGACAGGGAGACAAACTGCTTCTGTAAGGGTTTAGTATAAAAGAAAATCAATATTACTTTCACCTTAACTTCACCTTTTATGAACCTTTTTTTTATTCCATCTGTGGTTATACCCCTCAAAATATATTGGAAATATTCAAATAGGAAGGTTTCTCATGTTTGGTCAATAAAAAATGTGTTATACGATGTCAGTTTGTGAGAAAATTGGTTGGTCTTAGGCTGTATGTACAATTCTGCATGGCAATTCTGAAATTTGGTCACTTATAAGCACATGGGTAAAAAGTGTTCAGAGTGCTTTGTAATATCTTGAATGAATGACCTGTGAGTAATGGCTTGCACCTTTTCTGAGTCGGTTCTTGAGGTGCCAGTGAGAGTTAGTAACCCCACTATGCTTTCACTTCCCACAGAAGCTGCACAACGGTGATGCCGCTGCTTTCTGATGACCTTAAATAGCTTATTGATTTCTTTAAAAGCAGAAATGGAGAGACTATTTTTTTCCCCCCTTGCTAACATCCCTTTGAGTTTTTTCCTCTTTCAAGCCAGGGTCAGAGTTATTGTAGTAATACAATGAAAAATAGTTGTTTATTCACTGGCTTCAGCCAAGGAAAAAACAAAAAAACAAGCACATACGCAAACACATAAACAAACCCTTGCTATTGAGTGTGTGTGTGTGTGTGCGCGCGCGTGTGTGTGTTAGTGTCTAAAGGCAGCCGTGGAGTTATTTATCCAAAAGGGTTAAAGGCATAATGGGTTATAATCTCCCTGTGGACGACGTCCCCACCCAACCCCACTGCTACTTCTAACAAAGACTTTGGCCTCAGCCCTCAGCTGTCACTTCCCCTCCTTGGCTCCCACCAGCAGACCTCAGACTGCCGCTCCATTGTCATACTGCCTATCGACTTGTTAGATGAAACCGAATTTCACATGTCAATTAAATGAGTGTTGCCCTGGTGATTAGCAGATCCCACTAATTGTCTCTCCCTCGCTCCCTCCTCCTCTCTCCTCCTCTTTTCTGCCTCCTTCCCCTCCTCCTCTTGCTCTCCTGCCATTTTCCACATGGAGGAGCAGGGAATGGGGCTTTGTGTCGTCGGGCCCCATGTCAAAGATGGCTCCCTCTCCCTCTTCCCCCAGCCCCGCTCCTCCTCTGAGACCCGCCAGACCCCCTTTCTCAACTCTGAGATGTAAGGGGCCACATACATTACACGAGTGTGAAGAGGTACACACAGGGTTGAGTGGTTATGGAGTTCATCCTTTTTAGGGCCGTGCGTTGGCAGGACACAGGACGAGCCTGGAAACATCCACCGCTCGTCTCCGATGTGCACCCGCCTTCACAGACGCACGCACGCACACAAACACACTCACTCTGACACACACTTCCACACGTGCACCCCGGCTGATAATTACTCCAACAGCCTCTGGAGAGCAGGACGCCCATGTGGGCCCCATAACCGCTTTAGACAAGGGCCACGGCACTCCCAAGACCCTCCTTCTTTGTCTTTCTCTCTAGCCATGTGTTTGTTTTGCTTGACTCAATGAACTTGATCTGCAGATCTTCACAGCATTTTGTTCCCAGTGCATCCCAGAGGTGTTGAAAAATGCTAAATCAAGCCAAGGAGCAACTCTGAGCTGTTACACGAAAAGGCTGTTCCCCTTAAACACAGCATGACTTGGTAGCTGTCTGCTTTGACCTTTCTTTTCAGGTACAGCCATTTGCATTTTAAACTCGGAGAAAATTACGCACATTGGCATTCATTAATTCAAAAAGAAATAGAGGAAAAATTCACACTGAGAGACATTTTCTCTGACACATGGTTGTGGAAGTAGTAGGTGCTTTACCTCCGTAAAAGTAAAAATATGGAATATTGCTTGGGTAAAAGTATGTGTGAATGTGTGTTAAAATCCCATGTTCAACATTCTACTTGTACTTACGTGTAATTAAGTATCTAAAATAAAATACACATTACTCAAACATGGCTTTGTATTTCAGTGCTTGGAAGCATTTCAATGCTTGATCCACTAACCTCTCATCTTACAAGATGAGAGGTTGTTCTACTTCCATCCTTGGCTGGCTCAAACTTTGAAAGTGCATAATTTTCAGGAAATTATTGCATGTTTTGTGAGCCGAACCTTTTCTTCTTCAAAGTAAGTTGTATACTGCAGGTGTCAGATAAATGTATTGGAGTAAAACGGGGGATATTTCCCACACAGACATAAATACACCCACACACATACGCCCCTCTCTGATCACTTTGACAAGTGTGTCGTGTTGACGCTATCTGAGAACGCTACAATATTGGGATTTTGAAACCTTTGAAAGCAACCAGACAGAAAACTCTCCTCCAGTCTTAAGCAGAGCTCTAATCATCCCTCATCACAATTAAACACAGCGGACAGCAGCTCCAAACATTGGGTGACATCTTAAAACAGTGTGAATGGTCCCTACCCCCAGTAACCCCCCCACCTAGTGTTCAACACTAACCAAGCATTACACAGACCTACATTCATAGACTGGGCTACAATGGAGGACACTGCAGCAGGCCAGTGCAGCCCAGACGGTTTCGTTTGCACTTTATCAGACCATACAAAAGCAATACCAGCAACGCCTCATTGAGCCACAATTTGCTGCTAGTTTCCTACAAGAAGCAAAACAAAGAATGGGGCGGCCCGGTCTTCCTTTTTGTGCCAAAGCAGCGGACCAGACAGAAAACACACACACACACACACACACAAATACACACATACGCGCGCACACACACACACACACACACAGCTCGAGCAGTGGAAGTATGGAGAGTGAGGAAAAAAGTGAGAGAAGTGGAAAAAAAAAAACTCTCCACAACAAGTCTGTCACTTCCTTCAAAGTAATGTAGAGCAACATGAGTAGGCTGATGAGCTGAACAGTGCTTAAAGTAATAACAGTGACATTACACACCTATGACACAAACCTCTCATTTTGCTCTTCTTAGTGTGAGACGTATGTGTAGAATAATCTTTGCAGATGGAAATATGTGTTTTCCCTCTAAATAACAACATAATCACTGCAACTTTCTCATCATATAGGCCTTTCTACAGCAGCCACAGCAGAGAACAATGGCTTGTCCTAATGGCTGGGTCACGGACATAGCAGCTTATGAAAACACTTGGGGATACAGTACTTCAGTTAGGGTGGTCACTCTCCTTTCCCTCCCTCTGTTTCCCCATCTCATCACTGTCTCAACCGTCTCCCTCTGTCTCCCTCTCTCTCTCCCTCTCTCTCTCTCTCTCTCTCTTTCCCTCGCTCTGTCTCTCGCTCTCTCTCGTTTTACTACCATGATAATTCCTGAGTGAGTAAGCGAGTGTGTCTGTGTGCGTGAGCCAGTGAAGGCTGAAGTCCCGTTTGTGCATTTGTGTAGTCATGCGAAAGCGCGTGTGAATGAGTGTGTGCTTGTGGATGAGTGCTGCAGCGAGTGTGCTGAGGGAGACAGAAGTCTGCAAAGCGAGGGCTTACAGTCAGGCTATCAAACAGACAACAAAGTGCCACAGTCAGGAGTTAGGAGGGAGAATGTCTGCGCCAAGCCTCTGCACTGCACACACAACACAGGAAAATAACAAGAATTCCCACAACTGCTGCAATTATCTTTGGAATATGGTCAACACAAATAACACAATAACGTCTGAAGGATAAAGGCTTGAAATAAAACCATCTAACTAAATAAAGGGGGTTGCATTACAATGCATGCATAAAACGGATTCATTAACATACAAACCAAGATCAAAAAGCTTTCTCAAGTTCAGTACATCATAGCCTTTCCTACAAAGTACTGTATAATGTCCTTATCAGAGTACAGTCAAGTGTATCCACCCCACACACACACACCCCGCCCCCCCGCCCCCCCACACCCCCCAACCCCCCCACACCCCCCAACCACCACCACCATTACAGTGCAATTTGAAACGGAGAGGAACAGCCCCTCTAGAGGGAGGGGCATGGGGGAGGAGGGGTAAATTACGTTGCCATGACAACGTTGAAGTCGAAGTTCAACTCATGGCGAGAAGGTGGAGATGATGTGTGTGTGTGTGTGTGTGTGTGTGTGTCTGCGTGCGTGCATGTGTGTGTGTGTGTGTGTGTGTGTGTGTGTGTGTTGGTTGAACACGATAGGGTCCCATCCCATCCCATCCCACCTTACCCCACCCAACTCTTAATATAGCTCTTATAGCTGGCAGCTGTTGGTCCTGGTAGAAGAAGGGTGTGTGTTGTGTTGTCTGCCTGTGTGTGGATAAATAAATGATGAGAGCGTTGGGCCTTTGGGACAGGGCTAGGCCAGCGGTCTGCCCCGCTGCAGCAGAGAGAAGGGGTCCGGGATGACCGCTAATTGGAAGTGGCGAGGTGATCTGATGACACTGCAGGGATACTTTGGTTTGTCACAACGTGTAAAGGCCCTCGCATTTCAAGGGTGGCTGCCTTCATGGAAGAGTTAATTAATGCACGGCTTAACGCAGACTACTCAGGACAGAGCACAGTTGCTGGTCCCGGGGGTACCTGAGGTTAAACTCAGCAAGACAGGACAGGAACACTTGCATCCACTTTCACCGCTGACTCTGAAACCATCACTACATAGCGGACTGAGACTGAGTACTTTCAGCGATATATATCACACCAGAAACTGTACCTATGTATTATGTCAACACTGTCATCTAGAGCAGATAGACCTGTAGACAGGCTAAAGATTTTGATATCCTACCTCAGCCAAAACTGGATAGCAGACAGCACCACCTTCTGCAGACAGCCTTGATGGAGAGGCTGTAAAAGAGAAGATAAAAATGCATAAGCTCGGTGCATCAATCATGGTCAGAAAGTAGTGATTCCATACAGAATCAATTTCCATGGTACCTTCGGTCCATACAGCACATATGATACCATTTCCCAACTACTTTCTTCACACTCATGACTACATTTGACATGGGGCACAGGGAGATGGGGTGACGAGAAAAGATGCGTGTCTGTGTGTGTGTGTGTGTGTGTGTGTGTGTGTGTGTGTGTGTGTGTATGTGTGCGCGCCTAAGTGCATGCATGTGCCCACACGTGTTGTATGTTCCCATCACTTCTGTTACAGTCTTGGACATGTAATTCCTTCCTAGAGTGAACAGCACCAGACAAAATATACCTCACACATCTAAAGCCATACTCTCCTCTCTCTCTCTCTCTCTCTCTCTCTCTCTCTCTCTCTCTCTCTCTCTCTCTCTCTCTCTCACACACACACACAGACACACACACAAATACAGACACACACACACATACATGCACATTAACAGCCAGCCTTTACGGTGCCCTACACTGACTTGTAAAGTTGTGATTTACACTTGTGTACTAAAAACAGCTTGACACAAACAAACACATTAAAATCTCAAATGGCTGAGGTCTTCAAAGTGTGCCAGTGGTTCGGCTAATTTATTGAAGCGAGCCCAAAGGTAATAGTGAGACCAAAACTGCAGTTGTTAAAAGCTTATGCACCAAACAACTGTCATAACCTTTTCACACAATGAAGTAAAACCTAAAGACTACAAGGTAAGTCTGAATGTTAACTGAACTAACTCCTCAACTGCTTCTAGAACCTTCTACAGTAAATAAAACCTGGGTCTCATGTATGCTCTAAGACCACCTTTGGTGTTTCCCAAAGTGAAATTAAGACCTTTAGAAACCAATTTACATTGTAAACACACCATGCAAATCTTGTTTGCCATGTTGGGGGTCTGCAGACTTGGTGGTTGGTTGAAGGACGGATGGAGTTCTAGGGAATCTCCCAGGACCACCACACACAAACACACACACAGACACACACATAAACACACACGTAAACACACACAATACTCACCCTGCACCCACTGACTGCACGTCCCCCCCTGGGGTGAGCGCCCACCTCCTGACCTCCTCCAACAGGGGGGTCAAAGGGAATTTAACACGAGGGTCCCACATTCCTCCAAGGTGATAATTGCCGTAGCTGCTGGCAGGGGGCCATCAGGCGCAGGGTAAACAAGCAAAGGCTCTCCCTGCACCCCCCAACCCCGTCACCCAGCGTCATTCCCACCCCCCTAAACACTATGCATGGCTGTGACATGGGTAAATTATGCCATCAAGCTTGGCCTGACAGCATGTCACCCATCATGGTAGGCTGGGTTTATTTGGTGTCTGAGCGCCCAGCTGTTTCAGTTAACTCGGACTAAACCATCAGCCAGACAAGCCACTTCACACATACTGCACTACAAGCTAGAGGCTAAAGGCTAGCTGCGTTAAATAGACTGTTAGCTGGGAGTTAAGTGGAAGATCCACTCAGGCCACCAGCTCTCTAACAAAAAATCAGTGCAGCCTAATCACCCCTCTCCATCATCGCTGTAGCTCTCCGCATCCCAGTGGAACATGGGAACAGGTAAGCAGGGAGTGATGGATGGAGAAGGGAAACACAACAGCCGCCTCTCCTCCATCTTCCACTCTGGGTCTTCTTCTCTCTCCTGCTCTATTCTATCGCCCCACACCCTCATCACAAAATCCACAGACCAATATGTTACTGTCCTATCAGGGGAAGCTGATTATTTTTTTTATATATTGGGGTTTAGAGGAGATATTCAATAAAGTAGAAGCCTACTGCTGAGAATCTGATAGTGATAACTAAAAAAAAAACACGCATGCTTTGTGCACGCCAAAAAACAAATTTACAGCAAAAACTTTTATGACCATTTTTTTACAAACATGAATAAACCCAAGTTCTATTCATGTGATTTTTCAAAGGAAGTCTCTATTTGTGTGTATGTGTGAGGAGAGAGAAGCGAGTATATGGGTTGAATTTTGTTCAATTTCATGATAAAGACATAAATTTCCCTCTCCCAATCTTTCCTGTCTCTCTTTACTTTGATCTTACCAATAAAGGCCAAAGGAATAATCTTAAAAAAAAAAAGACATATATTTCCACAATAATGTATTATTTATAAGATCCATGAAAATGTGACATTCAGAATTATATCAAAATATTACTCATTTAACATATTTTTAAAAAAAATGCATAATATATGGGCTGCTGTCCTGTGCTCATTGCGTTGTTAGTGGTGGTTAGTTTAGATAAGGGGAGGGCCTGGCGGTGCCGTTATTTCCTGGTCTCTACCCACATGTGGTTCCCTCCAGCCACACAGTAAGGCTTGGGGAGGTTATAAAAGCCGAGGGGGTGATTAAGAAGCAGGAATAATGGCCTCCACAAAACTAGGAATGCGTTAAACTGCTACAGCAGCTCGGGAATCATTCTAAACCGGAACGCCGCCGTTAATATCAGGAATTATTCCGCTGCTCTTGAGCAGGAACATATTTACTGCAAATAAAGACTTTAAAACTGTGGGTCTACAGGGGTACTAACATGGTTTTCAAAGGAACAGGGCCTGGGAAAACATGAGAAGCATAGCCAGCATGTACTGTAGATTTATGATTTATGTCTGAGGGTGACCATGGGAGGATTTAGGTTGGGTATATCTGGGCCTGTGCTGACCTAACCACCAGTTTTACATTGTTGGAATTTGGTGGATCTCTCTAAATCCAGGATTAGAAAAGTCAAATATACAAACACTTTCACCTCTCCTCTCTTTCCACCTCTCTCTCGCTTTCTCACACACAGACACACTGAGGAGAGAGAGGGAGAGGTAGAAAGAGTTTCCGCTGGCTGCTGCCTGCCTGCTAAGCATGCCCAAACCCCAAACCCCATCACTTTCCTCATTACTGGAGCTTCATGGCTTTTTAGGGCTCTGTGCTTTATCTGGGATTTCACATTTCCCAGCCTGCCACTTGACATGGCTCACCCAGCTGCCAGCAATCAAGTAGCAGAGGGCTGCAGAGGGGCCGGCCGAGTCTTCAGGCTGCACCTTGATTTGAGACCTGCCCATCACAGCCACTGGCCCCGCTAAGCTCCTGTAATTACAGGCCACACATCCTCTCGTGCCTCCTACCCTATTTCTACCCCACATCACACACTGACCCAGCATAATGGAGGGGCATACAGCGAGGCAGAGATGGTCATGGGTCAGGGATGGATTCTGGGGATGGGATCTGCGCTTCAAAAGGCATAAAAAGTGTGATAAAGTTGGAAAAAGAGAGTGAGAAGTTTATTCCGCTAAGCCTCCATACAGTGATTTTGAATTGTGGCATGTATAGAACACCCTTGTATGTGTGTTTAAGTGTGTTTGTGTGCATGTGCGTGTGTGTGTGTGCGTGCATCTACAGTATACACATTGTATGTGTGTGTGCCTAATTGAGAGGTAAGCAAAAAAGTTGCCTTTAAAGTTGCCAATAAATATCCTGCCAGTAATGTTAAACACCTGCCCATAAAGCCCAGAGGAATGCTAAATGAAACCAAGTTGCAGAGCCTGTCTCCTGTCTGGGGTCTCAAGTCAAGACAGCAGGATTTGTAATGGCTGTAACCAGGATTATGGAGTTCAAGCAGAACAGCCAGGAAGCACGAAAAAAACATGACATGGTCGGCAACAATGCTTTTCCTCCCTCTAAAGGCTAGTGCTGTGAGTCATGTAGGTCCCTTTTTGTGGTGAGGAATACTCAAAATTATTCCTCGACAAAATTACACAGCAGAATCAATGCTACAACTCTTGACATCAAAAACATGTCGAAACACATCACGACAGGATTTTTTTTTTTTTACCATTGTTGTTACAGTTGAGCGATCAAAGCTCCTCAGAGTGTGTTGCGTAATGCTAGTGGACACATGGGTGTTTAAAAGAAAGCGTTCCCAAAGTTCCCTGTGAATGTGTGAGCTAGATAGAGTAGGACAGATGATTACAACAGCTCAAAACACGTCCCCCTGATCTTCTCACCCCTGTGTCACACACCCGATCACCCACACACAGTTTAACACACTCACACACACACGCCAATACACGCACAAAGATAATCACGCACGTGCACACAAATGCACATACACATACACTCACACAGATACAGTGTCAGTGGGAGGAAGAGGCTCTTGAACTTGCTGTGCTTTGGAAGCCCCAGGGGTGAAAGAGAGCATCTGACCCCAGAGGCCAGAGACGCTGCCGCTTGGCCCCGTCTCTGGTTTCGATTCCCCAAACTCCTGACGCCTTCCTCCCGCTGCACCTGTCGAGCGCCAATAGACCCCCTGCCCAGACCCTTTCACCACAGAGAATATATGGCCCTGCTCGCTGGTCCAGCCTGGCTAATTACTACTGGCCCCAAACTGGCCCCAAAGGCCAGGACGGGCTTGGGCGTTTAGCTGCTGTTGCCACCCTTAGCCCCGGCTCAGCAGTCTCTCTCCGGTTCCCCTCCATTCCTCAGCGAGGGCCAGCCCGGGCTGACTGAGCCAGAGCATTTACGCCCTGAGCCACAGGCAGGCTGCCCCATTCAGCCCGGAGATTAAGCACCGCTGTCTACACGCAACCATGAATAATGAAGCTATCACTCCAGACAGGCAGGCAACAGCAGTATGAGTTATATACACCCATAATCCCATAGGCCACTGCACACACGCGCCAAACATATACAGTAGCAGCACCACTGTATGGCTCATGCATTATTTCATACTTGCAGAAGAGTGAATACCTGTAGTCCTCACACACAGCCCGTTAAATAATGTTCACTGGTCTTTTGTTTTACTTTGTAAGGCCTTCAACGCACCTACACTACTATCTTATAGTAGGCCTATTCACTGGCCTAAGAGGTTCACAAGGGGCCCGGGTGCAAGAATTGCTGTGGCCCCCTACCCAAGCATGTCCCCCACACCCTAACCCATCAGAAAATGGACTGCAATTCAATTTCATATACACTATAATTTTACATAAGCACCAATGAAAAATACTTCTAAAACAGTGCAGTATGCACTCCTTTACACGCACAAACACATGTAGGCTACTACTTGCTACACACACATTTGCCTTCAGAAAATGGCCACCATCCATCCAACGATTCAGCACTTATATGGAGTGAATGATATCAATTTATTGTAAGAGAGAATCAAAAATATATCCAGATAAATCTGTTGCTATTGCATGGTTGGACGAGGGAGAAAAGTAACATCTGCTAGCTAACAGTTAAATGGAACTAAATAGCAAATTGGCTGGCAATAGCACTAACATTAACTTGACAGTAATTTGTTGCTAGCTTGTTGAAGCAGTGTCTGAATAATATCATTAATAATACTTATCGGTCAGGCAAACTGGCTATGGACTTTCTCATGTCAGATTGAGGAGTGGTGGTCAGTAAACTAAAGCAGGTGGTGAGGTGATGCTAGCAGCCACAGAGCTAGCGGTCACTATTCATCTCAATTTCAAAATGTTTCTCTTGCTGCTCCTCCAAAATGGCAGGTGGATCTGAGAAGGCTTGTGTATGAATATAAGCCAAATCTAACTTGGGCAGTTTTGCAACCTCCTTCTCTTGCTAACGTTTTTTGTTTGTTTGTTTGTTTGTTTGTTTTGCATTGTTTTGTTTTTGGGCACCTATTTTGTGATGAAGCATCTAGCTAACATTATTTTCTCGAGACATCCAAGTTACAGTAACACACACTTGACATGTGTGTGTCAAGTTCGCTGACCAAATACCTGATTTCCCATCATTCCCACTGCTGCATTATGGTGAAACAAAAGAATCCACTAAAATTGTCAAATTTAGTGCTGTACATCTATTAATGAATTACATTTATTCAATGAAATTTTGCAATGAAGTTGGATGATCAATGGGCCTATTATCAGGTTAGGCTACTATTAAATTCTTAGGCTGTTGTTTAAAGGTAATAAATGAATAAATAAATAAGTAAATAAATAAATAAATAGCCTAGGCCTATGTGTTTTCTTTGCTCACGCTGTAATAAAAAAAAACAACCATATTTTGATTTAAATCATACTCATTAAGTGTACTTAGCCTATGTCTTCAATTTAATAATTTTCTTTTCTTCTTAGTTTTAGGATACAAACTTTCTGAACTACATTCCCTTACAGTTTGTTCCAGAAATAATATAATCCCCCACTTTGTATTATGAAACAAGCCTTCCCTACACAGCACTACCTGACGTGAGGGTGGATAACAACAGACACCACGTGACTGCAGCACTTTCTGTCTGGACGCACGGCAGGAGAGTCTGTGCAGAGCTTCCCTGGTGGGGACGACACACACCAACTGGACGGATAAAAATAGACGCCATTCATTTGTTGAGAGCACCCTTAATAAAGCTACATGAAACATATCCAACTTAGCAAAGTTCACGAACAACGTTTTTTGTTATTATTAGGCTACTATTATTAAAAACAGTCTTTAAACAATATACCCATTCTATCAAAATTCGAATTCTATATCAAAATGCGCAAAAGCGCACCGACCAAGAGGACACAACCTACTCATTCCGGCTGGGTGACGGATTTCACTCCTCCCTCTTGCACTTGCCATTCATGTTAAAGTCGGAACAGAGGTGTTTTCGGTCCCACTGTACCGCACACCACAACCAACGTCTGGTAAGAGCGACACCGGCACAATTTGTCAGTCTACACAATAAGTCTTAACGCCACTGCTATGCGCTGCGTCACCGGCTTCAGAGAGGGGCAAAGTATGGCACCATATCAGAACTTGCATGAATGAAAGTCACGGTATTAAAGCGCTCAGTCAGCAGGCGACTCACTCAGCCTCCAGTGCGTCTGTCTGTCTCGCCTGTGTGGCGCTCTGCTGCATCCTTCAGTGAGTATCACTTTGTGGACCCGGTGCGAGGAATCCTCCCTTACAAACACCGGTTCTGGACATCCAGACAGCCCGTCCTGCGACATATTTTTAGTTCGGACCCGTTGATGTCACTTCCTGCCTGAGCAAAAGCCTACACAAATGAGCCCAGGGATGTTGAGGGCTGTTCAAGGAGCTGTTAGAGGGAATTTTCGAGGTCACGCGGCAGACAAGTTCACAAGGTCACGCAGGAGCAAATTTGCCGCCGACGAGAATCAATTGAGCATTTAAAATGACACTCATCATCCCATCTCGGTCTTTCGGTTCCAACAGCGCACTATACTTTTATATAACCAGATCCACATCATCCTATCTCCCTCTGATACGCCGGCGAGTTTCATTTCCTGGTACGTTGTGCGCATTTACGACCAACGTATTATGCAATGATGGAGACAGCATCATCACCTAGGCTATTCTACCAAATACTATGTATTATAATCCCGAGAATAGCTATGATTAAGCAGACAAGGCACTCTGAAGGGTTCGTTTGCAACACAAAGTCTGGGACACCTGTTGATGTCAAATTAAAATCACACCAAATGAGACTCAAATTTGATTGCTATTCCACACAGTTACATTTACGTTTCCTCCAATGCCTTGTGAAGTCTGCATGTCCTTTGACACACTTTCAAGATAACTTGGAAGTGTCATAATGAGGTGAACAGAGGAGAGTGATTGCTCTGTGTGATGAAGGGCTGCAGTACACACATTGAGGAGGTGATCTGCATGCTGAAGACGGGTGATGGGAGTTGGATGGGGAGTGGACCCCTGCCAAGAGCCCTATCCTCTTTCTTAACCCAGGTCTCTCCTCTTTACCTTTGAACCCTGGCCCAGCAGCCCATCTCTGATCTACAGAGGGGCTCCTCTTACCCCCGTCCCCACGCAGGCCCCTGTGATAGATGACCATCAGCATGCCAATACTGCACAATATTTCAATTTCCTGCCCAGGGAGAGGTATTCGAGGGGTTGCCTGGAGTTCAGAGGCACAGTGTGGTGCCTGCAGCCCACCGCCAGCCCCCCAGCCTTGTGCCGAAGACCCAAGACCCAAACATTCAGCCGAGAACATTCCAGAAACCGGGCCCTCTCCGTGTCAGCAAAACAACCCCTGCCGCCACCGTCCAGCCTGACGGACAACAGCCCAGGACGCTGCCAAGAAGCTCAGCAGCCTCTGTGAGTGGAACACGCTAACGCACAACAGATAAATGATTTTCTTTCAACAAAAGTGAACATTGTCAGTATTTGTGTATGATTCACGTTGGGCTTCAGCCGATATTGGCCTTTTAAAGAATATCTGATACGGGCCAGTGCTGATATGATGAAGGTTCCTCACTGACCACAGCAACATAAAAACACTGTAAAATCTGCAATTCAATTTTATTTTCTGTGCACATTTTATGTATTCATTTCATTGCTGAATTATGTGTTTTGTTGATTAATTCCCTTATTTAAAGGCCTAATGTATCCCAGAGATTCCCCTACCATTGAATAGGTGGGGTGGGGTGTTTGTGTGTGTGTCTGTGTGTGTGTGTGTGTGGGGGGGGGGGGGGGGGGGTCACCCTGTCTTCAGGAGCTGCCAACCCAGTTAAAAGAATTTCATTAGTCTGGGGTTTCAAAGGAGACTTTTTAGTGTCCCGTGGTCTAAATGCCATTTCAGAGGCTTTCCCACCCTGCTAAGAGTAAAATTCAGCGGAAAACACTGAATACTTGTATTTTTGGCTTGAAAACGGTTACATTTAAAGATATTGAATATTGGCACAAAATATATGGGTGACTTCAGTCTAAAAATATCAATATTGGCCTTCAAAAATCAGTCAACCCGTAACTCACACCCTGCTATTCCACAGAAACATTAACTTTATTGGCTGTAGATTAGCAGTTGTTTGATTCACAATGATTTATTAACTATGGCTTATATCACTTTGAGTTATTCAAGTTCTAGACCTACTATTTGTCATTGGTTAGGAGGTGTTAGTCACTTTTGAGAAAATCAAATCATCTATTTTTTTAAACTCAGATTTCTCAAGAAGTCATATCAAACACCGATTCTAATATACAACCCTTACAAACACTATAGTTAAGTGAGGCAAATCTTCAACTTTTATTTTGGGACTGACATGCAAATTATGATTTTTTTTATTATTGCAGCCTCTGGATGTATCTGTATCAAATATTCTTGAAGAAAGAATTAACATGTTTGAAACACAAGCATAAATGAAGCTGTGGATCAAGTTTGATGTTATTATCTGGGTTAGTTATATTTATATTTCATGGGGGTTCAAACAAACAGGATTAAGTACATTGTATCAATGTGAGTAAAGCGGGCAAATATCCAGTATGTGTAGAACTGTGCGGGTGCATGTAACCTATGTGTGAGTATACATGTGAGTGTGTACTATAGTATTTTTCTATTGGATGAGGCTCTCATGTGGCTCTGTTGTAAAGGGCTGGGATTGGCTGGACCAGTCAGAGGGCTCGTGCCAGGCAGGAGGAGATGCTGGGAGGCAGGCAGTGCGACCTAGTGGTGGAACAGAGGTGTGTGGTGCATCACACAGATACACACGTTTACACGCACACTCACATGCACATACATACACGCACACGCACACACACACACACACACTCTTTGGCTCTCTCTATCTTTTCTCTTTCTCTATCTCGCTCACAGTCACACTCAAACACACACACTCGCAATTAAACACACATGCTTTGCTGAATTGGTGTATAATATTTTATCTCCTTGCAACATATGCTCTTAACCTCTAACCCAAGTATTTGATCTAATGTCCTCAATACCCTACCTAGTGTTCCAGGTATAAAAATAACATGCAGCCACATAATTCCCTCCAACCCACCCACATACATGACTTAACGCTCTGTGACCAGGTTTGTATTTGTTATATCAGCCCACCCTCGTAGCCCTCCACCCCACCCCTACTTCCGTCCTCCCACTGCCGAGACCTGCTCTTAAACCAAATGGTGCTGATGGCAACTTCAAAGTCAATAGCTGCGTGACTATTCAACCTTCAAAAAGGAACAACCAGGCTAGACATGCCTTTCGCTTCTGCCAGTGAGCGATATGATGTATTGGGCCGTTTTAGTGCAGTTTAACCAGACTGGCAGACTGAGCGGTAACTACTGTGATGTCAACCATTTACTGATTACCTACCACCCGCCACTCAGCCTGGCTGCGTTCAGAGAGTGGTCAACCCACTGTGCTCTCCTGGGATCACCCTTCAACTCCCCATCCCCCCTCCCAAAAAATTACAGATTATCCCCCCCTTCCAGATGTGTTTTGGAAGAGATTGCGGGGACGGCAGGAGGAGATTTGGTGAAGAGGGGGCTGGGTATGGTTGGGTGGGTGGGGCTGGTCACCAATTTTGGGAGAGAGAGCCGTACAGTGTAGACAGGCGGAGTCCCAAAAGCAGGGTTTAGTAGGGGCCCAGCTCTACCAGAGCAACAGCCCCTTTTGCCTTGGAGGGGATTAATAATGAATTAAGGCACCCCCACCCCCTTCTAAAAAGATATTCATGCATGCTAATGCATCCATTATTTATAGTGTGCATAGAGGCTGGCTAGTGGTGGCCACATGCGAGTGGGAGGGGTGGAAGGGTGGAGCGAGGAGGGGGTCTCTTCCCCCCGGATGAAGCTTCGAGGCTCTGGAAGCAACATCCGCCCATTGTGGCTGGGCTGGGGCTGGGGCTGGGGCTGGGGCTGGGGCTGGGTGGGGACGGGATGGGGACTGGATATGGACAAGTAGGAGGAGGTGGGGGATGAGGGGGCCTCGCTGCCAGACAGGCAGCCAGTGCATGGGGAGCGGGCCGCCAAGTGTTGTGGGGGGAGGGGTGGATTAAACAAATAAATACATGATAAGAAATAATCATGCCAGGGAGGGAGGGCTTGATGGAGACAAAGAGGCTAAGGGGGGCGGAGGGGGGTTAGTTAAGTCAGACAGGATTTACTGTCTGGACTGGCCCATTCTTGACCAAAATAAATGTAAGGGTCGTGACAACTTTTTTCTGTCCTTTTGATTTGTTTGTCTTTGTTTGACTTGGTTTGTTAATTCATACTCATGATACTCTCACAGAAGAGTTAAGTAAAGCTTGTCTGCTATGCCAGGATCATGTCATGATCTGAAATATTCTAGACAAATCTGCTTGTAATTCTAACCAGGTCTAGCACATAGTATTAGGTTATCAGTGAACGGTAGTCTATTCAAGCGTGCGTTTGCTACAGAAGTCAACGCAGTGAAAGCAAAAAAAACTATCAATGCGAAATAGAAAAAGAATGAGGTATCTGACCAGACTCAAATCTCGAGATTCAGTCCGTTAACTGAAAAGAAATGAAAGAAACAGCGTGAAGGTGAGAGACAGAGGGAGGGTGAGAGGAGGCTGCGCTCTTTTCGTGTGTGCAGCATGCCAGGTATGCAGTGATGCAGAGGAGAGAGAACCAGGGGGAGTGGAGTGATAAGATAAAACGAGAGCACGAGCCCGAGACGAGCCCGCTACCCCACTGATCCCCATATTAGCATAGATACAGAGTCATCAGCATGGCAGGGAACTGGTGTTGCGGAGGTGACAGCGGGGCCATGACACCCCCACTCATCTCCATAGATACCACTGGGGCCACGCAGGCAAATCATACATCTGGCTTATCTTTGCTATGTCTACAGTACATGACATTGTGCCAACATGCTGCCACCTTATGTTTCTGTAATCCTTATAAGCAGTTCATCCCTAATGCTGCATTGGTTGACCCCAAAATGGAGAAATGGAGCGCTGCTTAAAAATTCTGCGCAGTCAAAATGATTGATCTGAAATTTATGTAGGACTTTGACTGCACTGTCTGCATGTCGGCTGCTTCCACAAACTGAACTGCAGGACTCATAGATAATCCTGGAGAGGCTACTTAGAGTTCATTGTTTTTGTCCTTGCTTCTTGCGTGCATGAATACACATCTGCTGGATACGCGGTGATATCTGGGGTAAGAGGTTATCAGTGTGGCTTTGCAAAAAGTGTCGCGATGGGATTGTCCTCCATGTTTCAAGTAAGCACTGGCTTGACAGTAGGGAGATTCTGGTTGAAAGACTCTATTGTGAAAGGCCAGAATATACCATTGACATGCTAGTGAAACAAATCCCCTAGCATTGATGGAGTTACAAACAGATGTACAATGAATGGATCAAATATTGATACATAAACTGTCTGAATCAGGAATAATGCAGTTAACAGCCAGACATCCATTAATGGTAGACATGCAACATGTTTCTCAAGAAGTAGCGCTGGAGGCAAGACCTCCCAGAAGGGGAAATCTGCATTGTGCAAACATTGCAACCTTTGTTCCCCCAACAAACACAAGGTGAAGCACTTAAGTGTTTTTTAATACCACAACCTCAACCACATGCAGGAAAATCCATAAACATTGGAATGATGTCAAAACAACATTGTGAGGTTTTGACGGTTTTAATTTTCCACTGCTCAAAGTGAAAACGGCTCCTGCAACATTTCCTGCACCCCCGGTGATTTTTATGACAAATACAACAGCAGCTTAATTATACATGCGACCACCGCCGTAAAAGCAGAACCATTAACTACCATCTTGTTAACACAGAGGACCTGCCCTGAAAGTGCTGGAGTCGCGTTTTGAAATCCTTTCACTCAGCGCTTGTCTGCTGTGGCAGATTGGCACCAGTTAGAGGAAATATAAAAATTAATGTGGCAGTGCATACACACTTCATGCATGGTTATCTGGCTTAAATGAACAGGATTTCTGACTGCTGAAGGTGATTTTGATGGTCTACTCTTTAGCTGAAACACAATGAAGCAAATACAGACTCTTCAAATGTATTATACTGTCTAGACACACACAGACACATACATGCACACACACACACATACAGAGATAAGAGACACACTCTCACTGGGACACTTTCACTGACTTCCCGTTCATCCTACAGCTGCCTGGCAGCAGGGGTGTAAGGTGGCTTCTGGAGTCCCTGACCCGCCCCGGTGTGTCCAAGGAGAAAGCTTTTGAGTCTCCAAATAACAGTGAACTTCCAACCTCTTCCCGAAGAGGCCTTGGTTAAGTTTCAAAGGCCTCCTGGTTTTACATTACTGGCCAAACACGCCCCAGCTGTACACAAAGTGGCCACTCTCAATGAAACCTTATGGAGGCAGAGGGAGATCAGACACCCCTTGACGTAACCAAACATCCCAGTCAAAAGCTAAGTGATCAGAGGGAATGCCATTGATGTTAGTGCTTGCTTAAACAGGTCAGCATTCACTCATGGCAAGTGTGATATTACTCACACAGAGTAATATCATACTTGCGATACAAAGGGAATTCAAAGTTTGTCATTGCCATAATGTACAGAGGTCATCTGAATATTTAATACTCTGTTCTTCTTTTATCTTATCCTTGGGAACTTCAGTACATCCATATGTACTTCATAGCTTATGTGTCAAGGCATACTGTATATACAAAAAAAAACACAGAACACCTCCCCAAAGGCAGCATTCACTAAGAGATGTATGGCTCTATGTTAAACAGTAAATGGGCAGAGAAACGGTGACCTACTGAATCCATTATTTCTCCTCCTATACCCATTGTCTTAAAGCCTGCCTTATGTGCCCAAAGTGCCTTTAAAAGACATGTTAAGAGAAAAGAGCTCTCTGCCTTGGAATGAGCTAACTCAATTATCATAGCAACTGGCAGTGCTCTTTAACATGTCAATGGTATTTGGCCTGCATGCATAATTTTGCTGTGTTATTGTGGTGGCCTCTGTGTTGCTCACTGACAAAACCCCAAACCACAGGCACAGGGGCCTATTGTCATGGGCGCATCCATCTGGATCAAGGCCATTAGAGGATATTTGCACTTCCTCTGTGGCTCCTGGCTCTTTTTGACATGCGGCAGAAGGAGCAGGCATCACCCACCAGCACTGGGCCAATTGAGGTGCAGATTGACCAGAGGGACAGTGAAGAGGGACAGCCAGCAGGCCAGCGCTGCTGTCAAATCCAGTGATGGACACCCACGTGGGGGCTGGTAGTTGGCCTGTGGTTTCCGAGGTCCTATAGCGATTGATGGGACATGATGAGGCAGGCGCCCTGGTTTCACTCTTTTGTCCCTGGGGATGTTGGAGGGTGTATCGGAATGTCAGGGGCTCTTGGCCACAGCACACTTCTGGTGTCAACTGCTTAGGATATACAACTGCCCCTTCCTCGCACACACATACACTAACGAGAAAAGAGATACTCAGCTGGAGTGTGGTACAAGTGTACTGCGCCTTAGCAAAGAGAAAAAAAAACATTATAGCTAATTTCCTCTTTCTTTATTCAATCTCAGTACATGAATAAAACATGATGGAGCCTATATGCTGCAAACATAGCTTGCATGAAGCGGAGAGCGCAAACGATCTGAACACAAACGCATAAATGGTGCCCTTTGAAGCAGAGGAAACATGCTGATAAGGCACACAGATAGGCCTGATGTTGTTAACACCGAACACCACAGCATTTACAGAGGCCTTCAAAGTTCCTTCACTCTATGTGTGTGTGTGTAGGTGTGTGTGTGTGTGTGTGTAGGTGTGTGTGTGTGTGTGTGTGTGTGTGTGTGTGCGCGCGCACGCGCTTGTGTGCACAGGTGAAAGAGATGATTAATAGTAAAAGCATAGATCCCTGTACCCATATGGCAAAACAGCTCTTGGAGCCATATCAAATAGAACCAATTCAGCTCCAACACATAAACACGTTAGCTGTCAATCCATATCTCCCCACATGTAACCTATATGCTTGTCGCTGCACACGCAGCCTCTCTGAGCTGTGTTGGAATGCTGACAGCACCGAGATACGAATCTTGATTTGATTAAGAGTCAGAGTGGAGGGGCTAGGCGCTGGAGCCGATGTCTGTTTGGGCGGGTGGGCAGAGGGACTGGTGAGAAGGAGGTGAGGTGGAGGGGAAGGGGCAGAGTGAGATGGCAAGGGGGGGTTACCTGTGGCCCTGGCTCCTACTGGGAGTAATTTGGAACAGACTGCTCCCAATGTGTTCATTAGGTTGTGATTGGGGCTGAGCGCAGGTGGGGAGGGCCTGCCCAGCCTGACGCTGAATAGTCCTGATTGTGCTCAGCATAAAACGCCATCTGTTTCAATGAGAGAGAGAGAGAGAGAGAGAGAGAGAAAGAGAGTGAGTGGCAGGAGGAGGGAGCTCTACTACTGGTGAAAAGTCACCTCTTTTATGATGTCTGGACAATTTTGTGTATTTATAGGGGGAGAGGCAACAAAAACGAGGAAGAGAGAGTAATGTACAGCTACATTTGTAATTCTCTTGTTCGTCCTAAATTCATGGGCTAGTGAAAAAAAATTCATTCTGGCATTTCCCTTCTACCCAAAGCACGTCAAAAGTCCATAAAGTAAATTAATGACTGAGTGTGAAAATTATTGCCATGTTACCATAGTTTGTGTAAATACACAAACGGGCCAAATGTGACTTAGTTTAGAGGAGAGTCAAAATGGCGTCCAGTTCCAGGCTAAATGGCAGGTTCCAGTCTGGCGGTGGCTTGCCACTGTGAGCTGGGGGCTGAAGAGACAAGGGGACTGGAGATGGGGCTGCAGAGTTTATTTATGGGTCGCCTGCCTCAAAGCCAGGATGTTTTTGGTTAATCCTGTACTCTTACCAAAAGCAGACATACACACACTAATCTACATGTTTACACACGCATTTACACGAGTGTTTTTTCCCGTAGACACAACATTACCCAAAATCACATTCATAGGCCTCATGCGGTCAAAAACGCAGAAAACTAAAATATCTTTTTACTCCCCCACCTTTCTTTCTGTCTCCCTCTCCTCTCTTTTTTTTTTCTCTCACTCCAAGGCCCTGGGAAGAAAGAGAAGAGAGCGGAAGAGAAGAAGGCCACTGTTTGCCGCTCGACTTTTGAAGCGTCTTTATCGGGCTTGGCAGCGTGGTCCTGCGTGTCCAAGCCTCGTCGTGCTTTTCATCCTTTGTGCCGTCCAAGGTGTGTCCAATGCACTGGGGCTTTGTGTGGGGAGGGAGACGACACATCACATTCTGTCTTCAGTCTCTTAGTGGGGGATGGGGGGATGGGGGGGCTGTAGAACAGAGGGGGGACAAAAAGCAAACTTATAGAAGGCCGCGGCTCTTCAAAGCTGAGATGCACAAAGGCTTATAAAGCGTTACTTCATGCAGAGTTGTGCCAGATGTAATTGCGGGGTTCCCGGAGATAGAGAATCACATGCAATGCTTAGCCCCGCCCCTGACACCATGAAAGGGCTGCGGCTAAGAAGCTTCAACTGCAAAGGGGGGTGAGCAGAAAAGTTTTCCTCACTTTGATGCACCATAAACAAGTGAGTAAATAAGCTATCCTTAAGGCCCTGGTACAAATCCACCACTTGCTGACTCGAAAAGGCAATTTCATGCATGGAACTTGATAGATGCGGGGTGAATGGTTGTCTCTAACAGAAATCAGGAGGGGTGGAAGCTCCACCGAGCGACAAGTGATTCCCCTCCCCTTTCTCTCTCCGCCATCAGCTTTGTGGCAGGTTCTTTCAAGTCTAAACACTGCTTTCTACAGAAAATGATGTTGATCCATTGTTAATAGTCCCAGCGGTTGGCAGTGCAGAGTCAGGGGCATGGCGGGGATAGGTAGGCCGCAGATTTCCTGATCAACCTGACTAGTCCTCATCTGTTTCCTGTGGCGTCCTGCTGAGGTGGGACGGGTGCAGAGTATGCATTGTTAAACATGTTCCAGGGCACAAACACTGCCACTGTTAGGGGGGCAGGTAAGTTCGCACACCCTGCCCCGCTGTTGAATATGCTTTGCGTGTGTTTGCGTGTGTTTATGTATTATTGACAGTGAACGGTGATGAGTGTGGAGGAAGGGGTGGTGCCAGCACTTTGGGCCTGCAGATGGGGTTCCCACAGGAGGGACACGCCCCGGTGTTTTCCTAGACGGAGACGGAGGCATTGTGTACAAACATGACAGCAGATCCATCTTTGCATGGTATTGGTTCACCAGCTACTATAGCTATAATACAGTCCCATGTCCCATTGTCTCTTCACAGCCCATGTCCACAGGCCTCCTGCTGGAGCTATGGCAACTCAGAAGGTGTCCATATGCATAGGGTCATTAGGGAGATATGCATAGGGAGATTTTCTTTTAGACGTTGCGCTCCATCATGGCGACATAGTGTTCGCGTGATAATAGCATTTAAGAGTAGCTCAGTAGCTCTCGTCCTTGCAGGGTGGGACTTCTCAGAGCTCTTTTCTGCCACTATGGATCAGAACTCAGGTTTACTTAATATAATCAGTTCAGTAAAAGGGCCTGCCAGTTGGTTCTGTACTAGCAGAATTACAATGGCCTTTTATGGAACAGTGAAATCGTGCCCGTGATTAGAGTGGAAATGAAGGATCTTGTGTATATCCAAGTGATATTAAATGGCACCTGGCAGAGCAGGGGCGTTAAAGCCTCACCCGGTACTCCTTTGCATATCAATAAGAAGGCACCCGTATGAAACAGAATAATTCAACTGCCAGTATTGGCCTACAAACTTCACTTTCAACGGAGGAGCCACGACCTGCATGCCACACTGAACTATGTAAAAATAAGCATTAGAAAAAGAATAAAATGGAAAAAAAATTGGTAGAAATGAACAGAGAGCTTATAGATTTTATGGGCCTCCACACACCAAGACAAACACATAGCCACTCCCTTTTGCCTAATGGCTGCCATTAGCGCAGATGGCAAGGAATGAAGATGAAAAATGACATGAAGGTACAGAGAAATATATTATTTGCACTAGGTAAATTACAACAAAGTGTACAACAGCCATACTGACGATGGTCCTGAAAAGTGCACATTGTACGGTTGGGACTATAGTGACTAAGAATCATTTGGTGGCTTGGTAGGTTTGTACTTGTAACACCACCACTGCAGCCTTTGTCCAGATGAAACTTTTGGTTGAGCCGAAGGTGGGACTGTATCTCTCCACATGTACCCACCATTCTCAGGTCACAGAACAAAGCACAAGGGCCAGCTAGCAGGTCTCAGGGGTCACGCTATCCCAAGGGTACCGTGAGCCTCATCCGAAAACCTCTAACATTCTCAAAGCCCCCCTGCAGCCCAGACCCTCATCACCAAGTGCCCCCAATGGCCCCGTGCACCCGCTCACAACCCCACACTCCTCTCTGGTGGGAGGCCAGTGTGAAGGGGGAACCTGGGTGGATCACCTGGAGCCCCCAGTACGTGACGACCAAGCTTGGTCTCTCCGAAATCAGCCTGAGACCCAGTAGGGGGGGGCGGTAATGATGCTAAGGGGGCAGAAACACATACAGGGGTCAGATTTCATTTTCTCTGAATTTCACAAAGGCCTTTCGCACATTCTTGTTGGACTCAAAGACTAGCTAGAGAGGGTTTCACCCCATGAGAGATAATTAGTCATAACTCAAACGGCCGTGTTAGCTTGGGTTCATATACACATACACTCAAATACAGCTGCTCTATCACCTTGGAGCTGGCTAGTTTTACACAAGAGGCTCCACAGTGAAACAAGCTTTCTGTTTGAAGTTACAGAGTGATCATCTCTTTCATTCATGACTTCTGACCATAAACACTGACACACATCCATCTTCAAAACTAAGAAAGTGCAAAAAACTTTAACCAGCTATAGGCCTTGGGGAAGGACAATCATCGAGAATACACAGGAATACTACTCGTACTAATCCTGCATTCATTTGATCTGGCTATGAAAGTGTTCATCGGGCCTTGATAAAGATAAAGTGATGTGGTTAAAACCATTGATGCAGCAAATCCAAACCCCCATCTCCTTGTCTGCCCAATCAACCAGGAATAACATCTCTCTTCTCCACTATCGCAGACAATTCTAATACAGGGCAAGCCCTACCTTATATAGGGAAGGAGAGTCCATGGCCCACTATTACTGTTACATGCACGAGGTTAATCTTAAAGTGTCCTATCTCTTGGCACTTTACACTTTATACAAGAGGAAGGGTTGAAAAAGAACAAGTGTAGTTCAGTCAAAATAGCTAAACGGGTGAGAATTAAGATGTTTTAGCGTGGGATGAGGCAGTTATGCATACATAACATGTTGAGGCTGGGACCCCCTACTGAGGAGAGGCACGACAAAGCCTCACTAACAGCAATACCTCTGGGACCGCTAATGATTAATTAGCTTGTGTCATTAAGTGAGGCAAATGTCACCCGAGCTTCCTGGGGAAGCTGTCACACCATGTGTAGGCTACTCACAAGCTTCCCCCTCAGGTGCTGGGGGGTGGCAGCGCTCTGTTACTAGTCAAATTCTGACATCTAGTGGCCGAATACAAAAATACATCAGTCTCCAGCAGCTTACATAATGTAAAGCAAAGACAATCCAAAATCATACTTTTTTGTTGCCTTTTTCTTGAACATTGTATCTTTATGATAGTGTGAACAATTAATCGTATCGCTGGCTAAGACTTCTAACAATAGAAAGGAGAGGTTATCCAGATTCCACTTCGGGATTACTCCCTGATTTAACAGATCACTAAACTAGGATGAGGTGACCTCTGACCTTTAAGTGTCATTCACCTCATTGACCAGGGCACTGACGTCAAAATTAAAGAGGTGATACTTCCTCCTGCCCAAGGGTCTGAGCAGGCATCAGCTGGCATACTGGCATGTCTGGCGAGGCTGGCATCGCTCACACACAAGAACTGGCATTGCAAACACATAAGAAAATCTCTTGATATAGCTTTCTCTATATAATACGGGATATATATATATATTTAATTAAATAGAAGGCAGAGTGATTTAAAATTAAGAGCAGACATTTTAAGTTGTCTTACCAACGATCCAAGCTGGTTTCGAAGACTTCATTTGGGACTAATCCACAAGTGGAGACGGGCCAACTGGTAGTAAGAATCAAGTTCATTTATCCAAGCTACTTAGTTTATTTATGCTGTTCTCTCTCCATCCTCCACCACTGGCCTTTCAGTGTGTGTTCCCCAGTCACTCTCTCTCTCTCTCTCTCTCTCTCTCTCTCTCTCCCTCCCAGGATCAGTCAGTCTCTGAGTCCATGTGGAGGTCAGTACTGAAGCCTGGCCTACTATGAGACCAGTCCAACAAGGAGTGAGAAGGCCCCTTTCTTCACCAGGGAGTGGCAGCACAACGTAGAGAGGCTAAACACACACACAAACGCACACACACACACCCACACACATACACACCTCATGTCTGCAAGTGTTTGTCCACACCCACATGCATGCAAGCACACACACATACACAACGCACAAACGCATTTGCGCACACACACAACAAACACGCGCGCGCGCACACACACACACAATCTGCCTCACACTCACATAGACATGCGCACACAAAAGCACACCTGTCAGGGCCTTTCCACTGTGTGAGCAAAAGCAAAGAAGTCTGGCCCCCCCTCTGTCTCTCTGTATGTGGTATCCCATGTCTGCTATATTAAAGCAAATCCATTCAGTTCCCACTTTCTCATCTGAAATAATGGCATGAGCAATTTTCACATTTAGGCAAGCAGGAACACATGCAGTTTCTCTGCCTCTCTCTCTCTCTCTCTCTCTCTCTCTCTCTTCTTAATGAATGGGATAGGATCTGACCCCTGTGGCTGCAGTCTAATCTGCCTTTGAGGATTTCTACGATTTTGCCATAAAAAACATAAACCTCCTTACACAGTTTTATTCTTTTGTGAATACACAATAAATGAGACATCCCAATGAATGTGACATACATCTGCTCATATCTACCCAAACATGTGCAAGTGTATGGGATCTCTGTGTTATTTCCTACAGGCATTGGGGCCTGAGGCCTTGCCAGGAGCCTCCTGATTGTGCCGGTCCACTGGTGTGTGACGTCCATTTGAAGGGGGAATCTGTCAAATAGAATGATTGAATTAAAGTGCACTTTGGCCCAGAGTGGTGCTGTCTCTTCGCCACTTTGCACCGCAACATGTCTTGTCCAAAAATAATTAGATTGGGGCCTTGGGTGGTGGAGTGGCCGGATCCTCAATGGTCAAAAGAAGGAATGGTCTGGCTTTGAATGGAAGCCTCCCATCTTAAAGAACACTTTATTTCTCTACACTTGAGGTTTGTTGTCTTTTGTGACTATTATCCCCATTCACCATTTGCTTTCATGCAGCTGTGCCCCTGTTAAAAAAGTCTTTATGCCAGCGCCATGAATACAGGGAATGTGTCCATGGCAGGTAGCCCTTATAGCAAGTTAATCTCCTGAAAGAGCCTCATACAAGTACTTTTAAATTCTCCCTGGGCCACAGAGGGCTCATCATCAATCGAGCACTTCTCCCCTTTGTAGGGCTGATGAGTGTAAAGCGCGGCCGGTGACAATGGCTGCCAAGTGTGGCAAAGTAATCACCTTCTGGGGAAAACACTAGTAATTACTTCTAAACTGTTTGGGCTTCGGAGACAACTGCCATTGTGCAATGAAATGAAAGGCTCCCTTTCAACAGCAGTGGTGTGACGCTCGCTCTCAGTCTGTTTGCTATCTGTTTGTTTACAGAGATTTCTCTTTGCAGTTGCCCACTGCAACCATGCCTTATCCTGTGTGTGTGTGTGTGGGTGTGTGGGTGTGTGCGTGCGTGCGTGCATGTGTGTATGTGTGTGTTTTAGTGTATGTGTCCGGCGTGAAGAAAAACAACTCAAGCATACAAAACCATACTTTACATGGCAGTGGCTAGAATGCAGGGGAGGGTTTCTTCATATCAATTAAGAAGAAATTTTCCCTCCATCCCTAAAGAGTATGTTAATTCACCACATTCCTCCATTCAACTGGGCCTTATTCATCCTCTATTTGGCTCTGAATAAGAGCAACGTGAGAATGTCTTAAAGCAATTATTTCTTGAGCTGCACTGATGGATTTTCCAGTGAGATGTGTGACTTTGCATTTACATTTTATCAATGTATATTGACAATCTCTTCAGTCAGTTTAGTTTGGATAATATATTTATACGGTTGCACATGAAACTGATCTTTGGAATAGTGTTACTTAAAAGTGTTTTGTGTTTGGTTTGTTGACACTGACACATCCTTTAAACAAAAATAAATCTAATAGATGCACAACACATACAGAATATTAGGCAGTGCAAAATTTGATGCTTTAGTAACATTTTTTATTCATTTTATTCACCTTTCTGTTGTCCATTGGAGGCATTAAGAAATGTATTATTCTGTGTTTGGCACTAGATGGTGCTCTTGAGCCCTTGCTGTGTTTGACAACCGTCTTCCTCGGAGTGAACACTGATCTCTTGTAACAGCATCAGTCAAAAGTATCTAGTGAAATCCTTGATTTTATCTGAATGAAAGAGTGTATAAAATGAACTAGGAAGCAAATTTTGAAAATGTGCACTGGTTCCTTATCAAATAGGATTTTTACTCATCCCATTCAATAAACATATGCCTTAAGATGCCATCTCCATCCCTTTATGTTTATCAGATCTTTACTGCATGGATCTCCTCATGGCCCAGTGTTCACCGGGCTTTAGCAGAACTTGTTGACCTTGTCTTTATGCCTTGTTAAAGAAAACTCCACTGACAAGCAGACAATTTGATTTCATTCACTCAAACATCTGTTTATTCCACCATTAAGAGGGGAAATTCTTGCTTCATATCTTCAGTCTCTCAAACTGTTCCTATGACAACAAGAGACGGGCTCTAATGACATAGGGTGGGCCGTCATTTTCCTTTTTATTTTATTTTTTAAATGCAGTCTAATCAAGGCTAAAGGTGAACCACTTATTCACTCCAAACATTGATGATGATTTTCTTGTGGTGTGTGTGTGTGTGTGTCTGTGTGTCTGTGTGTCTGTGTGTGTATGGGCTATGTTAAAGAGATACAGAAAGAGTGTTACAGAGACAGAGAGCTAGGAGGAGAGAGAGGGAATAGTACACGAGTTGTGGTCCTGTGTGTTTTCATGTGTAGGCCTGTCAGTGACTGAGTGAGTGTGAGAGAGAAACAGACAGACAGAGAGAGAAAGAGACAAAGAGAGAGAGTGAGACAGTGTGTGGCACCTGAGGCCACCCCTGACATTCATACTGTAGTGCCAGTCTAATCCCATAAGCCTGTGCAGGCAGCAGGCCCGCGGGTCTCCCTTTGAACCTGGGGCCATGCATCATAAGGAACAGGGGGGACATCTTCCCATCCCTTTACGGCCACCAGCATTTCATTTGCAATCTAAATCTAACACAGGGTGCTTGCGAGTCACATCAAAGGACTTTTTGATACCTCAGATAGGGCAAAGACTTGAAATAAGACAGCTAATTACGGGTGTTGATTACTAGGCCGTGTAAGCTACAGACTAATTGGATTGCACAATGTAGTCTTGCTTTTGTTTTCTGTGCTACTTAATGAAGTCTTTTACTAGAAAGGCTGAGATGTTAGAGACATTTTTTTTTTTGTTTCCAGCAATCAAAATGATGGCTTATCTGAATGGAAATATGATACGAACATCCATAGTAGAGCTTGGAAGTATAAGGTTCTATCTGAATGTTTTAATCAAAACTGAGTTATCCACATGTGGTGTTATTTATGTGGTGTTAAATATTTAAAAACACAGAACGTTCTAGCTCAGAATGTACATTTCAGATCGGTACTACTATAAGGATCTATTTTCCCATCAAATTACAAGCTTCAATGTTTCACTAAGAACCAATCAAAGTCTATCTTTCAGTCATGTCCTCCTGTCAGAGGTGAGCTAATGTAGCCCAGAAGGATAGTAATAATGGTGCACACAAAATATTCAACATTTTCACTTCACTTTTTCACTTCAAGTGAAGATTTTATGCTTAATCAACTGCTGGTTTACTAACTAAATCATTAGCTTTCTGATGGACTAGGTAGCGACAACTCTGCACCATACTTTCTGACAAGGAATTGATATAAATATTTGTAGGTCTATTTTACTAAGGGCACTTCGCCAGGTAACGACTAACTATTGTCCATGTCTGTGAGCACCTATCCTCAACAAAAGAGTGGCTGAAACATACTGGATTGAATATTTTAATATTCAAAAAGTTGTGTGTTACGATGAAATTAGATTTAAAAGTGAAAAGAACAGAGCCTTATGTATGGTAGGGGTTGGAGTTTTAAGGTTTGTAGGGGCAGGTGGGGCAATTGGTTTGGATTGGGTTTGGAGTGGCGGACTAGGCCAAATTGTTAAATCAACATGAAAATAACTTAATAAAGAGTAGTCTAATGATAACTTAAATTTTACATAATGGTGCAGCCTATTTCTGGGCTCTTTCAAAAAGAAAATACTATATCAATATTGATTTCATTTGATGCCATCTGGTCATAATCTGCTTCATAACTGACTTGATAATTACCAATAAATCATTTTCATCCAGTTTCCCATTGACACTGGGGTTACCACATAGTAAACAGTCAGATAGAACCTTATAGAACCAAACCCAGATTGACCATGCAGAATTCTATGGCTCTATCCAATTTCTAATTGTCCTAGGATTTTGACATTTTTTCAGATTTCACATCACAGTTTTGCCTGCTGGGATGTTAAAAACCTTGATGCTTAATATCTCAGAACTGATTTTTACATAGATAAAACCTTATAATTCCAAATATCTTGGCCCATTGCGTTCTACAGAACAGATGCGATGCCCACCTGCTACTGGAGACTGGAGGTTGAATGGACTCGTTGCGTTCACTGTCCTGATGGCCTCACTAATATGTAAAGATCACTTAACCAACCATCTGATTGGACTAATCCCTCACTTGTCGTTGCTAAGGAGATCTGTATGATCCAATATAACTAACTGGAACAGCAAACGTTTCATCAGAGGAAACTGAAGACCGAAATATCCTTGTTAACTATCCTCTCACACTGCAGTGGTCCAGATAAGGAGCCAACAATAAGGATTTTAGTGCACTGTGTTGACGTTTACAACATATTGCTGAAAGGGGAAAAAACACATTCAACCCATATCCAACCCTGAAATGACCCCATATCAGAATTTAGGATTCAGTGAAACGCAACATCCACGGTGCTATACGCTGTATATTCAGACTGATAATAACACAGCAGGGAAATTAGGGAAAACGCGTGCCGCTTATGATCCCACCATTTAAGAAGTGTCAGGTATTCAAAACAACGGGGAAAATGGGAGGGGGTCGGTGACAGGTTACAGCGGGGGAGATGTCAGCGCAGGTGTCCTTGGTTTTCTGACAACCTCGGAGACGAGACCCGACCGTAAGTAGCCTAAGACTGCCGGGGGAATCAAAGCTCATCACATAGCCTAATAAATGTTTGATCTCCCATGAAATCCGAAAAGAGCAGTAAACGAAAGATATGCTCGTCTGGATGAGAGACCCCCGCTGGGTGAAGACATGTAGCGTATGTTAGTTGAGCCGTGAAAGCGCTGCCATTGACTGGAGCGGCGGCTGAAATGGGAGCAAAACGATGAAAACCGAGCACGGGAGACCGAGCATCCTCCACCAAAACATCGCATCACTGGTCATTTCAAGGTAATATATATCATTCTCAGATTATACACGATGTGTGTAACCGTTTGGGCATTCAAATCGATCGATGCTGAATCTGTGTTAAAGGCTGAACAATGCAATTCAAGAGGGGGACAGCGTTGATTTGTTGTCGCCAGCAGACATTAAATAAATTCCTTTTGCATTTTCATTTTGCTTGTAGATGTAGGCTGCAAGAGGAATGAGGCCTATTCTATTGGTGAAATGTTCATGGATTAATCCGTGATCATGATCCGTGATCATGAATAGTATGAATCAGTGTTGATGATAGTGGCACCGTGATAGTGGACTCCATTTACACATAATGTTAATGTTTAGGTGCTATGTTATAAATGTTATGTGAGATGCAACCGAGAATGTTTTGTTGATAATATATTGTGATACATGTTGAATTCTGCACCTGAAATCCATTGAGAGAATAAGTGGGAATTAATGAATGAATTCCTAGCCAGCTACAGGAGCTTATGGGCCTGTCATATTGAAAAGCAAACATAGCCTATACCTCAGCCTGTTTTCTCCTTTGTCATTCTCTTGATCAAGATGAGACAAAACTAACATCAGGTCAAGACTCTGCCGGAAGTGAAGCCACACATGAACTCACTGGCACCGTGTCGGACAAACCATGCCCAGCTCTCAGGCGCCCGGTGTGAGCAATAATTTCAGCGATGTGCCCTGGGACCCTGGCTTCACCAGCTCCAGCCATGATCCAGTCTGGGCCTCCACTGTTAACAGCGTGGTGAAGATGGTGCTGATATCTCTCATTGTGTGTGTGTCCCTGTTTGGGAATGTGGTCGTTCTGCTGGTGTTCCAGAGGAAGCCTCAGCTCCTTCACGTGGCCAACCGCTTTGTTCTCAACCTCCTCTTGGCGGACCTCCTCCAGACCATATTAGTTATGCCCTTTGCCATCGCGGCCACTGTGCCAGGCGTGTGGCCTCTGGATGCTCGACTGTGCCAGGCCCTGGTGGTGCTCATGCACCTTTTTGCATTTGCGGGGGTCAACACCATTATAGTTGTGTCCGTGGATCGCTATCTGGCCATCATCCACCCTCTGTCCTATCCCACTCGCATGACCCCTCACCTGGGCACCAACCTGATCATCTGCACCTGGGTGTTCAGCCTTCTGCAGAGCACGCCTCCGCTCTACGGCTGGGGGGCCATTGACTTTGACCGGCGTCACAATGTGTGCTCAGTGGTGTGGTCCTCCAGCCTGTCCTACTCTGCTGTGGTGTCAACCTTCTCCTTCTGGCTGCCTGTGCTCATCATGCTAGGATGCTACTGGATGGTGTTCAGGGCCGCTCGGAGGCAGAATGCCCTTGTGCACCCCATTCAGACCCAATCCCACTCCCAGCCCCACCCGCAGGACTTCCCGGCACCCTGTCCCAGCAGCCCCCAGCGGCAGCCCCCGCAGGCTCAACCACCTGACGGCCCTTTCTCAGCTGGGGCGTACCCTGTCCGAGTCCGGCATAGACGCTTCCACTACCACTGCAAGGCAGCTCGGGTGGTTTTTGTGATCATGGCCTCATATATCCTGAGCATGGGACCATACAGCATAATAAATACTGTATCTATGAGCTCCAGTGCAGCTGTGCCCCCCTGGTTGTCCTCCCTGGCCCTCGTGCTCTTCTTCTTGCAGTGCTGCCTACACCCCTACATCTATGGTTACATGCATCGCAGTGTGAGGAAGGAGTTCCTGGCTTTGCTATGTGGGCCATTCTGCAAGCAGGGGCGTCCCAGCCAGAGCTCCGCTGTGGAGAGCTGCTTCACCGCCACTGACGGACGCTCTGGCGCCCACGCGCACCTGCCCAGCCTGGCTGCACGTGTCTTCCCTTTGCGCACCTGGGAGGAGTGCACCGCCTCCTCCTCTCCCACCTTGGACAGGAAGTCGAGGGACAGCCGTAAAGAGACCACCTCCACCAGCCTCAGCTCTGAGAAGGAGCTCACAGTCCACAGCAAGTGAAGCACACAAACTGCCTTGGGGACTCACTGGGTGGTTTGACCATATTCGCTCTCAGTTAAAGAGCTTGTCATTCAGCATGGTCCCACCTAAGCAAATATGCCTTTTTGACAACAGGGTTTTTCATTCGGACATTAGGAGTGGTGGTTTTAGCTACTTGATCATCAACATGTCCTTTTACCATTTTGAGATTAGCTTGATGAAATGAATAAGGACCAACTATATGTCATCCATTGTTGCATTATGAATGTATAGAAGTGTTGGCTAAACAATGGATGTTTGTATTGTTTTCTAAAGTATTATTTTCATGAAGTCAGATTTGTGAGATAACCATGATATTTCTTTGAGATTTCTCTACATAAATATATTTTTAAGAGTCATCATATGGCCAGTTAAGTCTGTGTCAGACAGCTTTCAAAATACATGCAGCTGGTATGCTTTGTCTCTACAAAGCAGCATTACTATTTTGGACAGTCATGCCAATACCATACATGTATGCAACTATGTTATAATAGGCAATCGTGGTTCAAGTTTTAACGGAACAAGCTAAGGTAAAAGCAGAGCACACAGTACATTATTATTGTTTTCCTCATGTTTGCCTGCAAATCAATTGTAAATCCTGTTCATGTGTTTCTGTGTTCAATGATATACATAGATTTAGACTTGCTGTGTAGAGGTAGAAATTATGTGGGATCAAAGTGGTTTGTGTTGTCGTCAGTTCGCTCTAGTTATGAGCCACAGTTGTTTTTGTTAAGGTAGTGATCTGCAGTACCTGCGCAGCCATCTCCTTTAAACTTCCTAACTTGTGTATTGAGGTAACTCTGGCTATGAGAGGCACTCTTATGTTTGGAAATGAAGCACCAGACTTGAGGTTGGGGGTAGAAGAACAACAGTTTATTCAACAGCCGGTGGGGGGAAAGGGAGTGAGGGCGAAAAAAACAACTGAGGTTCCTCCTGGACCGGGGTGTCTGTCAAGCAGTGAACACATTTGCTGCCACCTGGGGAAACACACACAGGAGAGGGTGTGAGACAGTTCAAGTAAGAGTGAGAGCAAACAGTCCATTCATTCACTATCCAAGTCTCTTGTCCTAGTCACACTCATAATTTAATCCTCTGGGGTTGTCCGCAAAACAGTATTCAGTCAAAAAGTCAAGTCACAGAATTCCTCAAAGATAGTTTGTCGGGCCGTTGGCCGCTTACCACACCGGGGAGATTTGGTACATAACAGGAACGCCATCACCTTCGGTTAACACTTTATTTGGATAGTCCAATGTTGATATTCGACTAACTATCAGGTAACAAAAAGTAGATGTTCAACAAAGTGTCCCTTGCCTATTTGGTGCATCCCCACACACTATGTAACTATCTAACCCTAACCCCATTTTTAAACCTAAACCCAACCCTAACCCTGACCCTATTTCTTACATTAACCTCAACCCTAAGATTAATCCTAGCCCAGACATTGAAAGTTTCACTTGAAACTCCTACTCACTCTTGATAGAAAGTAGCAACATTGGAGCATCTATATAAAGTGTGACCCCATCTTCATCTCTTGTCAAGGCTGCAGGAGAACTGAGTTGCTTTTATGATTAGTAATTGCAGGCAACTGTACTATCTCCAGGACTGCAGCAGTTGTTCATTACTTTGCCTAGGAGCCGCCTGCCTGCAAACGGGTGCTGTCCGTGGTCCTGTATTCCCCCTCTAGCCTTTTTGGAGCACCCCAGCCTCCCCGGGGGCTTCACGGCATTATATTCCCTATGATACAGCCTGAGAGCACAGGATGCACTGTCCTTGTGTTAGTGCAAGCAAGCAGCCTCTGCAACGAATGAACTCAGGGTTTCGGTTGTGTAGAAATGCGCAGTGCCCATTCCTATTCATGAATCTTCTTGATCAAGTGAATATTTCTGTGTTTGTGTGTCCCTGTCACTGTCTTCTTAGCTCTAGCTAGTCTCAAAGCGCCTTTTGAATGAATGAGTTGTGTAGTTGTTCATTGTGCCTGTCAGTTCCCCAACACGAGAAAGCTGGTTACTCCATCTCAGTTTGCCTTAGCCTCTTTGTTTCCCTTATCTTGAGCTTAACTGAGGTGTAGAATTTGCCTCTTAATTTGACTGCCATTCTGTGTTTTCACTCAGTATCTGCTGCTTTTGCAACTGCAGCCTTACTATGAGAAAGTACATTGTCAGTATTACTTTGCACTTACTGGAAAATACAGTGCATAGAGAACTGGTGATGAAAAACAGATCATTCCATTGAACAAATGGCACGAGTAATATACCATGTGCAATGTAGGCTGCATGCCATAGGATCGTCTCTATCATAACTAACAGATTTATTCTATGCCGCGATGCTCCACTGAACACATGTAAATCTAACTTTCTAAAGATACCTCGTAAAGCCATGGAGAAGATTGATACTATACATGTTGTATGTTTGCGGTGACTAAGGGACATTTAGCACATACTGTTAGTATTTTGAGTACCTCAAAACTTATATAAGAAAGGCAATCTATTGAATTGGCCGGGTAAATGATTTGTTGCCAAAGGATCTCATCGGTGCATTATGACATTTTGTGTATTATTTAAAACAGTGGCCAGTCCCCATTTCTCAAGTATTGTATAACTTTTGGGGAAAGACAGAAGCAGAAATTTTCTACAGCATGAACGTTAAGCAGAATGAGCCACCAGGATGCTCCAGGTGTTATTATTATTATTATTATTATTATTATCATTATTATTATTATTGTCATCATCTGTGACTCTGTGAGAGAAGGTCCCTGAGAAACTATTAGAAACTGATAATAACTCAGACAGGACGGGTGTATAATGTGGGTGTATGTGAAGTGGATTTGATTATTAAACAGGTCACTCACAAGGAACACATACTATAGTGCTATCGTTGACAATCAAAACCTGTGTACTAGGAAGGCATGTACCATTTTCAAAGTGTTGTTCTGTAAAGTATTTTTTCTTTGTTAAATACAGTACAGTATGTAATATATTATCAAATAAGAGAAAATAATGAATTTATAAGTGCTTTAAAAACTACATATTTTGTGATTTCTATTGTGCTTTTGTATTATTTCATGTTTTATCATCCAACATCAAAAGTTGTCTGTTTGCAGTTTATTAATAAAAGTGAATAAAATGTGTAAATGTGTAAAATGTGTTATATTCATGTCAAAAGATTAGTTTTACAGATCCACATTTATACAGCAGGCTACATACAGGAGTAAGGCAGAAGCAAAGGAAGTTACAGTAATCTAAGTGAGAGGAAATAAATGCATGGATGACCTCCAAAACAGCTGAGGATAGTAGTGGTTTCATTTTGAATAATTCTCAGCTGCAGAAAGCATGACTGCACAAGCTTTTCAAACTGCTCATCAAAAATTAAATCAGAATCAAAGAACACCCCAAACTTCATAGCTATGGGTTTCACATTTGAAGCTAAGTTCCCCCATTTTATAACAAATAATATATATATTTATATATATAGTCAGGGAAACCAAAACGAACCACTTTAGTTACAATGTTTAAGGAAGTCGAGTAGGATTGCATGCTACCCTATGATCTAAAAGAACTAAAATTGCAGTCTCCTGCACCTCTTGTCAAAAGAGGGTGATTTGCAAGAGAAAATGGCTTTCTCAACAATTTTCAATAAAGAAGGAAGCTTGATAGATGAGATAGGCCTATAGTTAGTGAAAATTGTGAGGTCCAAGTTGGGTTTCTTAAGTAGGGGTTGAACTACTGCATGCTTAAAACTCGATGGGAAAGTTTCAGAGGTCAGAGAGCTGTTGACAATAGATAAAATGCGAGGGCCAACAGTGTTGAAAACTTTGAGATGTTTGGTGGGAACAATACCAGAAAGGCAGGTGGAAGGCTTCATGTGAGAGATTGCCTCCTCCAGGAGTGATAAAGAGATCGGTTCAAAATGGCTCAATGCTGCAGAATTATCAGGGATAATGGACAGGTCACAGACTGGGGGTGAAATGTGCAGCCTTATGTCGTCCACTTTTTTTAGGAGAAAATTTTCATAAACTCCTCACACTTTACAAGGAAGGTCTGTAAAGAACATCTGGGGTAGGGGCTGAACACGGCACTGATAATATTAAACAAGACCCTTGAATTATGGTGTTTTGCTCTCTCATCCTTAACTGCTTTTTACAAGTCTGCATCAAGTCATTTAGAATCTTAGGAGGACTCGTTTGACTTGCATTTACTCATGGCCTTTCAACATTGAGTTTTATGGCCCAAGTATGCTCATTTAGCCAAAGTGGGGCTTCAGGTTACAATGTTTTAAGGTGCAGGAGTATCAAAAATGTTAGTGTAGGTACAGTTCAGAATGCACAAGCGAGCTAGGACGAGTCAGGTGAACATTGAAACTCATGGCCTTATGATCAGATACACCAAAAGTTAAGAAAGACAATGGTCAACAGGGTGCAATAGGCTCATAAATTCAGTCTAATAGTTCAAAGAAAAAAACAAAAGAGGCCTCCATTTCCAACTGATTAAATGCATTTATTTGTAAAAATGTTATCACCTTGGGTGATGACTCCACACTGCTAGAAGCAAAAGGCAGCAGTGTTTTATGTAGTTACAGTTCAGTAAACCACTTATTAACATCTAAAAGTGTGCATCTCTGTGTATGTACTTAATCGGAAAATTCATGGTTTCCATTTTGATTAACTTGGTGAGAATCTCTGCTGTGGCCAAACAAACGGGGCATGTCATTAAGAGATCAGCTTACATGTACGACATAGCTGTAGCCTAATCTTCTACAATACAGATGTGCTTCATAACCAAGTTTACCATTTGTTTTTAAGCAAACCGAAATGTAGACATTAAATAAGAGAGAATGGACATCATAGCAATATCAGTGTTTTATATAATTTCTTCTGAACTACAATACAGGCCGCTGATAGTTAAGAATTTATAGCCCTGTCTTCACCTCCAACAAACATAAAAAAAAGAAAAGAAAAAAAAGATAATGTTTTTAAGGACAGTTCCATAATGGTGACATTCTTTAAGTATCTATATATATATATACACATATATATCTCATCATTACAGCAGAGGTGGTGAAAATAAAAAATATAACATTTAGCTGTAAGGGAATATAAAAGCAAAATACAGAACTTCTTATTTTCATTAGAAAAAGGAAAACAAAAGCATTTCAGCTTTTCCTGTTAAACCCACCAAAACAAGTTGCTCACTACGACAGCTAGATCATTGAAACCCACCCTGATGTTCAAGGTGCCACTCAAAACAAATTACTGGTCAACAGTGAACACAAAATTATTAAAAACAATAGCAACATAGATTTAAAGCACAAAAGAGGACGGACTCTGGTCTTCTGGTCTTTTCTAAGATAAGAGATGATTTCAGTCCAGGTCCATTCAGACCATTTCCTCTCAAAGCCAGCACCGAGGAGGCCAGTACTGGGAGAGCAAGGAGTTAGTCTTTCCTTCAGTCCTCTAGTCCACCTTGACCACACTGTAGATCTTATTTACAAACCAGAAGCAGGCAAAGAAGCCAATGGTACCTGAGAAGAAAGAAGAGAGGACAGTCATGTTAGGGGGGCGATTTGACAATTGTTAATACAAAAGTAAAAAACGGCACACAGCGGTCATCTCTGGACCAAGCAACCATATCGACAAATTCAAAACACAGAGGTAAAGGAGGAAGGACTAGCTGCTTTTGAACATCCGTCTGTTTCATCTCCACAGGGGATTTGTACATGCAGGCCTCATGCTGCTCAGCTCAGGGAGGTGGGGACCAGAAATAAATGAATAAAAACACAAAACTAATGAAAGAGCATAGGGTACTGAGGTTAAGGTACTTCAGGAGCACAGACACCAAAAATAACCCAGGCGTCACACCTCACAGCCAGCTTGCTGTTGCAGCACAACCAATTTCCATCCGCTAAAAGCCTGATAAATTCCTTTTGAGAGGGGGGAGCAGGAGACTGCAATCTGAATCCACAAGACTGCAAAAGCACCAGCGCTTCATTTTGTCAGGGTGAAAATCTGGAGAACATATTTGCCTGAGCTCCTCTCTGGGGAGAAGGCAGATTGGTCAAAATCCTGGATGAATTCATCTGGGTGTGAAAGTCCTATCTGACTGCTCAATGAGAGCCACACACAGCCCACTCCAGAATTAAGTTCTGATCAAAGTTGGGATGAGGTGAAAAGGAAAGACAAGAAAATAAAGACTTTTTTATGAAAAGGGGAAATGGGAGAGATTAGGATTATTTAGATCAAAACTGGGAGCAAGGAAGGAAACTGAAAATCTTTTCCTTGAATCCTTGGATTTATTTCTTAGAGATGATCTTCTGACATGTCTTCCCACTGCTACTTATGGCCCTGTCTTAAGATAGTGTCTGACAGTGCTGCGGTGACAAGCTGGGGCTACAGGCTAACTTTATCTGGCCTTATGACAGTAAAACACCAGCAAGTATGTCACCATCTGACAACATGCTGCTCCGCATGTTTCTCAGTGACGCAAAGACTTGGCTCTTGTTCGCCTGCTCTCAAGTCTTGTACATTATCCTCTTTCCTTACACAACCCTAGTCTCATCTGTGTGGGTGTGCAAGCGAGCTGGACAGGGCCAGAGAGTGCTGTTACCATGTCAACTTGTGTCCATCTTTATCTGGTGGCTAGGATGTGCTGTTCATCCTAGCCTTTTAATAGCATTGGTGTGCAAGATCGACACATCCTTATACAGCTAGATTTCAGGTGTCAGCACGGACAAACTGCCATAACAGCTACGGTCAGGAATCCTGGGTGCATATAGGCTTATTATAATCCATGACGAGTGAATATGGTGCTTGTGTCTCTTGATCTACAGCTAAAAAAAAAAAAGGGGGGGAGGGAAAAAAACGCTGATAAAACTAGGCTGATGCTTGTCAAACGGCAAACCATAGACAATCAAATTGACCCAAATAAGTCTGCAAAACTAGATCTGACCAAGAGGGACTTTGAACATTCTGGTCTCATTTCCCAGACTCTTCTCTCCGACTTTCTTTACACTTCAAACAGACTCTGAGAGATGACAGTTCAAATGGGACCCTTGCAAATAAACGCTCTTTCACTTCAATTGACATAGTGCTTCTTTACTACCAGTAAAGCAAAAAGGCCGGGGCTTGGCTTCAAGTAAGAAGCAAGCAAACAAATGTTGCACAATTATGTAGGCTGCATCCCAATCTCTGCTGTTATACGAGCAGGATGGGGATCCTGCATCCTTATGGCAAAGTAGGAGTGACGTAAGCTTACTGGCACTCATCAAACACTGAGCAAACAGAGCCACTCATGCTACACACCTCACATACCTTCCTGCCTCTGATCCCTTCAACTACCTCTGACACACAGTCAGCTATTGTAGCTTCTCCACTGGTCATAAAAAAAAAAAAAAGGAGTTCACAGCCAAGCCCATCTGTTTGGAGAATGGATATGTACACATGACAGTTTGCGTGATTTTACACAAACAGAGCTTATCGTCTTACAAAAAGAGACGACAACCTCTCACACTAAGACATGAATGAATCATTGCAATGTGTCAATGTAACTCAAGGACTCACCTGTGAAGAGGAAGAAGATGAGGACCATAATCATGGTGTAGCCAAAGTAGAGGATGGTGCTTGCCGCTCCGATGATCTGCAGCTTGGAGAAGAAGTAGTGGACAGCATAGATAAACAGATAGACTGCCGTGAAGCCGCTGGTCAGGAAGGAGCGCCACCACCAATGGTAGTCCTGGAAACAATACAAAAGACAACACGTTAGGATCCAGTGATGAGGACATCGCAGCTGAAGCCTAAACCTGATGTGAAATGCAGAAATAAAGAGCATTATCAATGTTGAAAAAATAATTTTACCCTTCACAAAAAGATTCATAGCATTACACCTAGAAGTAAATGAAAGTTACAGGGCTCTATGGTCCTATAGTTGAAAAATTAAGGCAAGAAGATCTGTGAAAACAATTAAAAATTCCCATTTCTACTAGATTGTTTCTGCACAAGTAGTACATAGTATGACTCTATTTTAGTATGTACAACTCACAGTGAATTTATTTATTTATTTTATTTTGTTGTTTTTTTAGCTTTGTATTTTTATAAGCTAAATTTGTATGACTGAGCCATTATTCTCAGAACATTTTGCTACCTCGGCGCATAAGTGGAAGTAGCAGAGCAGAATTGTGGCCTCAGAGCAGGTGATGAGCAGAATGATGAAAACCAGGAACAGGAACCCGAACATGTAGTACATCTGGTGAGACCTGAAACACAAGCACCACTTTAGCAATGCAAAACAGCAAATCCTTAACAATCAGGAAAGACTGCATTCTTCTTACCAGATGCTATTGAGGATGAAGAAAAGCTGAATGAATATGCAGCCAAAGGGCAGGATCCCGCCCATGACTATCCCAGGAATGGGCTTGGTAAAGAATGACTGCTCAGGAATCTGACGGGGGATCTGGTTGGTTCGCACTGGTTGCTCTATTGCCTGCAAAAAGACACAGGACAAAAAGAGATGGAACACTCAAACACACACAAATCTATGTATGTATGTATACATATACAGTATATACCCTCACACATACATACAGAATCTATTTAGTCTGAATGCTGCCCTGCAGTCATAATTGAGCGCAGCATCTTAAAGCTTCACAACCCAGGGGAGGCCATACTCACAGGTTTCTTGAATCCAAAGTAGGCGCCGATGAAGGTGAGGGGCACAGAGATTCCAAACCACAGGGCCAAAATGGCCACTAGAGTGCCGAAGGGGATTGCTGCGGAGGAACCTTCCACCCAGAGAATCAGGTTCATCAGGAAAAAGTCTGCAAACACAATCCTAGGGGAGGACAATAAAACAGAAAGATGATATAGGGGAGAGAAAGGACAGAAATGTGAGAGGCAAAAGAAAAGGACAGATACATTGTGTTTGTCAGTCCAGTACTCCACAGCAGATGTTCTACAATGTGGCAAGTAAATGAAACCGAAGCAATTGTGGAAAGCTGACCTACCCGGGGCACAAGAGTGCAGTCAACAGGACATTTGTCTTCCACTTTTCACCTCCGAAAGCTGAGGACAGAAAGAGGTGGGGGGGTGAGAATTTCATGTCAAGACGGAACACATTGACTGTAACACGGTCTGTGTTGTACTGTCTGTAAATTATGTAACAGTCTGTGCTATAAGGTTGTCAGTCGGCACTTACTTTTGTATAGGCGTGCAGATACATAGCCGGCAGGGGTGCCCAGCAGCACCCAGAGGACCACAGCACACGTCATGAGAGCGCCTCTGTTGGCTGGGGACAGGAAACCCAGACAGGCCAGGACTACAGTGCAAGACAAAGTCGTTAGTGCACTCATTCAGGCATAAAAGCACTACAGCAAATTGTGTACAGAGATGCAAAGATTGTTTTTCTAACACTACTCCTGTACTTGGGTAGCATTACTGTCATTTGTATTATCTAAAAGAGGCTTGAAAATGTAATGTATGTTTGTAATTATGTTGTCTTGGTTGATAATATAGTTCAATATATTTTAGTGTGTCTGACCCATCTCAGCCTTGTTGTGAATCTATATAACCCTCTCTCTGTAAGAATGTTTTGACTTTAGTGTTCTACTGCCTTGCAGGCTCTAAGGATGTCCGTTACCATGACAATACAATAAAACAGAGCTGGAGGGCATTACAGGAAGTAGGATTTGGGAGATAACCAGCTGGGCTGAGTCTGAAATCATTTGTATTTTGGTTCCACAACACATAATCAAACCTGAGCCAGCTCAGAAACTATATCAGCATATCCTCCATGGCTAACCTACTCCATGGCAGGGTGGTTTACCTCTAGCTCAACTTAAAAGCTTCACCAACCAATCAAATTTTTGGCTTGACTATGGCACCTGCCACTAAAATTTGATCCCTTACCCTCAAGATAAAAACAGATTGAAAAAAAGTGGAAAGTGAAAAGTGAATTTTGTCATTAATTTTGCTAACAGCAACAGGCTTTTTTAGTATATCAGTGAATGCATGCAATGGATAAAAGTTGCTGTGATGATTTTGGTTACACTGGCACCACTCCTTGATGTATGTTATGTGCTGTATACTGAGGGAAATTAAAATTCAATGGCATAGCAGCCAATAAGAACGCCACTACATAATTAGGTTTAGTTATGGCAGCCCAGTGTGTAAAACAGTCCTTACAGAGTGTGATGAAGGTCATGATGAAGATCTGGGTGCCCTGTCCCAGGAACACAGACAGCAACATGCCCTTCCTGGGGGGGCGGAACACATCGCCGTGCACCTGTTTCCACCCAGACTCCTCCTGGGCATCCTCCTGAGGGGGGGTAGGGGGGATGATACAGCACCAATCACAATCAGGGAAGACTTGACATTTTGCATATAATGACTAAGCCATAGGTAAACCAACCACCAAGCAGTGAGTAGTATCACACAATCTGACACCTGTTAGCAGAGCAAAATAAGGTGAGATTGAGATTGAGAACACTTGTTTGCCAAGGGCTGTAAAATATGGTGTGAATAACCGTTCAGCATATTCAATATTTGCTCCTGTGCTGAAAAATGATCCACACCACATTTCACTTTCTGTTGTATTGTGACCTTTTCCGAAATCACCCACCCAAACACCTGATTGCTGCAAACGGTTTAGTTCAAAACAGCCTTCAATAAGCTTACATAAAGTAGAGAGGTTTTCCCTGGGGTTGATGGAAGCTTTATCAAGTCTGCCTGTGAAATGTCACAAAATATTCATAATTCTGTGCATCCTGAAAGTGTGCTGGAGTATTGCTCTTTCCTGCCTATCCTTTCATACCAGTATCCTCCATTACTGATGGGCGAAAACCTTGTAACTCCAATTTTGGTGATTTTCATGTTTTAACTTCAATTTAAGGTCTGCATGTTCCTCTGTGGGTTGCAAATTCTTCACTGGGTTTATGAAACCTTTTAAAATCCAAATGGACAATCTCAAAAATGCGTGCTTTGTCAAGCTAAAAAAAAGGCTGTTTTTCTTAGTTCCTGAGAAGTTGACATTTTGGAAATGCAAGGTTTTCACCTGACAACGGCAAAATGGTAACTGCTTTAAATAGCTCATTTGCATGGCGGCAACACAGTGCTCTCCAGTATAAATAAACCAACAAATAATGAGATTCAAATTATACCTATTGTCATATTCTGTTTCTGATTCATTTCTTCCAACTGCATGTTCTACACATCTTTGCTTGTATGCTAGAGCTAAGTATGTGCCTGGAATGAGCAGGAGAGCTCAACAATATGTCTGCTGTTACCTGGTCCACCTGGTTGTATCTGGCGATGTCCTTGTGCAGCGTTCTCAACATGATCATGGCTACCATGCCAGACAGGAAGAGGACAATGACCAAGGAGTTCATGATGCTGGACAAACACACAAGACATGCCATGGCATCAACCAACAAGCATCAAGAAGCAGAGAGCCTTAGAGAGCCAATGTTTCTATGAAGGACTGACTGTGTGAAGGACTGTCTCCTCATACCTAAACCACTGGATGTTGGTGTGAGGCATGGAGACCAGGATGTAGTCCCACCTAGAGGCCCACTTAATGGAGTTGTTTTCCTGTGAAAGAGAGGACGGCAATTACTGCAACAATCGAATTGTCAATGTCCCGTGTGTCTCATTTTCAGGGCAAGTTATGATAATGTCATCAAAACGTTATTTCCATATAGTTCAGAGGCCTACCTCAAAAGTGACTGAGTAGGTATAAGTTATCGCCACATCATTATCAAACTCCCCGGGGATCTCCATTGGACTGCCTCCATCACAAACTGGGTTTTTCTCATCCGCATGTTTGATACTGTTATGCGCAAAAAACACAACACGTTAGATTTTGATGGTGACTTGTCATTCAGTTGCAACATGCCAAAGCAGATTACACCTAATGCAAAGTACGGTAACGTCATATCTGTCTACCAGCCCACTTTTACCTCTTAGGCTCCAGAGTGGCAGTCACCAGCCGAGCCCCTGTCCATCCTTCTGAAGCTCCACTGTGGAAAGTGATCTTGATGTCCACATGGTTGAAGACGTAGAATGTGTTCTTCTTGTTGAACTCGGACTGAAAAACATTCCTTTTTCAATTCAAGATACTCTGATACATCAAGGTACAGTGAGTGAGACCAAACTATTTTATGATGTTGAAAATCTTCCCCTATACTATAAGTATTTCATTCAAAGCATTTCACAACATTCCTCTCAGTTTGACTTGTATATTATTTATGTCACTACTGTACTGTATGTGCATGGTTTTAGCCTATCATTATTGTTAAAGTCACCTTTAGTCACAATTTTATGAATTTGTGAACTTTACTTTAAAATGTCAAACATTATCTCATTCTTAGATTCATGAATTCACTTCAATAATTAAAAACCCCATGAAATGGAATCTTTACTTCCTTGATTTGATGTATTTCCTGTTGAAACAGGATGTTGGAGTGGGACATAATGCAGTGAGGGATCATTCCAAAGTGGGAGGGGCGGAGGGGCCAGATTGTTCATAAATCTGTGATGGTTTTATTGGTTGTAATTTATATTTACGCCTAAACATGAGGTCACCGTTAAAGATACTATGATTTCCAGGAAGTAAAAGTAATGGGAGTTAATTTCATGGGGACTTTAAATGAAAGATTACACCAGGAGTTCTCAAACTCTAAGGACCCTCAGACAAACAGTCATTTTACAGTGGGCCTCCAAATAGAGAGATGGAAAGATGTATTCATTGTGCTATTTGGTAAATGGAAAAAAATTATAGAATTTTTCTGGGTGCCGCTGGGATAATTTCAAGGACTCTGGGTGACTCCAAATATCAGTGTGAGAGCCACTGCTTTAGATTAACAAGCCATGAGGCTGCCTGATAACTAATTAGCTGAAATTGAATATGTTAATACAAATTCATGGACAGTACTGGAATTGCGACTCACATTGATGACACAAGCATCTTTAGCTCTGCCATCTGGGGTGACAAGGCAGCCAATAGGGAAGCCCGGGTTGCAGTATTTCTGACTGTCCTCCACATCATAGCACCACGTGACTGGCATGTTGTCAATAATCCTGAAACAACATTTGGTTAAATCCAACATATTAATTAGTCTGTGTGTGCATGCTACAGATTCTTCTCTGCTGCCATCCACCTATCAAACGAGTCTGTAAGGGAGCAGCAATAGTTTTTTTTCTCACCAGTGGTGTTGGTAGTTCAGCTGCATTCCCCTCTTGAGGAAGTCTAGTTTGCCTGCATCCTCCTGGTTGTCCTTTGTGTAGGACTTCGTGCATACCGCCTTGCACGTCACAGGTGCGTTGAAGTTGAACTGAAAAAGACAGAGAGAGAGAGAGAGTCACTGTCACCTGTCATATATTAACAGAGTACAGAACACAAAAAGGGGGGTAAAGTTGATAGGGTTTCTACATGCAAACATTGAAATAAAAATGCTTGCGTCCAGACATGTAGGCCTAGATATTCTGGTAACACTCACCTTGTACGGTGAAGTCTCGATTCTTTCACCAAACAGCACCTGCCCAAGGTTCTCAGATGGCCTCTTTTCTTTGGCATCTTTGCAAAAGTCAAACCTTTAACAAATCCAGAATTTGAGCTGTGTAATTAGTTGATATTCAGTTGGAGTAAAGGTATTCAGACACGTTACACAAAAGGCATTAAGAAGAAACTAATGTTACTTACACATCATACTCATACGGCAGAACTGATTCCACTGAGTCCAAGCGATTTACAAACAGCTGGATGCTCGTCTGTAAAGAAGCAACAACGATTGGTCTGTCAGTCTACTGCTGGTGAACTAAAACACCGGACTTACGGTAGTTCCCTAATTGATGAGCTAGCAACAACCAAAGGCTATGCTATATGGATTGAGGTAGTTTTAACAGGCCTTTCATCCAGCAGCGTAAAGGGGTTAATGAACTAGTCAGACACAAAAGTTAAGTTGTGGTATTTCCTGAAGTAAAAAATATATTGGATCTGTCTCTCTAAAAGGCCAGTGACTTGCTAGATCCCAAACGGTTTGGTCCATTTACTGTAACTAGCTACCTTGACTTAGCCAGGTAGCAGAGCAGTCGCCAGTCATGATGATTACAGTATTATCACCTATATCGTCATACATCATTTGTACCACTGTGTGTTATGTACTACTGCTAGCTAGCACCTGCTAAGTTGGTGGAAGAATAGACAGCTATGTCCTTGACAATGACAGTAATTGCAAACAAAAAACATTAGCTATGCATCAGAACACAATGCTAGTGCTTCCGATCCAGGCAATAGTCGGGGCCTAAGGAGAAGGCTGGCTAGCTAGCAAGATGAAGGAGGATGACAAAAACACAACATGAATATGACAATTCCGTGATAACGTAGTGCAGAAAACCCATAACCGAAGACAGGAAATGTGAGCGTTTTAAGTCACGATACCTGGCAATCTTCACTTCCATCGCCTTCTTTACAAAAACTCACTGGCGCTAAACCCGGAAGATAGAACGCCGAACACGAATAGAACGCAAATAATAAGTAAACCGATACAAAACCCGAGTCTATCCGCCTCTTCATTTTATCGCGGTTACAATACTTCGCAGCTTTGTTGTCTCGTAGCAAATGGGAGTTTTGCTCCTTCCACGGAAAAACGTTTGCTAGCTGTAAGCGGTTAGCTAGTTAGCCAGCGCCTTATACTCGAGAGATGCACTGCCGCTGTGCTGGCCTGGCTGCCTGTCACAGCTCAAACTGAACCAACCAGTCTGGCTCAACCCACATTAGCTGCGTCAAGCTAGGCAGCGACAACAAGGTTCACACAGGAAGTTAGGGATTTTGCTTTAAAAACAAAACGTACTTTGTGTCATATGCGCTGTGAAAAGGATATACAAAACATCAAAAACGGCATTTTCATTTACTACAGATTAATTCTTAAATATATTCTCTATTGTCGTTTGTTATAACGTTAAAAACATTTCGACACGTTCGTCCATGAGGATTTTATTTTGAAAGGTATAACCGGAACTTATATTTTATTCTGGTCATCTTGACACTGACGTTTATCAGCGCAATCGTTATAAAAAATTTTTGCATAGCACATATTGGAAGAAACATGTTATACAAGAAACATAACACTTGGGGAATTCAATGAGAAAATAAAAAATAAGAAGAAGAAATAAGAAGGAAAGAGAGATATGGGAAGGGATAAAACTACATTCAGATACTGGCGTTGATAGTTTCTACAGTTTTTAGGGATCAGTGTAAAAGGCGGAATAGGTGAACGGACTGGAAAAACAGGTATGCCCAGGATGACACGTCAAATAGCACTCATTGTTAAAGTGGATACAAATCCTCAATATGTATCCGCGTTTAAATCAAGCCTGGAAGAGGTTTTAAGGCGTGCTTTTGTGTGATGTCTTTCATTCTATTTTACTATCATTAACGCTGAACTAAATAGGCTTAGGGGTAGAATATGTAGTTTTATAAACCTTATTAGAGGTTTGGCATAGGCAGTTGACAGCTGACAAAGTGATTGTAGAATTATGAGGAAAGTTTACATGCATGAAAGTATTACATGTCAGAATCTCCTAAATAAGAAATAAGGGCCTGATGCTAATATGTTAACCTATGGAGGGCAGCACTATACGCCACCGCTGCTTATATAGTCTGCTGCAAACTCAAGAAGATGAAGAATAGATGCCATTCAGGCACAAGCTTTGGGGATTTGCAGTGGAGCATGTATGTAAACCCACACCAGTACCTGCTTTGCAAGTAGAAGTAGGAGAGCTGCCTTGAAAACTGAGATGGAAATAGTTCACGGCTACATATTGGGCAAACTTAAAAGGTCACAAAGAGAGTCACCCAGCTAAAACAGTGTTAGATCCTTGCTGGGAGAGGGAAAAAAGAGAAATAGCTTTGGATGGATATTGGAAAAGGTTGCATCAGACCTGAAACTCATTGATATGCTATTTAGCTTGTTATTCCCCCAGGATTTCTACCTTAATCTGAGATTGACCTAAGGTTATTAGATATAAAAAAGGAGAAGAATATAAAAAAGGAGAACAGGGGAAGTAGTACAATGTAATAGTATAAATGACAGGTAGGCTATTATATATAAATGACAGGTATTATTGATTATTGGTAATATGTAGCCTACAGATGCATGTAAAGAGCCAACAGAAGGAAAAGTAGGAGTCGGCTTTGTAGTTCCAGACTCTAATATTCAAGTTTTTAAAGACTGTCAGATCATCTGTCAGTGTATATAGGGGAAATGGTGGCATTATATACTTTTCATATGAGGTGAGTGTGGCCACTGCAAGATCTAAACTGTTCTGATTCATGTTCAGAATGAATGAGTTTGAAATCAACCAAATCAAGAAGGCAGAAGAAGCACTTGTTATTCAACATACTACAATCTTTATTTCAAATTAAAAACATAGGGTATTGTCAAATTCTTATTGGTTCCAGCACATACAGTAAAAGGCAATGAACAGGCTGATATGCAGTATGTGCTAAAGTAGCTACAAAAGAAGACCAAATAAAGTATTAATATTAATCTTAGTAAAGATGAGGCTAAATCAGTGATGAAGAAGGAGAATAAAAATAAATGTCAAAGCGAGTGGGATAAAGAAACAATTGAGGTCGGCATTTATATAAAATCCAGGAGGTAGGAGACAAGCTAGTCAGGAAGAAGCAGAAAAAAGGAAACAGCTATTTACAGATTAAGAGTAAAACATACAATATTAATATTATATTGTCAAGTAAAAGAGACGGTGGAACATGTGATGATATACTGTAAAGAAGAGAGAGAAAGTTTGAGGGATTGAGAGGAGAGAGTATACAGTTAAATCTGAAAGAGACGCAAGTAGGCCATCAGGAGGCAAATGCTTTAGATTTATGTTTAAGTTTAACAGTTCTTTAAGTTCTAAAGGATTGGAAAAAGATTTTTTGTTTTTGTTTTTACCAAGTACTTTATTTCCTCGATTCATTCTCCTATCCAGTTGGTGGCGCTAAAGCACCATAACGTTGTTTGCCAACCGCGATAAAACCAAGAAGAAGAGGGAGCAGCGAAGACCCGAAGAAGAAGCAACGAAGCGTTTATTACCTCACAGAGCAACAATACCGTGTAGTTAACCAAACATCTCATTGCGAGATAGCTTCAGGAGGTAGCGTGGCGGCATATAAGTGGATGTTTTCTACTTTATGTTAACTGCCTAATAGTATTCTTTGCATGCCTTTGTGAAGGAAATACTGGCAACGATTGCAAGCTACCCGTTACTAGCTGGACCACCAGTGCTCGGTCGCTAACATTAGCTAGCTAACATTAGCCAAGTAGCTAGCTACAGTTGTTACACGTTTATCGCCATTTTACGCATTCAACAGTGCAAGACTCTTGCCAGTAACGAGGTAGCTAAGATTACGTTAGCTAATATAACGTTGCATGCAGGCATTAGCAAATTCTCACGTTTATGGTGATTAATATTACGACCCTTGTGTGTTGCAGGCGGTGGATTTTACAGTATGGCCGAGGCAGACCGACCAGGGAAGCTCTTCATTGGTGGGCTGAACACTGAGACCAATGAGAAGGCCCTGGAGCAGTACTTCAGCAAATACGGCAGAATTGTCGAAGGTGTGTATGGAGCCAGTATTGTCCATTTTATCCTAAATTCGTACCGTGGTAGTCCAGCTGCATTTGACAAAGTAATACGGTTTCCAAAGTTATTTTTTCTTTAGTATCAAATACGTATTGACTGGCAGATTTCATACATGCCAAACTGTGTGGGTCTTAATTCGTGTTCTGTGAGGTTTGTATGTGAGAAACGTTCAACATGACATTCTTTGCATTATTAGTCACCTCTGTGTTAGGCAGCTATTGTCTGCATTTTTTGTTAGTTTTTTAGGATCTCAGGTTTTAGATACATTTTTATAAAACTTCCAAGCTGTCCACACGTTTTACATGTCCTGATCAAATCCCCCATTGTTGAGCCACATTTGTTCTCAACAAATACTTTCCAGGTGACCTTGAAAGAAACCAAGTGGGGCGCAAAAGCTGGTTGACTGTGTGCAGCTGTGCTGTTCACTGTAGTTCTTACTGTAGTAAGATAGTTCAAGCAATGATGTGATCAGCTAATCAATAAAAACAAATGATTACAAAACACAACCTGTCTACTCACCAACTATTTTATCTTTTCAGTTCTTTTGATGAAGGATCGAGAAACAAACAAATCAAGAGGCTTTGCTTTTGTTACATTTGAAAGTCCAGCTGATGCAAAGGATGCAGCACGTGAGATGAATGGAAAGGTAAATGCTATGATCTGCCATAATCTTGAATAACATAAGTAAAAAAAAGAAAACAGTTTGTAATTGTTATTGTTTATCTCTTTTCCTGTAGTCTCTTGATGGTAAGCCTATCAAAGTGGAGCAGGCTACAAAACCTCAGTTTGAGTCTGCAGGCAGGCGTGGGCCGCCACCGCCCCTGCACTCTCGCAGTCGCGGTCCACCCAGAGGACCCAGAGGGTCCAGGGGAGCCCCCGGTGGTATGAGGGGCCCACCATCCAGAGGTATAATCAGATTCATTAATTTGGTCAATCGAATTTGTAATTGTGAAGAATCTGTGCAATAACAAAATGCTCTTTGATCTCTTTGAATTTGTTGAATCCATTGTTCCTAATAGACCTTCTAAGCTTAGTTTTAATACCTGCGTTTCTTGTCTGTCAAAGACTACTATGATAACGTAGGGAATGTAGAACCCTTCTTTAAAGGGATGTCATCCCGAGGTCCTCCAATGAAGAGAGGACCCCCAGTCCGTAATGGAGGTCCCCCACCCAAGAGGTCAGCCCCATCTGGTCCCATGAGCAGACGTAAGTGTGGGTGGATTCTCTTGGTTCCTTACTCAACATAAATGCACCCAGAGATGTGAAGCTAATGGAGGGAAAACATGCTGGCAGGATACTCAGTCGTTCCCTGCTTGTGGAACAAATGTATTATGTATTTTTGTTGAACTGTCATGCGTTGACTGTGCAGGCTTTTGTGCATATTTACCGGGCTCCATAGTCCTCAGACAGTAAATTGATAAAAGTAATACTGTTAATCAGCTAGCTGTCCCTGCAGGTACCCTGATTGTGTATCTGCATGGCATTTGGTGATTAATAAGCCAGTTTGTAATTACTTTGTCTATTCCAGCACCCATGTCAAGGGACAGAGATCCCTACGGTCCACCCCCTCCTCGCAGAGACTCCATGATGTCCAGGAGGGATGATTATCCATCACCAAGAGATGACCATTACAGCTCAAAAGACAGGTAGGACACTCAATATTTGGTGTTATTATATGCATATTTATTTCTGTGGAACACAGGAAAATTAATATTGCTGTGGCAATAAACCAAAATCAATAAATGCCCAAGAAAATTGACTTTGATCATATTTGTTTGAAATCCGTTTTGAACGTTGGGTTAATTATGCTTAACTTGTTTCACAGCTACTCCAGTCGGGACTATAATTCTAGAGATTCAAGGGACTATGCGCCCCCTCCCAGGGATTATTCCTATCGGGAATACTCCAATTCCAGTTCCCGAGACGACTATGGCTCAATGTCAAGGGGATACAGGTATGGTTATGGCTTTTAACAAAAAGTAAAAAAAAAAATTGGAGCTAATATGACATGGATAGTAAGTAACAATTGTCACTTTTGTGCAGTGACCGTGATGGCTATGGGGGAGGCCGTGAACCCAGAACCTATATGGACCGTCCAAGTGGTGGCTCCTATCGAGACTCGTACGATGGTTACGGTAAGATTTGACTACATGAGTGTAATGAGGACAGATACCAATGTGAGGCAAATAAGAGCTGCACAATTAATTGATAGACAGTCAAAATCTTAATATTGACTACCGCAATCTCCAATCGCAAGTGGCTGCAGTTTTTGGGGGGTTTTTCCCTCCCCAGAGGAAGTGGCATTTCAGGCAGACTCAAACTATTTTTTCTAGTCCTGTGCAGAATCCCTGACCTACAAACCAAGTTGCACATTGGAGAATTATTTTCATGATATTCAAACATAAAAGATTCTATGCATTGGCATCTCATTTTTTGTTTACCCCTAATTTTTTCCCCTCCAAGTACTGAAAAACAAAATTGTATAGAAAAGCTGTGTTCACATATCACAATTCATATTGTAATTGCAATATTCATTACAAGAATCGCAAAGTTTTTGGCAATATCATGCGGAAGTAACGCAAACAAATGTGCCCCTGGGAGTTGGCAAACATAAAGGAACCCCAAACAGTCCTGGGAAACATCACTTGACCACTCAATGTCTGTTGCACTTTCAAAGCACTCCCTCAAGGAGTAACCTGCACAAAACCATCAAGACATCTCTGAAAACCACGTGCTTGCCTGCAGTTCTAACACTTGGAGTTCTAAAAGGAAAAATGGCTACTCAAATCAATGGCATGCTGAAACGGGCTTCATTGCCCATTTGTTCCCTATGCTTGGATAGATTACCGCTCATATCACCTAAACATCCCATGTTAAATTTTAGTCAGATCGATAACATGATGGGAGACTTCCTAACTTTTTTTACAGAATGAATTCTCATATTGGCAAAAAAAAATGGGCGCTTGACAGTGCAAGAAAGTGTGTAAATTGAACCTTGCCAATTACCTGACCCATTGACCCTGCAGGTAACTCTCGCAGCGCCCCACCTTCACGGGGCCCCCCACCATCCTATGGTGGGAGCAGTGGAAGCAGTCGTTATGACGATTATGGCAGCAGTTCCCGGGACGGCTATGGCAGTCGTGACAGTTACCCCAGCAGTCGGAGTGACCCATATCCGCCTAGTCGTGGTGAGCGAATGGGCAGGCAGGAGAGGGGGCCAGCTCCCCCTGTCGAGAGAGGCTACCCTCCTCGTGATTCGTACAGCAGCTCAAGTCGTGGAGCGCCCCGCGGCGGCCGTGGCGGCAGTCGAGTCGATAGAGGAATGGCTCGCAGCAGATACTGAAATGGACATGGAAATCACATCAAAGCAAACGTTAATGCCTGCGTGCTCAGTTAACACATGTGTTGTGGGAAGAAATTTGAAAACATGACAAACTAGCCATGTCTAAATCTGTGGAATATGAAACTTAGCTTTTCAGCTGTTTAACATTACTTTCCCAGTTGATTTTTGTTTTAAGTGTAAAAGTATCTATTTTTTTTATTAGCTTTTCTCCTGCTCATGTAATGGTACAGTTACCAAGTGAGTGTTAGTTTTTGTACGTTTAGTGCTGTTGAAATCTGCAATTCCTTTCTGGCTTTCCTACACCAATAAAGCTTTTAGTCAGACCTTGACCACTGCTGATCGATATTCGAAACAAGACCAGAAACAATGACATGAATGTAAAGTAATAACACGTTCTCCTTTACAAAGCTCTTTATAGAGCTCAGTTGAGTCTCTGCTCGTGCCACATAACTAGTCGACTGACTTGAGATAATTCTTAACACAAATGTGCTTCCGACTGGTCCCTACTGTTCCGAGGGGATTAGGAAAATGTCACTGTCAGAATTTCCCAATGTAGTTTCCTTGGAAATGGATCCATCACCCTAAAGCCAAAGTATGATGGCTTGCAACGACATAACCAAAGGCCACAACAACCAAATGCAAGAGTCTTTTCAACTCGGCCGATAGTCAACAGCTGGTAAGCAAAGCAAACCTCTTTGTTTCTCATCTGTAAATGAGTTTCTCATTGTCCTGTATTGCAATCTCCACTCAAAGGCTGATGTTCACGACAACTTGTGCCTCAGAGGACAAAAGAAAAAAGCAGGTCAACTGAGTGTGGCTTTTTCATTGTAGTCCGTTTCATCAACTAGAATTGTCAATGTGCCGCAACAGCCCAAGAAGTTTCATCCTTTGTCAGCAATGAAAGTTTTACAGCCATTTTGCCAACTGAGCCCACAATCGCTGAAGATCCTTCTGCCTAACTACTCTCCCAACTTAACTAAGAATGATTGGCAACAATGCTTTTTAAAATCGTAATTAAAGATCTTGGGTAATTTGTAAGGAATTTGTTCTCGGTTAATATTTTTTTGTAAGAGCCTTTTTTTTTTAATTAAGAGCCATTTTCTCAGTGTCCAAGCCTTTTCCACAAGCATGCCAATTCAAACAATGGAGACCTCTGGGAGAACATCAACATCCTAACAGCCAAACTGGAAACTGAATCATTCAAGCGAAAAACAAACACAATCGGACCGAGGAATACAGGATCATTTTCAGATATTTTGTAAAATACCTGATTAAGAGAGCGGCAGCATGTTAATATGTTGTTCTTGTTGCAGGATGAGCAGCCTACTGAGGCAACCGTCTTTGCAACATACCTGATTTGAGTCCTCAAGTTGCTGGACCAGTGGAATCTCCGGGCAGCTGAACAGGTGTGTTTGCCTTTATTGAAACTACCTGGACATTTGACAGATACCCAAATGAGATATTGACGATTTTAAATATAACGCCTACTGTGAGAAAATGGTTGCTGGTATGAAAATAAACCTTATGAATATTATTAAAGGACCTGCTATCTTTAGACCTTTTGCTTACAAAATAATGTGTATTTTTGAAATATTGAGCTAATAACTGTCTGAGGATTTTTCTTTTTTCAAAATGGATTCATACAGGGTATCTGCAGTTCCTTTTTAAGAACTCTAAAGAAGGCTTAAATTACCTACATTTATGCCCTTTAAAAGTATAATATCTTAAACAGTTATTAGAGGTCATATCAATACCAATCAATTACAGGATTCCCTGTGCTGCCTGTCCACTCTTACATTAATACAGAGTGGAGTTAGTAGTATAATATGCAAAAGGTTGTTTCATTGTATCTGCTTTACTAAACGCAGTTGGACATCGATGTCCTTTAGGAATTAATTAACTGTTTGTTTTATTATACTGCCCATTTATAGATTCATCACCTTTATTAACTACAGTATCTTCAATCAGGTTTTTTTTGACAGATTTGTTTCTTTATTTAGTTTTTTAAATTGGTCTTAAATTAACTTTCTGGTAGCGTTAAAAAGGCCTTTTTTAAAGTCTTAAATTTGGCTTTCTAAAACCTGCAGATAATCTGTTCATACTATTTTGGAATTTAACTGTTCATGTATAACCGGTTTTGTATGTTTACTGTCCTTCAGATACTGGTGCAGGACGCTGTTCAGACTGCTAGTGCTGGAACCTCTTCAAGTGGAGCAGAGCGTGGTGGAAAGTGGACAGAAAGCAGGCTGATGAATTGCTGAAGTTAACAGTTTCTTCTTTTCTTCTTTAAATAAAGATAAAAAAAATAAAAAAAGTTTGGCTTTGTCTTATATTAAATTTTGTGTTGTCATGGAAAGAGGATGTCTCTGCATCCATTCACTTGTTAGTATTTAGCTTTGTGTTGCCCTGCACGATTTTCTTTGCACAATAGGGTTGAGGGATGATTTTGGTTTGTGGTTCTGTCCAGTTTTTAAGTTCACCACAGATTGTACTTCTGGAGCTTTTCTAATGGTGATCACTGTAGCACTTACTGTACTGTAGGCCTATTTGTTTTAATTTCCTCTAGCATTACTGAATTCTCTGGGCAGCACACATTCAACATTTTAATTAATGTTGAATGTGCTTCTGGGCCTGTGCTGGAAAACCTCTGGTCAACAGTAGTCCAGCAGCTTACCCATTGCTGTCTCATTTTGTAAATAAAATAAACCCCAAGCATGGCTGATTTTTGCATGTCAATTAAACTTTTAAATGGAATACTGATGCCATCGATCAATGAACTTAATGTTTTATTAATAAGAATTTCAACAGACTATAAATTACAGGTCAGGCCCACTGATTACAGATCCTGAATTACTTAATCCTACAGTGGGTGGAGTATTTCTCTTGCCAAATATGGTGAGGTACATCCATGGGGCACATCAGATAACGCTGTTTCCTTTTGTTGGTGTCTGGGGTACTTCTTTTTTTGACCATTTTAAGTGTTGAAATGATTGAGAAAATCTCTCACCCTAGTAGTATTTATTATTACAGACACTTCACAGTTCTTGCTTCTAGTTAAAGAGGAAAACAATAGTCCTGTCTACTGTTAAGGTGCCTATTTGCCGGTAGGGGTGATCATCAGTGTCTAGCAACAACGACGTTTTTTTCCTTTTTTTTTACTTCTAGCAGAAGTGCGGATGTGAGTTGCATATTGATACGGAACAGGCCGCCTGCTTTTAAGAAATGCATGCTTAGGCAATGATAAATATTTGGAGCTATGAATCCAGAGGAGCAGACGGTAACGTGGTTGATTTCGTTAGGAGTGCTCAGCTCTCCTAAAAAGAATATAGCGGACCCGGAGGAGTTTTTGAAAACATCGCTAAAGGATGGGGTCGTCTTGTGCAAGCTTATGGAGCGGCTCATACCTGGCTTTGCTCCCAAGGTAAGTTGATAAATTTGTTGATTTAAGTTTACTTAAGTCAACAAATGCCGTTAACATCTGAATGATCGACGTCTCTTTGCTGGAAGGGAGGGGTTTGATGAAAATGATACGGACAAGAACTTTTTTTTTTTTTCCAGCAGGCCTATCGTGTAGCTACGCGCCATGTAGTTTTAATAGCCCGTTTGTTTTCGTTATGTGTGAAAAGGAAATACAGCGGATTACAGCGGCATTTTGATTAAATCTGAAATGTGTAATATGAAGATGTGGTTTCCTGTGAAGCGAAGAGAAATGTTCCGCATTCTTGACATGAGTGAGAATATGTGAACACCCACAAATAACGAACAGTCCTCGTACAAATTCAGTGATAGAGTGCAACTTATTAGACGTAACCAGGCCAGTTGAATCCAAGCAGCGGAATTCATTCGCCTCTCGGTTTTTAAACAACTTTTGTGTGGCGGTAGATAATAACCAACGTTGAAAACACACGCTCATTTATTCAGATGACAAAGTTGAGTGATAAATAACAGTTGCAGAGTACTCGTCACTTCCTCCTGAAAGACTAGTCTTCCTGGTGCGACCGCCCCCTTGGACAGTCAAGTCAGCCGCAATCAGACAGGACAAAACCGGATGTTGCCTTCAAAATAAAATGGAAAAATAGTCAGGCGCATGTTTGGTTATTCTGCTTATTTGTGCTGCCCTATCTATGGCTACGAGAGTATGCTTTGAAAACGACATTTAAAAAGTAATTTAAATTTAATAGAAAGTCCTGCGTTCATGTGTTCGTTAGGTCCGCTCTCGTCTTACGACCGTTGAAACGCGTTCTTCAACCGTGCTTTTATTTTGAAAGGCTTGACCGGATGCGTTCTATTTTTTTCTGTTTCGCTTGACGCTGGTATGCTGTTGGTTATGTATGCATGAAGGAGACGCAGGAAGAATCCACAGTTACTTTTTTAAACTGTAGGTTACAACATTAGGATTGATACAACAGCGTTACTTTGTACCTTCTGCTATGTTACTGAAATGGCAGTAGCATCGCCGGGGAGCGTTTGATAAGTGCTTGTGTCAGATGGCTATCTGGCATACTAAGCCGAGGTTTGTGTTTATATATTTATTTCATGTCTCTGTGCTCAGTATTGTCAGGATCCCAGAGCTGAAGCCGACTGCATTGCCAATATCCGAGAGTTTTTAAGAGGATGCTCGTCCTTGAAAGTAGAGGTAAGTTGTGACAGTGCAGCTGTCAAAACAAGTCTTTATTTCATGATACAGACGTGTGTTGATCTTTTGACATGGACTGACCTTTCTCTATCATTATTAGCCATCAGTGCAGCAGACTATAATCTCCTTACTCAGCCTACTTAGCCCACTGCCTCAGTTAACAGAGAGGACTTACACACACTCTCTTGCCTGTGTTGTGATCTGCTTTTCCCTGTTGGCATATGTTTTCGTCACACCTCCATGTGGAGTGGGCTAGTCTTCATAAACAGGCATGCTGTCAGTCACTCCCACTGAACAGACAGAAAGGGAACTGTTGGTCCGCATGACTAGTGCCTCTGTTTTCAAACGGCCATAGCTTAAGCCTTCGAGAGTGTTTACTTCCTTGTGTACGTCCTTTCGCTGCAGCCATTTGTGACTTGGATCTTTGTTTGTTGCCGCATGCAAAAAAGTATTCCCCCAGGCATAAATAGTGCAGGCATATACTGTAGGCCTGTGTTATTGAAAGAGGTCCCAAGCTGCAAATGATTAGCAGATGAAGGGAGTTCTCTTGTTCCCTGTTCGTCCCTGCGGCTGCCGCACTGGACAATCATTTCTCCTCCAGCTTTATAAATAATCTTTTTTGGTCTTGAATCACATCACTTGGTTTCTTTAAACAGCTAATTGAGTCAGCAAGCCTGGCTCGCTGCAAGTCAAGTGGTTCAGTAGTTCTGCCCAGCTGGCTTGTTATGTCTGGGAGGTCCCCTTTGCTTTTATCCGCCAGCCTGCCCTTAGCCCATAATTAGACCTTTCGCGGCAACCCAGTAGCTCATGGGCAGAAGTTTTTGGAGAGCCACTGTCAAATGTATCATCCAGGGGTTTTCTGTGGTGCTGTAGTAAGCCCTGCCCATCCCTCGGTCAGTGATGTGATCATGGTTAGAAAACCTTTTTTTTTTTTTTCCTCTTTTTCACCACAGCTAATAGTGCCTGTGTGTCCTGTGACTGCACAAAGAAAGCAGTCATACCGCTTTCACTTCTGCCTTGGGATGCAGAAAGGGGAAGCGGCAGTAACTGCTCAAGGCCTCCGCTTTTTGACGTATCATAAAACTGCATGAGATGATTTATTTGCTCTCTCGCTTTTATAGACTACCACAGTCATTGAGGTACAGTAACGACATGGATTTATAACGTGACTCATAGAAACTACAAGCCCTAACTATGGTTGAGGTTAATAATGTGATGTTTAGATCGCTTTACTTCTTGTTTTTGATTTATTAGGCTAATGCAAATGTTCTTCTCTTAGATGATGTTGACGGTGAAATGGTACAAAAAACTTTATTTAGGAACAAGTGTTGTGTCCGTCCTTCATTTTCTACATGGTTTAAAGGGGGCTGAGTAGACCTTGATAGTCATGTAAAACCTGAGGCTGATCCTTTACCCAGAGATGTAATGGTCACAGTTGCTTTAACTCTGAATGAGGACATACAGGACCAAGGCCGTACTACTCAAACTCTATATTTAAGATGTTTTATTTAAAATGTGAAACCTTATCCACTGGGGGAAAGGAGATAGCTGTCTGAGAAAGAGAGCGAGCAAGCTGTGTGTGTGTGTGTGTGTGTGTGTGCACGTATGTGAGGATGCGTGTGTGCGTGCGTGTGCGTAACGCATTGCAAATGAGTCTGGAACTGTCCGTTTCATTACTGAACCACTAAGTCACAAAATATGGGTCATGCTCAACATGTCAGTTTTTATCTGTCTTGTTATAGGCCTATTCAAATCTGTGTGTGTGTGTGTGTGTGTGTGTGTGTGCATGTATTGTTTGTGCAGCAGCCTGGATTGAGTGTCTTTCCCTCTGTCTCTGTTCCCTTCGCAAGCATCACTGCTCAGATCTGTGCAATCAGTAGAAATAGTTATAATTTTCACCCACTCCTCTTCCTCATCTGCTGTATACCAAGTCACAGTCATATAAGCAGAATTTTTGGGGGTTGTGATGTCAAGGCGTCTTCTTTGTTCCTTTTCCAGGGGTTTGAACCAGAGTGCCTATACACTGGGGAGAATTTTGGCAAGGTCCTGACCACTTTGCTGGCAGTCAACTTTGCCACACAAGGTAAGAGCTGTGCGGTCTCTCCCTGCTCCCCCAGGGGTTTTCATTCAGAGAGGGTGCATATAATGTAATACCCACAGAAAGGAATGCTTCAAAGAATTTGTCCCTACTGACAGCGAAGAATCAAATCATAGCCACTTAGGTCTAACTAAACTGTTCATACAGAATTTATATATTATCTGCCACATCGTGTTCAACAAAATAAGGTATTCAGTGTTGCTAAAGGGAACCATTAATTGAATGTAAATCTGTATATTAGGGTATATACTGCATGTAATGTTTGTTTTTTTTCATTGTTCACATGATTAAGCTCGCCACTGTCAGTTGGTGTAAGTTCATAATACACAGCTATACGTTAGGAGTGCACAGGTGAGGTCTCTACTGCTTCTGGTATTGTAGATTAAACTACCCACCATCCAGAAACAAGCATAGTCAAAGTTATCTTATATGTATGAATTCATGTGGATTGGTGTGTGTGTGTGTGTGTGTGTTTATGGTCTGTGTCATTTTTCACTGGCTTGGTCCTTGGAGCCCCTCTGAATCTCAATAGGGTGTGCTGCTCGTGGGCAGCTGGCATGGCTGTGTGTGTGTTTGTGTCATGCTGGGTGCCATATTTACTCATGCTCATCCATAGCTTGATGCACCCTGACCAATATCCTGTTTTGTTCATTTTACATGTTTTGTTTTTCACATTCAGATTAAACTCCGCTGTCAGACAATTTACGCAATGTGACTGAATTAGTCTTATTTCGCCATATCCCTCTTTACACGCACACATGCATAGCCCGCTACTCATATGCATTTCTTCAGTGGAGCAGTTTGGGGCTCTTGCTCAAGAGCACTTGTTTGGGGGCAGTGAAGAGATAATACCAGTTACCCTCCAGTTACCAGCTCACAGGTGGAATACATCCACTGTAGGATGAAAGGGATTCAACCAACAGCCTTGAGATTATTGGTCATCATCTTTAGACCAACCTGCTGCCACTGCATGTCATAGAATGCTTGAGAGTAGATGCATTAACGCACATTAACAACTAGCTGCCTTAGACCATGCCAGAATGACAGTGGAGATGGGACAAGGTATTATTACCTTTTGTACGACTATGACTTTGTCAAAGAATGATCAAGGTCTTGAGTACAATTTCATGACTATACCTTTAAGTCAGTCTGAAGTGGAGGATGCATGCCTCAGCTTGAGATGTGGACCAGAAGCCTTTTCTGTCAGTTCTGCTTTATATGCAAATGTGTTATAAGCGTATAGCTTGCAATGCCCAGAAGCTGTTCTCCAGTCTTCAGAAGTGAATTTGATTTGAAGTGGATTAGTCACAAGTTAGGCCTAGTTGATTTGATCATAGACAAGAGGCCTCTGTGTTTTTACTCGTGATCCTCTGGCAGCCTTTGCTTTGGTACCACCTTACTTGCGTGTGTCTGTGACCGGCTGCCCTCATATCGGTATACGCTTTGATCTGTGTGTATATTCTACTGCAGAATATTGCATATCTACTTAAAACAGTGGTGGCCACAGAGCTTAGCTGGCAGAAGGGCTTGTTTGGACTTCTCTCTGTATGTGGGGAGTGGCATGTGGAGTCCATGAGGCTCACCTGCTGTACATGTAGCATGTCCCACTGCCTAATATGCCTCAGTGTGATGCTCCCTGAAGTCCCAGCCTATGGAAACCAATAGGATGTCTAGTTAATCCTGCTCTTCAGCCTTTCATGATCAAAACATGTATAGATTTCAGATGACCTGCAGATAAAACAAGATTACAGAAGTGTTACCTCACTGCCTACATGTAAAAGTGAAGGTTTGGGCTCCAAATTGAAAACCCTATTGGACCCTAGGTATAGATTACTAAGGCTAGTGGTTCACTCTGTCCTTTTTTTTATTCGGCTGTAATTTTCGCTAGGATTAGACAGTGAACCTGGGTAGCATACATAATTGGCACTGGACTGTGAGTCTCCATTGAGTGTGTTTCAGCTCGGTGTTTGTGTTGCTGTAAGAGGCTGCAGAGCCGCCATGTGTCACTTTTCGGGTGAGTGCTGGCAGCAAAACTGATACATCGGTCAGTGCATCTCCGGGACCGTCCTCGCACCACAGGACAGCTGGCAGTTACTACAGCCTTAAATCGGTTTTACTCTGCTGCATCGGAAGAGCAGTTGGGTGACAGTACCGTGGTTTTCATTTTGTCCGGTGTTTACAGAACTGTAATGAATAGAATGGCTCTTCACAAGTCACTAAACTGCATTTCAGATAAGAGACACTGTTGGAAGAATATCTTAAATGGATAGGTACACTTTGACTACATTGGTGACCATTCAGAGATATTATAGATTTACAGACTTAAGGTTTTTAATTAGAAATCCTTGTTATTCACTGCTGCCTCCCTCTTCGCAGCTGGTTGATCAGAATACAGAGAAGCTTGCCAGTTTAGGTTAAATCAGGTGATTCTATCAGGCATTGTAGATGTGCGTGTGTGTGTGTGTGCGTGCATGTCCACTGTCCCTGGGGCTGTGCAAAGCAACGGACCATACTCAGATGAATTATCATCAAGTTGTCAGCCCGAAAGTGTATGCACCTGCTTCATCTGTAGTGTGTTGTGTGTGCACCTGCGTGTAACAGCTATGTTGTCCACCTGATGAGAACAAGACCAGAACAAAACATTAGTCCAGACATCACTGTAATGTCTGAAATAACAGAGACTCATGTACATTTCCCCTGTGTGTGTGTGTGTTTGTGTCCTTAGACTGTGGTGCTGAGAGGTCATGTCCGCAGTCCGGTGCTCACAGCCCTAGTCAGTCCGCCTCATCACACACACTCTCCTCTGCCAAATCCAAAGGCTCTCTGCGCAGACAATCCAAACCAGCGGTATGGTCTCTCTCACACATCGACATGTTCTGTCTCTCTATCTGTCTGTCTGTTTCTGTCTCTCGCTCACTCACATACATAGTTGGAAAATGTCTTCGCCGCCTTCTTAATTTTCCACATTTTTTGCACATTTTTCACTTTGAATTTGTCAGATCTTTATGTGTTCTTTTAAACTCTGAAATGGGTCTCTGTGTATTAATGTTCACCTTAGATCATGGCACAAGGGATAGAAACATCATATCCTGTGTATTGATAAAAGTGGGTTGTAGTAGTGTGTAGAGGGAATCAGGATTTAATTTTTACCCCTGAAGATTGCATGTTTGATTACCTTGCACACCAAACACATGAGAGAAGCAAGGCAGTTTTTTCCTCTGATTTCCTCTATAAAGTCCTACAAACCATAAAAATACATGGCCCAGTTCAATGTAAAAAATGGGCAACAATACAGAGTCAAACATGGCACTGTATACACATACATACAGATATGATGGCCTATGAGATCTGTCGCTGTTTGTTTTGCTGTCACTCACTGAGAACAACCGCACTCCATCCACTCCAACAGGAGATGTCTGAGAACGGCGGGGGTGGGCAGCTGATGGTGAAGGCGCGCTTCAACTTCAAGCAAAACAACGAAGACGAGCTGTCATTCAGTAAAGGCGAACTGATCCATGTGACGCGGCAGGAGGAGGGGGGCTGGTGGGAGGGCACGCTCAACGGCAAGACGGGCTGGTTCCCCAGCAACTACGTCCGCGAGATCAAGCCCTGCGGTGAGTGGGACTGCACGATAAACACTTGATAAACACTTAATAAACACTTCAAAAAATAGAGTGCAGGCGAGAATATGAGATGCAAATGCTTAGGATGTGGTCAGTCTGAATAAAATATTTTTCTCTTGTCATGTAACTTGATTCGTGTAGGCCGGGGATTAAGGAAGCAGTGTGAAACACCTTTCCCTCTAAGAATAAATTGCATCTGTTTACATTGCAAAGCCCAAATTGACCTCTAAGGCCTTCACACTTGTTGATTTCCAAAACAATTTGACAGGTGTAATCACTGCACTCAAAACCTTTTCTCTTTGCTGGAACGTCTGGTTGAAATTGTTTTATCTGAAAAAGTGATTTTGATTCTGAAATATTGAACTGGTGTCAGTTTGTTTTAGGTTTCCTTTATAACAGTAGATGGCCATCAAATCTCATAGTGCCTGGATATTTGATATGAATGTTTTTGTTTGTTTTTTTTGTAATGATGATGATCATGATTTGGTCAAATGCACTCTCCAATCTTTGTTCCTCATCTCTCCAACAGAGAAGCCAGTGTCTCCTAAAGGAACTCAGCTGACCAAGAACTACTACAGTGTGGTGAGTGGGAATTTTGCGTAAACTAAAGTTGACATAACCAAAATATTGATAATGCATCGGGAACTTAAACAAAAATACTTCAACCAGTTTTTCCTGCAAAGTTTACTTTTTGGAGATAGGGTTTACTGAACACCGACACTGTGCTTTTTTGTATGCTGCTGCTGATTGTTTTGTCAGGTGGTACAGGACATCTTGGAACATGAGCGGGAGTTCATCAAAGAATTACAGACGGTGCTGAGTTGTTACCTACGACCCCTGCAAGCCAGCGACAAGTAAGATTGATGACAAGGAGGAGAGACTGAGCCATTAATATTCTGATCACATACACAGCAGCAGAAGACATCACATACATGCATAGTGGAATAGGGATTACCAGTGAAATCTCTTTGGATAATTAGCTATCCAATCTTCTTCTATTTGAAGGGTTTCATGCCTAAACACTATACGTATATCCATTTGGGAAAACATTTTGCCAAATCAAATTTATTAGTCAGTATTTCAATACTCTACAACTCAAAAACATAATATTTTGTGGGTAAAGGTCTTGAGATGACGCGACTTAAATTGTAATCCATGATAATTGATGATGCTTTACTTTCATGCTCAATTTAATTTAATCTATCATGCTGTAGGAGTAGGCATCAGTTATTTCAAATAGTGGATATCTCAGTTTGGAATAAAATTATTTTGTTATGGTACTTAATTCAATAAGTATCATAACTAGAAGGGCACTCGGAGAGCGCAGACCTCCGCCAAGGTTCGTGCTATTATTGCTTGTTCGTGAGTCGGATCCGGATCCGCTCCAAAATTGAATGGGTTCTTTCTTGGCCCATGCTACACCCTTCCACAAAGTTTCATGAAAATCGGGCCTGTAGTTTTTCCGTAATCCTGCTAACAGACAAACAAACAGACAAACGGCACCGAAAACATAACCTCCTTGGCGGAGGTAAAGATCACCTGACAGAGATTCCACTGGGTATCGAAACGTTGTCAATTTAACTAAATAAAATTGTTGGGAGCGTTCAATGAGAGTCGCGAGCCATTTCTCTACAAATTAGATGCCTGTGGTGTACACAGTTTGCCTCAGCACCAAAGCAATGGAATGTGCTTAAGGACTATTAGAAACTTTATTGAATAAGGACAGCCGGCTCTGCAGCTATTAATCAGTGTTGCTAATGTGTGTATTCAGGCTGAGCAGCGCGGACAGTTCGAGCCTGAGTGGGAACCTGGAGGAGATCCTCACCTTCCAGCAGGGCCTGTGTGTGGCTTTGGAGGAATGCACCAAGTAAGTGATGCTGGACCTGCACTTCTTTGAATCTGCATAACTTAGTAGTTTGATCAATACGGTTCCATAAAACTGTCCACCTAAGTTGTTTTTGCTGTTACATCCTGTTCAGTGGAGCAATGAGAGGAGGCGAGGAGCACAGCGTCTGCCCCCTTGTGGTCGTTGTAAAAGATAATCAGGGTGTCTGCAGGTCCTCTAAAAAGTCTTAAAATGCATGAAATCATATCATCTAAGCTTGAGGCCTTAAAAGGTATTGAATGTAGTTAAAGTAATTTAGGTCTTAAATTGAGTTTTAGTGGCCTTAAAAATGTTATGGCTTTGTGCACTGCTGTTCTGGTGAGAAATCAGCCCAGTCACGCTATATTCTGCCAGGTCTACACTCGGTATCATTTTCACATTCTTTTCAGTTGTGAGAATGGTCTTGTATTTCATTCTACCTGGCGTTAAAAAGGTCTTAAAAAGTTTTAAATCTGACTGGGTGAAATTTGCACACACCCTAGATAATAACAGCATTTCAGCTAGGGGGAATTATTCCATGTATGTGATTCTGACAAATGTTTCTCTTTCTGTCTCTCCCTGTGTCTCTCTGACCCTTCCACCCTTTCCTTCTTACTTCACTCTCTCCCCACCTCCCCACCTCTCTCTCTCTCTGACTGTCTACATTCCAGAGTCCCAGAGGGCCAGCAGCGAGTGGCAGGCTGCTACCTGAACCTGATGAGTCAGATCAAGACTCTGTACATGGCCTACTGCTCCAGTCACCCATCAGCTGTCTGCATCCTCACTGACCACAGGTCAGCCCTTGCATGCAAAACAGCACAGTACAGCTATATGCTGCCAAGCCAGAGATAGGTGTTACTGTTGAATCCCAAAAGTCTTGTGAAAAAATGGGATGAATAATGTAAATGTATAGTGCTGCTGTTGGATGGCAACTGTGTTAAGTCAACTTTTAGATAAACAGCTTTATTTTCAGGTTGACAACATTGCGTTTTGACAACATTTTGAAACCCATGACACCCTCTCTAATGGCTTTTGAATGGGTTTTGTAGGCCCTATGGTGATGCAACTTGCTCAGCCCATAATTCAGTTGCTCAACCCATAATAAATTCAGTTAAAATTACATTCCTACTAGTTAACAAGGTTTTTCCGCAACAGAAACAGTAGACTTCAAACATTATGATAACCTATCTATAGCTAAATTATGGAATTATTGAATCATCTCAATGTGTTTTGCCATATAACGACTTAGACTTTGTTATTTATTAGTGTAATTCTCTAATTCCATTCAGAGTTATTTATACTGTATATGTGAGAAACATTTCCATGGGTCATTAGTGTGGGATTTCATTTCATTGTGGCAGCGTTTGTTGATTTGTAGTTCAGCATAGAGCCACACGGTGTCAGGCTCTCCCTCTATAAATTAACAGGAAGCCAAGCTGTGTCTCAGCAGCTACAGCGAGCAGAGAGACAGGCCCTGAGTGTCGAGAGGCTTCTTCACTGTAATTAGTAATAAAGCGCCTCATTCTCTCCAGTGGGAATTGCTGTTATGAACTCTGCAATGCAAAGGTCATGGTGGAATAGCAAAACAGCTATTGTGCAATTGAAATGATGCTTTGTCAAGTAATGTTGTGGAGGTAGTTTGTTAGGTGGTAAACAGTGAGCTGCATCTTAAACTGAATTACACACACAGGAAGCTGACTGCTGACAGGATATCTAAAGTTGTGGTTATGTTGACAGGCAAGCGAGGCACTTTTGCGCAGTAAGCACATTTGCATTTCAGTTGCAGGAACCTTTTCATGACATTCACATTTGCCAAAGGTTACCTGTTAGTGCAGCTAACTATGACTAACAGGTATAACTGAAATTGTGGTTCATGGAAACCCGTGAATGTTATTACTTAGAAAGAATTCGGGCCCATTCACAGTTAACACAGTTATGTTGGGATTGAGCGCAAAAAAAAAAATCAAGTTAATGACCACACTTGTGCTGCAGCTTTAACACTGTGTACACTTGTGCTTTCTCACACGCACCATGCATGTGTGATCTATGTTTTGTTGCTACATTGTAGTGTTCAGTGGTCCCCACAGTAATGACAGATGAATGGTAACCCTGGAAAAGTGGTTGCTTATGAGGACCGCTTTCAAGACCTATTTAGTAAACGGGTTGTGTTTAAGTTTTTGAGTTAGAGTCAGACTGCAGCTCTGTCTTTATTCAAAGTCGAAAAATCTATTCCAATCCTCCTTCTCCTCCTTCTCCTCCTCCTCCTCTCCTCCTTCTCCTCCTCCTCTCCTCCTTCTCCTCCTTCTCCTCCTTCTCCTCCTCCGCCTCTCCCTCCTCCTCCTCCTCCTCCTCCTCCTCCTCCTCCTTCTTCTTCTTCTTACTATTCATTGAAATAGAATTTCAACTTGCAGAACATACAGTATTTGGTGAATTCAATTTTATAAACTTGTATAAAATTCAATGTTGAAATCATTCTTTCACAACAGTATTGAAGTAGTATTGAAATTTGGTTATCGTGACACCACTGCTGGTTAAAGGGACCATCGAGTCCTTGTGTTGTAAGGAAACTGCCCTGCTGGAGTGTGTTTGAGCAAAACACTGAATCCCCTCCAGCTCCAGGGTCCCTCACTGGAGATCCCCCTGAAGAAATCATTTGAGCATCACATTACACTACATTGCAAGTACCAAGTGTGTTTGTGTGTGTTTTAAACAGTGAGGAGCTAGACAAGTTCATGGAGAGCCAGGGAGCCAGCACCCCGGGGATCCTGACCCTGACCACCAGCCTCAGTAAGCCCTTCATGAGGCTGGACAAGTATCCCACTCTGCTGCAGGAGCTGGAGAGACACGTGGAGGTAGAGGACGAAGTATTGAAAAACTATCTGTCAGTGAATATCAAAAGTCTACATGCCCTTTCAAATATTTCGTTTTTATGGACTTCAGGCCTGAAATGAAAACTCATGAAATCTGACTTTTTTCACTTTCTTCTGGATATTTGACATAGTAACCAGCAAAATCAAGGTAAAACCAAACAGGTGTACACTAGTTTCTGACTGTAATAAAACAAAAAGCTACGAACTTTGATTTAATAGGTTTAATTTTGTTTCAGGCCTCAAGGCAATGAAAACTATAAAAATGAAAAGGGTCTACAGGCTTTTGATATCCAGTGTATCTCTTCCTATCTATCTGTTTTCTATCTCTTGCTTTCTCTATATACAGCACTGTGCAAAAGTTTATTTAATTTCCAGTCAATCAGGAAACAGAAAATTACACAAAAGCCCACAAAAAGTATAATATCAAATCATTCAGTATTACATTTGCCTACTCTTTACTTTTGTACACCCTCCTGCCACTTTAACTCTTCCATCCTTCCAATCTTAAAACCAACAAACGTTGTTCCCAAAAGTGTCGCTGACATTATGTAAGCACACTTTCCCTTCAGAAGCAACAGTAACATTCACACAAACGACTACCACAAACACACCTTAGCTGCCTTCCGCATTTCTTTCTCATGTGCATCTAAAATGGCTAAAGGTGATATTTCTGATAAAATTAGATATGCAGGATTGCAAGATAGAGAGAAAGTGGGACAACTGAGCAAGACCTGGTAGACCACCGAAACTCTCACCATCAGATAGAGAGACCTTAAAGCTTTCATCTTTGAGAGATAGGAAAAAATCAAGATCCACTCTTGCTTCAGATCTGAAAAAGCTGTAATAAAGTCAAAGGGTGAACACACTAAATATTGATTTTTTTTTTTAATATTCAGTTGTGGCGGCTTTTTGTGTAATTATATATGTGTTAAATATATGTTTCCTGCATTTTTTTCTGACACTGGAAAATAAATAACTTGCACTTATGGCTGTTTTGACTGGAAATTAAATGAACGAAAGGGTGGTCTCTGACTTTCTCTGACACAGTACTGTATATCTCTGTATCTGTACACACATACTGTACATTTCATTTTATAACATTTAAGAGGATTCAGCATGTATAAGATGAACTGATGTGTTGTGTATGTCCGCCACAGGAGGCCCACCCGGACTACAGTGACATTGTGAAGGCGACGGCAGCATTTAAGAGCCTAGTGGTAAGTCTGGGACGCCCAGGTTCTGCATGCTAACCCGCAGACTATACCATCTTTGTTGATCTCCACCAGGGATTAGGCACTCTCACCTCATCAGCACATAAACCTGAATTCAGTAACCTTTAAGTGTGGCATGTCAATTCTCAATTATCGGATCGTAAAGCCACTGGATTTCCTGTAGATTGCCTTTTCTGTGTGAAAGATGAGAAGGTGACTTCAGGAGATTTTGATAGCAAATATAATACTATCCCATGGAAAGATGTGTTAATTATAGTTAATTATGCTCCAAATATTTGGAGCATAATAAACTGACAAAGACCCTTAACTTAGCCCAGTCTCAAGTGTGAGTAGTAAGTTTGAAAGACCTCTTGTTTTTATGGAATTTTTATAATATAGCCTTTGTTGTGAGATGCACTACACTGCCCTACAAAGGCAAACATCAACTATGTTTTGTGTTTTAAAGAGTCACAACTAAGGTTTAGATTTCATATCTGCTAATATTTTACCCATAAATGCTACTTAATGGCAAACACTTCCACCAACAGTACTTTTGTTGCGGCAGGAAATAAACATTGTTATCTCTTTTTTTCAGTTTCACTACTCATACAATTACTGCTGTTTGCCTTTGCAAGGCAGTACACACAAGTGACAGTGTGACATTGCATTTAATAATTATGGTGCTGTTGGGCAGCCCAGATGGAAAAACTTTATTGAAAATATCTCAGCTGCATCTTTGGTGATTATGTTGTTCCTACAGTGGGTGTGAACTGAAACGGCAGCCTAGAAGAGCTGGGTTAGACACGAGCAAACTGCCCTGTACCTGGTTGAACATCTTTCTGAGACACAATTTCCACAGTAGAACTCAGAGTTCCTAGTGAGAGCAGATTGGGTGACTCACATGTCTCCTGTGTAGGGCTGCATAGTAAACCAAAGGGAAAAAAAAACAAATCACAATACTGACAACTGCAATTTGCAAGTCTCTCTTTCTTTCTGTGTGTGTGTTCATGTGTGTGGGCGGGAGCTTCACAAGTGCTAGCTCCTTTTAATCTTTCTGCAGCGCACCATAGAGACAGTGCATAAAATAGGCCACGCCCATCGTGGGGGAAAACGCTGCACCGCTTTCCATTCACCTTGTGTGACTGAATGTACATCATTGTCATTATTCCCCAAATTAAACATGCCTAAAAGCTGTTGTGTGGTGGGCTTCACAGCCAACAAACTTAAAAACCGTGAATTACAGTTTTTTGGGCTCCCGAGCAAAACAAGGGAGCCGTTGAGAAGAAAAATGGGGATCTAGGCCGTAAGGAGAGAGGCGCTGACAGTGGTACATGGTAGAAGAGGGGGGAAACTTTGGGACCCTGAGACTAAGTACACTTATAATGTGGCCAGCATTTTCTCACTGGTCAGTAACTTACCAGTAATTATCTAGTTATATTCTTGTAAGATAACCTGAATGTTAAAATGTGTTTAAAAGCTACCATGCTGTCCTAACATTAGGTTGCTACTAAGCTAACATTACTGAGCCAATTCCTCTCTATAAAACAGATGAGTTGTGTTCATGTGTGGGTCTCAGGATAGTTTGCTCTGTATTGACTGCCAGTCCAGGGTGCAAAAGTAATGAGAAATCTCACTGACTTGTTAGCTAACATAAGATAGTTAACAACAATCCACTTCAATAACCAATGTCACGTCAACGTCGCTCAAACTTATAGTCTGAAAAGCATAGCTGTATTTCCAATTTTTAAATATGAAGTGAAATTATTCAAAGTCAACTTATTATCTTACCTGGTGATTAAATTAAGTAGTGGTAAATGTAAAGTATTTCACTTCAGGCCACTGTGTGGGCTCATTTATCCAGCTTTATTGAAAAAGGACATTGATGGAGGCCAATTAAGTTCATTTTTTCAGTGTAACGTTACCTTCTCCTCTCTGTTGGAGGCAGTGTGCTTAAATGATTCTTTGACATACTTGTCTACTCGAAAACAGGAAAAACCTTGTCAGGCTGTCCAAATCTGTTAAGATTTCCTCCCGATCGCCGCTTTTGCCGGTTTGTTAGTGATATGGTTTTCCTCCACGGTGGGCGTGGCTTTCGAAGTATGACACGCTCTGCAGTGTGTCTCTTGGCTTCTACAACGTGTGGTGGAAAACGATAGATGTTGCATTGTCATTTTTCCTGTATGAACAGGGAGAACCCCTACCTGGCCCCCGACAACACACAGGTTTCTCCACATACCTCTTAAAAGCATGTTTAAAGAATTGTTCATGCCTGTGTCTGTAAGTGAATGGTTTCATTTCGTAACGCAGTGTGCCCATACTGGAAAAAACTGTTCCCTGATATGTATTACTCAGTATTTCTAAAATACAATGGATCATACTGTCTAGCAAAGCCAGCAAATCAATTCAGTAATATTCCATAGTCAATTTTACCATGAAGCAAGCAATGATTTTTTTTAAGAGTAGGTGTCACATTTTTCAAATGGTGGATTTCTGAGTTTGGAATGAAACTCCTCAAATCCAGAAATCTAAAAACTGATGTGAATGGTGATGTTATTTATATAAAGAGTATGTATCTAAACAGTTACAATTAATGATGATAAAGCAATACTTTTACCCATTTTATTAATTAATTCTATTTATTTAAGTGTCTAAATCGTTTGTTACCAATGTAATGCAGTGCATTGAATCTGTTGGAATGTGGTGTTACACTCTAGATGAATGAAAACTGTCTCAAAGGATAATTTCTTTAATGTCCATCGGTGAAGAGTCAAATGTTAAGTGTCTCTATATGTGTGTGTGTGTGTTGTGTGTGTGCTCAGACGCAGTGCCAGGACCTGCGGAAGCGTAAGAACCTGGAGCTCCAGATCTTGTCAGAACCAGTGAGGAGCTGGGAGGGAGACGGCATGAAGAGCCTGGGCCATGTGGCTTACATGTCCCAGGTCCACATGAAAAATGGGGCCAATGAGGTGAGAGACTTTAGTGAGGAGACGGCCAGTGGAGTGACAGGTGCATAGGAGGGAGCGGGTGGGTCAGTCAGGTTGGAGGTGGGGGAGGAAAGTGGCCCACAATGACCAGGTTCCTCACGTTCCTCAGGGTAACAGTCAGTTGAAGAAGATAGACATAAAGGAAAAAGCATTCCAAGATTTTTTGCACATTTGCACAAAATTTGCCACATTTTCAACATTAGTGTGTCCTGGGAAGGCTGTGAGGACGACTTTGATGTGCTTCTTTTCCCGTCTTCTAAAAGTGTGTGGAACAGCTTAATTGGAAGCATCTTTTGTAACATCAAAATCATAGTGCCCATTTTTCTGTGCGGCCTGACAAAGACTAGCACTCAGATGTGCCAACAATTTTCCTAATTACACAGTGAAAATTGCCAGTTTTCTCAGCATTTTTTTTTGTTGCATTATGAACTTGTTGGACCACAACTTGGACCTTCACGAGTTCTTGAAATCTGCAAGACATCTTATATTTTTCCCACTCTTAGAGGAGCCCAAAGCCACCTCTTTCTAGCTTGCTGTTTTATATTTGGTTTTTATATTTTATATTTTCTGTGCCATATTGAGAATACATTTGGTGTTGATGCAGATGAGCAGAGAGAAGAAATGTGGACCAGAACATTCTGTGCCTGTCAGCCTCAAGCTGAAGTGCTGTGGGCTTGTCTGTGTAATGTGAAGTCTCACTGCTCACAGCACAAGCTGTATACATCATTCTTTTACAGCAAGTATAAGGCGTGGATGCCACTTTAAATTCACTGGAAACCGATTTGTTTTTCATTATTTGGAACAAATGCAAAAATTGGGTTCATTACCTTGTGTAAATATCAAAGGGTTCCTGGTGTCCATGAAGCACATGTGTAAAATAATTCCACCTCTTTGTCAGACTGAGATGTAGGCCTATGCTAATCCAGCATCTCCCTCAAGTGTCAAAACGGAAACCTAGACAGGCCATATGTAAAGCAGAAAGCCGTCTGCTCTTTCTTGTGTGGTTTGTGGTTGGAAGAAAGCCCAATGAGGGCAGTTTGATTTCACCCGTATTTAATTGCTGCCAACCCACTTTCCAACCACTGTACCAGTCATTATTAAATGTTTTTCAACTCTGCCCATTCATCTGCTTATCTTATTTTCCATTCATATACGGTGCAATTGCCATACTAATAATTCTGATTTGAGCTAAAATGTGCTGGATGTAGCTCTGTTGTTTTTGGTGTTGGTTCTGCATCATTTAGCAGGACAAAGTCACACTACTACATGATTGGCTGCTGGCAGGCAACATCGTCAATAAGTTTAGCTGCAGCCAGCTTTCCCTTGCTGAATGAAGAAATTATGACTATTCATAAAAGCCTCTGTCTAACAGCCAGCTTATTACAGTTGGAAAAATGGAAAAAATAATGGCCTTTACGTGACTAGTTGGTCACTTTGGAACTAAAACTTTGTGTGTGTCTCTTGCAGGAAAAAGAGGAGCGGTACCTAATGCTTTTCCCTAACGTGTTGGTAATGCTCTCTGCCAGTCCCCGGATGAGTGGCTTCATCTATCAGGTGAGCTACAACATGTATCTCCTGCCCCAGTCCTTTCAGGGATGTCATTTTTATCAAGACCTCAGCTTTTGATGAACACACAACTCCCAATCACTTCTCATAGATTGCAGTTTTCATGTTTCCTCACCTGCTTTTTTGTGCCTTTTTCTCAAGTCACGCTCAGTATGCTGCAAGCAATATACTGTACAGCCTTCTCATGAGAATAGATAAAACTTACCAAAGTTTATTTTTCATATGATGTCTTGTCGGCCCTTTTTAATAATAATAATAATAATAATAATAATAATAATAATAATAATAAACGTTATTTATATAGCACAATTCATGCCTAAAATGCAACACAAAGTGCTTAACATAAAAGCAGATAATCATAATATTTATGATAAAATAATAAAAACAAGGAAAAAAAAAACAAAATAAAATACAATTAAATTAAAATAGCAGGATAAGACAAAATAAAACAACCATTAGGTAAAAAACACTTCAGGAGAAAGCAATGGTAAAAAGATGTGTCTTAAGATTTCGTTTGAAATTGTCAACAGATGTAAAGCCCCTAAGACTTTCAGGCAGACTGTTCCAAAGTTTTGGGGCGTAATTAACAAAGGCTGCCTCTCCGTGCCTTTTAGTTCTGACCTTAGGAACAATCAAGAGGTTTGAGTCAGAGGATCTAAGGGACCTAGTAGGCACATATGTCTTAACCATGTCAGACAGATAAGACGGGGCAAAGCCATTCAGTGATTTAAAAACCAATAAAAGAATTTTAAAATTAATTCTGTAACAGACAGGTAACCAATGTAAAGATAACCAATGTTTCATCTTGTTCATTTTAAAAGTAATAACAAGAGATGACAAGTTATAGTAAATATCTTATTCCTATGTATGTCAGGATGTCTAATTTCCTCTCCCTCTGTTTCTCTCTTCAGGGAAGACTGTCTCTGACAGGCACCACAGTAACTAGACAGGCAGAGGACTCAGAAAATGCCCACTACGCCTTTGACATCACAGGTCTGTATCTGAAGCCCTGAAGGAGCCTAGGAATGCTCTCCGCTAGTCGGCAGTACCACCATCATGGCTTTATAATAGTGATAATGTAGAGATATGGCACTGAAATAATGATTAGTCTCCTAATAAAAGTATCCCAGATCAAGCGAGCAGTTGAGTCTGTGTCATGAAAACTCCATGGTTCCCCCTTGCAGATTGTTGCTCCAATCATAGGCATTCATATTTCAGTGCTCTTTAACCTTTCCACATTGATCTGTGTGCAAACTGGGAGTTGACATTTACTTAGAGCCATAAAAGCTGCTCAGGCTGTAATGGAGTTATTTCAGCAATGCTTTGTACGCCTCCTTTGTGTTTGTGCAGCGCTGCCATTATCTTAACAACTTCTACAGATTTGAAAACTGCCTGAGCTAGATAATCCATCATGGTAAACCTGAAGCCTTATTTTGGTTTTGGCAATGTTTCTCTGTTTTATTATTTCATTGTGCCGTAGTTGAGTGTTTTCATATCAGTCCGTGCATTCAGAGACCTCTCATTGGACCAGAGAATATTTCAGGCTCTTGGACGAGCGAGGCCAGAGGGCGTGCGTGTGACAACATAGGATGTAGACAACATTTTTCACCAATTGCAGCCATCCTTTGCATTGCAAAATGATTGGTGGAAATGTACTAGCTGTAGAAAGTACTAATGGGCTGTAAATCTAAATGACACCAGTATTGTCCTCCATGTTGGCTGACCTGGTTGCAGTGGTGGCTCTGTGTAGGAAATTAGACAGTGAGCTGTATGAAACTTGCACTGAAGTAAGTGTGTGGGTGTGTGTGTGTGTGTGCACTACAGGGAGCATGATCGATCGTATCACAGTGTTCTGCAGTAACCCCCAGGAGTTACAGGAGTGGCTAGAGCACCTCCAGCCGTTTACCAAAGGAGGGAGCCCTGCCGGCACCATCTCAAAGGTTAGGACACACACACACACACACACACACACACACACACACACACACACACACACACACACACACAGTATAAAGTCAAAACGTCCTTTATACAAAGACCATCCTCAACACGGTGAGGTGTGAGAAACCTTTTAACAACTTCACACCATGCAATAACAAGCATTAGACTGAACTCTCACCAAACATCTTGACTTTCACTGAACACTTCTCACCCTGATTGTGCTCCATGCAGACTGTAGAAGGCAAGCCGCTGAGTATGGTCGGTACCCCTTCTCACCAGTCCCACCTGGGCAGCTTCAGCTCTGTCAGTCGCGGCCCCTTGGAGCCCCCTAAGATCAGCAAGCCCTGGTCCCTCAGCTGCCTCCGCCCCGCACCTCCCCTCAAACCCTCCGCTGCACTGGGATACAAAGAGGTAGGAGGATCTAGAGCTACACACACCACTTAGTGTCTTAGTGTCACTCCCTCACAAGCGCTCGTATGTTTCTTGATGAGTCAGAAAGCAACCATTCCTCCTCCACAATCCCCCTCTCTCCACCGTTTTTCATCTCTTGTTAGGGCTTATTCAAACCTGTGGTATTGGCTTGTTTTGAGCAACGGCTCCTGCAAATAGGCTACAGACAGACCCTTAATCCATTAACTGAACAAATTTACTCATATCCCACAGTAAAGGGCAAAGGATATAAAGACTTGAACTAGATGAGAGTAGCCCAACTGGCTCAACCTGATTTGGACGTTCAGCCCATGTGAAACAACCAGGTTCCCCCTTGATGATCCATTGACTTACTATGCTCTCAGTATTTCTATTACAGTATATTGGGTTACTAACATTTCTGCAAATCCTAAATATTTTTTAATTTGATCATAAATTTCAGTTAAGCACCCTAGGGTAGCAGGAAATGTCATTGTGCAAGACACTCTTCTGTAATACCATGCATATTTTGAGTGCTCTAAAAAAAAAAAGACAATAAACCTTTTATAAACTACTATGCATCAACATTTGATCTTCAAACTCTCATGTCATTTGGTTGTTTGTCTTTGTACTGAATCTTGTATTTAACCTGTGTTTTCAAATCTGTGTTTTACAGCCATACTTGCAAAATCACTATATTTCTCATTGGAATTAAACGTTGAAAGGAACAACAGGGCTATTTGCTTATCATCTTAGCTGTTAAGTTGAAGGTTTATTGCCCCACACAATAAACCAATGCAAATTTGTAATCGCAGACTAATCCCCTCTGAGTCTCAACCTTTGACTGTGCTATGACAATGACAGGAAAACCCTTCTCATATATAGACTACACTTTGCAACATGCGTGGGCCAGCTAGATATAGCATGGAAGCCAGTGACTGTAAAAAGGTGCAGACGTATAAAAATAGAGTTCTGCAGAAAAATAGTCAGAACAGATTTAACGCTACTGGGAGGGTGACTGACTGAAACAGAGCAGCGTTATGATATTGGTCTTTGGTGAATGTTTATTCCAGTAAGGGCAGCACGATCACCGAGTTTGACTGGTGTTACAGAAAATTGACAGTCCCAGTGGTAATGAGCAGCACCGGATAGAGCCAGTTAGTGTGGCTACCGCTTTCAGTACTCGCTGAGATGGCGAGGCTCACACTGTGGCCCATGTGGGTGGCAGAACCTGTTGCATCTTTCACAGAATCTTCAGTTTGCACTTTCGGCTGTCAGGGACTCCCACGGCAGTCTAGTGTTGTGCTGCCTTCAATATGTTTAGGTCTAACTTCGATAAACAGCGATCCAAAAGCGATCGCTTCTCTGTCCTTTTACACTAAATGTACGTATTCACTTCTACACAAACTCATTCCTTAGCAACCATCCAAGAGTCTCGGAGCCACCTGGGTCTTTTTCTCTGCCCTGTGGAGATTGCATGCATAACCTTTAATTCTCTCTGCTAATTTCCCCATTTCTCCATATCTCTTACCCCTTTTTCTTATCTCACGTGAATTAATCGCCCTATTCTGCACACACACACACACACAAAGAATAGGTGAAGTGGGGGAGGGGGGTGTTTTAAAATGTTCACCATTTACATTCTATCACATCCTTCTCTCATCATATTTTTCATGCACATCTCCCCCCTCTCTCTTCTCTTTTTCTCTCTTTCTCCATTCTGTCTTCTATAGAGGATGTCTTATATCATGAAGGTAAGGTTAGATCTCACTCTCTTCCTATCTGTGTGTGTGGGGAGGGGAGGGGGGGGGGGGGGGAAGGGAGGGAGGGGGGCATTTGCCTGTCTGTGTGTTTGCCCCGGTGTTAAACTGGCATGCCGTTGCTCTGTTTGCTTTTCTCCTCCCTCATCGTCATCTGTTGGTTTCCTGTTTTCTGTGGCCTTGCGTGTCTCTTCTTTTTATTCCTTGTACTCAGTCAAGGTCTCACTCAGCATGTGTGGTATCAATGTTCTATTCCATACAAAGCCTGTACGATCGCAGGACACCATTATTCATCGGTATCTCCATTGAAAGTGTAGCATGTATCGGTATGCGTAGGGATATTGTGTAGACTCAGGATGTCACATGAATGGGTTTACTGTCCAGTTGCCGCTTGCTTGTCTGTGCAAGCGTCAATTTGCTGTTCCAGCCAAGGACACAGGCACAGACGGCACAATGTAAAGTAGTGCAAGAGTATGTGACATTCGTAAGTGAGAGTCATTCAACTGCAATGACTGCATTCACTGTTAAAAGCACATCATCATTGACTGAATGCTTACGTTTTGAAAGTAATTATAAACCGTACATCTTTAAGTTGTTCAGTAGAGCAAACAATCATTGTGCTACTACTTTCTCAGACCCTTAACATTCCTTAGCAGCGTAAAAGAAAATCCTCCATTCATAAAGTGACATTTATGAAGATTTTGATGATGTGGAGTGTAAAAATAATGATGCGAGAAACAGAGAAACATCCTTTCTCATGATAGTAGCGTTGTAAATGTCTCTGAGGTAAAGCGTGAACATTCAAAGTATTATTTCCTCTCCTGGATGTGGTCAGTGGTTGGTTAAATACTCGTAGTGTTATTGGTAGCTTCAACTTTCACAAGCCAATTACTTATTCGAGTGGTTAAATCATAGCTCTTAAGCACTGTTTGTCACATTTAACACAGCATGATAATTAATGACTAATAATGATATATACTAGTATTCAAGTTGATTTCGTTTTTTGGTTCAAAAGGCAATCCTCTGCTATTGCAAATGCAATGAGAACCATGAACAGAGACAATATTCCACCAGCTGTGTGCCTGTGTTCCCTGTGTCACAAATGTGGTTATTTGTGGGAGATTTGGGGGAAAATGTTTCTTCCCCAGTGGAAAGATGATATGCCATATTGAGGACAATAAAAAAATGTGGAATAAACGTGGAAAAAATGTGGAAATACCTTAGCGCAGAAAGATTACCTGTTTCAGATACCGTGTTGGCTTGGTCACAGACGTCATCACATGCTTGCCGCCTTGTTTGTTTATGGAATTTTGTTCTTTGTTGTTTTTGTTTGTTTTTGAGGGACACGCGTCCCTGTAGGCTTGCATACTGTTTGGTCCGGAGCCCTGGCTTACAGGTGTGTGTGGCAGTGCGGGTGTGGAAGCTGCGTACTGAATATGCTCTTACTCTCCTCCAGGACTCCAGCAAGAGCCCGCGGCCCATGAAGAAGTTCCTGCAAGGCAACAAAAAGAAAGAGCGGAAACCTTCTGATGACGAGGTTCTCCTCAGGAAAAGTAGGATTTTGTTGGGTTTTTTTACAATAATGTGAAATAGTATAATAAGCATGAGAAATTGCCAAAAAATGTTCTAAATACACACTGTTTGGTTAAATACAACTCCACAGCCCTGTTTGGTTTTGTCACTGTTGCCGCTCAAGATGAGAATCATTTACAGAATGAATACAAATACTTTTTACTTCTACATTCTGGCCTGATGTTGGATTGATATTCAAAATAAAACCGAAATAAGGCAATTGTGCAGAAGTAAATGAAACCAGATGTATAACTAGGGTATTTTAGGATATAGCTAGATCAAAGTAGCAGCAACTCTGCGTCAAATGACTGTGCAAGTCAGTGTCTCACTAGGGGAATTATGGCTTATCTCATCTCATCTCTGGTCAGTAGTCTGTAACTATAAAGTAAAACGTAAAATGAAATACCCATACTGCTCATAGTGCTCTGCCTCCCTATTTGTTAAATGACACTCCTAAGTGTGTTTGTGGTAGAGATGATAATCTGTGGGTTCGGCATGGTTTTGATTGACAGGCACAGCCGCCCTGGAGGAAGACGCCCAGATACTGAAGGTGATCGAGGCATACTGCACAGGAGCCAGCCTACACCAGACCACCACAGGTGTGTGTGCGTGTGAGGGGGGGGATTGTTTTTTTTTTTCTTAATGCCTCCTAAGATCGATAAGAACGTTAATCCTGTAGATATCTACAGCCTGTAGATAAAGATATAGCCATGAATCAAGCTTACTCGTTAATGTAAGTGTGTGTGTGCGTGTGCGTGTGCGTGTGCGTGTGCGTGTGTGTGCATGCAGCAGTGCGAAAAGAGTGCGTCCCTCAGGTGCTGCTGCCGGAGGAAGAAAAGATCATTGTGGAGGAGATGAAGAGCAATGGACAGACAGTTATTGAGGAAAAGTAAGCCTTCCATCACTCTGGAGAATAGACTCTCATATAGCCGCTGTGCGAGCGGTGACATGCAGGGCTTTGCCATTATTTGTATTCTGGATCCTGGGCGTCTCTATAATCAGATGCACCTTTCACAGAGTAATATAGTATTGATCCATTTAGGGGGGTGAGGTGTGAATCATCCCACAGAATGACCTTGAGTTGGCAGCCAGCTTAATATTCATATGTATATGTGACCTGCTCTATCATTTCCAGTCACATTGACCCCTCAAACCATTTTGAGTTTAATACACTGTTGGAAAGAGGGGGATTTAAGCTTTCTGGTGATATCAAAATTATCTTTGTACTCCAAAGATTGAGTGAGATGCACCCCATGATGCCTGACAACTACGTTTTCCCGCGGATTAAACAATAATTTTGATTAGACAATAAAGTGAACGATGGTCAACCTGTTACTATGCAGATGTTCATGCATAATTTTAAGGGACACATAGTAAGGGGAGAGAGGGACGGGGAGACGTGTTGCCAGGTTCTTAGCGACAAAACCCTCCCAGTGCCAATTAAACCCAACCCATAAACAGCCCAATGATCAACGAAACTAGTCCAAAATAACAAACCAATAACAAAACTCCACAATACAACCCTGACAAACTTTATAAACAGCGTTTTAAGTCCTACAGCATTTATAACATTTCCAAGTACATTGAAAACCGTGAACCTGGCAACATGAGGAATGCGAGCTTTGTTGACAAACTAAGCTAGTAACGTTAATTCTGCTTGTCACCCTACCTTTATGAGCTTCAAAACTATATTTAGCGTTTGAATTTCACAATAATCTTTACACAGAATGAAAGCCAAGGCTTTATTTTATTAAAATCTGATGAAACCCCAAAACAGCCAAAAATCGATCTTTTCTCATAAAATCACGTTTATCCACAAATGCGCCGTTGCGACTTCGGACTGAAAATGATAGAACGCGTCACATAATGTGTTAGCAAATCATCAATGAGTAACAGATTTTACCAGCCTGATCAATAAGCAGCTGTTTCAAAAATAACAAAAATGAAAATGGACATCATTGTGTTAACCTTTTTCGTTTAGGAGCCTGGTTGATGCTGTGTATGCTTTAAAGGACGAGGTTCATGAATTGAAAAAGGTAATTGATAAGAATTTTATGTGATGCACCTCATAAATCGCTGATGTATTGAATGTGAAGTTGCTCAAGCCTTTTCTTAGGTGTTGCTCTGCAAGCTGAGTCAACACAATACGCGTGGGTGCTTTCATACACGCATCTGTGATGTAGCTCTGTAACTTACCGTGTAAGGGTGGCTGCCTCTGCTTTTTGACATTTTGGAGGGGGGTGTATGTGTCTGCATGTGCGTTACTGAGAGTCGGTGCGAGAGGGAGCAAGCGCACGGCCTATTCATTCTTGTTACCGTGCGGTTTTACAGGAAAACAAGTGGATGAAGCAGTTTCTGGAGGAGGAGCAGAAGTCTCGCAAGGAGCTGGAGAGAGTGGTCAGAAAACTGGCCAAGCAGAAGAATGATTGTGCCTGGGAGGACGGCAGCCACTGAACACACTCCTACAATCATCCTCCTCCTGGTGCGGGAGTGTGTGTGTGCATATGGGTACATTTATGTAAGCATGCTTGTGAAGGTGCGCGAACGGGTGTGTGTGTGCGTGTGCGTGTGTGTCTGTCTGCGTATATGTCTGTTTATCCGTCTGTGTTGTGTGTCCATATTTTCAATCATACATTGCAGCGTCGGACTCCCTTCCTGATAATGCTTGGAGCTTGCTTGGCTTCAAATGCTGGAGCTTGATTTTGACATTGTCATAAAATATAAATCTGTCTTCCTGATCCAGCATCACTGGATGAGACTGCAAATCTGAATATGCTTCTTCATGAAGCGGCCCAGCAAAACAAAGACACCGATAAAGTGGGATGTTTCAAACATATTGCCTCCTGGCTACTGGCACTGTGAATGCTCCCCAGCCGACAGAACAATCTTGGACAAGGAAAATGGCAGAAAAAAAAGTTCTCTAGGGGCACCAGCAGCTACATGTGCTTCAATAGGAAATACGAAAGGAGTAAGAAGCCATCTTAAGTCCAATGGGTGTTCTCTTGCATGCACTTCTTTTACCAAGGGACTGATTTTCCTCTCTTCACTTTGTTTTTTTGTTTTTTTTGTTATCCAGTGTATATTCTATTTGTTATGAGGACCCCCAGTGGGGAAATATTTCATGAATCTGTTGAGCTTCAGTTAGCATGTGATTGGCATTTTTGTTACATCCTAGACATTGAAAGTCTCCAAGCTGTTTTGTAGGTGCTCAAGCTTTAGCACATTTCAGATAAAAGTGACTATCACACAGGTTAGCACATCATTTTACATTATTGAATTGTTTTCAAATGCAGCCCTTGACTGTGTATTTAAAATCTGCATGAATGTACAGTATTTCTACAGTATGAATTGTGCATTAGAAATGTGATAATCAAGATATTCAGATATATAGTCCAAAAGCTATCAGGGATGCATAATAAAATAGAAAAGGCTTAACTGTGTGTATCATATACCATATAGAATGCACAAATGATGACAAGGATGTCACGTCTACTCTTCCCACTAAAATGTATACAAGTAACATTTTAATATCTACTAATTGCATAGCGTTGCTTTATTTTGGATTTAAAAAAGAATATTCTTTATTTATAGGTCCTCCATGCATTTAATTGTGGTGTTAACCTTTATAGATGTAGTTTGCTGCCTTTACACCTGTCTGGAATTCTATTAAACTTCACTGATTTGTAGAGGCAGAGAAATAACCTTGTTTTGGTGAAGGGAAAATATACATTTTATCATCACAACAGAAGAAGAAATACTTTTGTAAAGCCTACAGAACAATACAGAGTTAGACTTGAATACTGACTTTTTTTTAACCCGGTTGCCCTTGGGTTTCTTTGCAGCTTCCTATGTAGCCGATGCAGACAGACTGAGAAATTATTTGGATAGAGGTTGTGTGCGTGTGTGTAGAGTAGAGAGCAACTGTTCAAGTGCCTCCTGAAGCGGTCGATGAACTCACGAGAGATTAACGACCAGACTGGGACTAAATGCATGCTTTATATTGAAAGTTTCGCTGGTGGTTTGTTGTAATATTTCAAATAAAGTGGGTAGAGCCTAATGGGCGTATATTGGGTCTGATAAACATTTCACAGGGCTTTTTGTCTGGATGTAACCTCATTCCAAGGGCCCACAGCGGTACATCTCATGAGGTTGAGTGCACTGTCAACACTGGTATCTGCTCCTGCTGCACTGCGGGGCAACAGTGGAGGCGCTTATTGAAATGCAATAAATGACTGCTTTACTGACTGACCGCCGTGTTAGTCGGGCATGGTAGGCCGGATATGGAAAAATTGCAATAATGATGACATTAACCCCCTTTATTAACCAAAATGGGCCAGACCGTGTGGTGCGGCCATCGTGTAGTTAGGCTATTCATTCTGATCCATTTGCCTTTAATCAGGTCTCTTAGTGTAGAAGGCTGATCAAAGATCACTGACCAGGTCCATCACATTCATTATAATCTGATAGGTAATAATAATGTGATACGTTATCGATCCGTGTTGGGAAGGGTCTTTTTGCAGCGTCGGCTATAGAACAGCACAGGTAGAGCTGGACCAGATTCAGTGTTTTGCTCAAGGACACTTCAGCAGGGCAAATGCTTGCCGACTCATCAGTTCATCTGGTTAAAAGCTAGTCTTCCTCCTCACTCCTCCAAAAAAAAAAGCCGATCTTTAATCAGTATTCCTCCTGAGACGCTCGATTAGCAGCCCGGAATATTTAGGATTATTCTGTTGTTTTCAGGTCTGCTCCTCAGCATTGGAGAGACTCTGCATGTCATCACCTGTACAGATGTAAAACTCTGTCTCATATGTTCATGTCGCTGAGATTATTATTGTTGCTGTTACTGTACTCTTGAATTGTTTTCATAAAGTGTCCTATACTGTAGTTTTCAATGCCCGATAGCCTCAATGAGCACTTAACTGGTGGGAGGGGGTTGAATTCCAGTTTCATCTTGTTTAGCAGAAATTCTGTCTCCAGACCACTGTGTGTATTGTTTTTGAAAAGTTGTTCTATGCAATTATCATTGTTGCAAGTATTGTATTGCTTTTTTTTTTTTTTTTTTTCTAGACACTCCGTACTTCATGTTATGTTCGGTATGGTCATTCTTTTAATAAAAATTTAATATAATAAATGCAGTTCATCTGTTTTCTGACAATTTCATCTAACCATTTTTGAGAGAGAATTGGAAAACCCATGTTGATCGTCGACATGTCAACCACACAGCATAGTACTACTACTGTATCTTCACTCATTCAGACTGGAAAATCCACCTAGGCAGTCTTTTCCACACTGCATTCAGCACGTGGGGTTTAAGGAATTAGTAGGCTGTTCTGATTTTGTAGCAGGAGGCTCATTACAGGATGGAAGGAGTGACAAGAATAGATGACATCCTGTGCGAGCGGGCCTCCTCCACACCTCCATACACTCCTCCATTAGAGATTCACACTTTCCATGCTGTTCGGCTCCTCCGCTACAGTGACGTGTGATGCGCACTAGCAGGCTTTGTAGTGGAGCTGAACGCTAAACTCTTGCGCGGAACTGCATTTGATGGGAGCAATGGAGTTTTTAAAACCTCATAGCAGTCATTAAGCAGGTCTTAGTTACTTGTATCTTCCTGTTGGTTATGGTTTTAACAAATGACGTAGTAAAGTAGGTCAAGGCCTGAACTATGGGTGTGCCAGTTAAAAAGAATCAGAAGATGTTAACATTAACAGAAATTTATTTACCTGCACCTACAAAGATTATTTTCCTTATACCCGTACTGAAAACAACATGTAATTCAATGCATTCAATCACGACATTGCCTTTTTACATACACTATGAAATTTATTGTCATTACTGAATCTATTTGCCTTTTCTAGTTACGTGGGTCTATTGCTTGTGGCTCAACATGTTCAGGAAATACATCTTTTTTTATATATGGCTTGTTGTGATTTTTAAACCATAGTGTGGTCACTTTATGGCAGTTTGAGCTACAATGCAAAATGCCGGTCTAGTGCATTAGATACAGCACATGTGATGACAGTTTGATCTCACAGCGGTCTGTGGTGGGACATTTAGGGGCGTTACAGACAGCAGCACCAGTGGGTTTCAACACAGCAAACTCTGCAATGTTAATGCCGATGATTCATTTTGGCATTGTTTTACATTAATAAAGTTGACAAATATTGAGGTGTCAGTCACTACACAACTGTCTGGGGTGAGACGGGGGGCTTGTGGTAAAGCAATGTGTCTCGTACTGACTCACCAACCATCTTACACCTTGAAACTATTATATTTGTTTCTGGAAATGGAAAGCTACTTTGGCCCATAGATAAGCTTTCCTGTATTCAACGGAAATTATCTACATTCTTATCTACATTAACTACATTTTTTTTGCTCCATACCAGGACATAAACACCAGCATGGTTGTCTAACCCCATTTTGATGGCATCCAAAATGTGTAGTGCTTTAATCTGGATGATAGGGTCTGGTGTGTGTGTATCTGTCTGTCTGGATCTGTCTGTGTCCTTCTATCTCTGACTAACTCCCCAAATGGAGAGAAACTAAGGAGAAAAGGAGAAATTTTTTTTGGATTAAATATGAAAATTTCATTTTACTGCCCACACAACCCCATTTACATCAATAAATACAATCAATCAAAATACTAGCACAGAAGTGACACTACATAAAACACATAACATTAAAAAAAAAAGCTGGCGTAATAAATTATAGTTCAAGAATGTGGCGTTTTTCTCTGAGATCCATGAAAAAGATCCAAAACCATCAATTTGATTATTGATCCAATCCATTTAACAGGTGGCTTCCTCCTATTTCAAAGTGTTCTGAGTGGCTTTAAATCCCAGTCCATCCTCTCTGCGATGGCGAACGGTCTTTCGGCGTACGTCCATCCATGTGATATTATAAGAGTCCTACAGCTTGTACATTCCAAAGGTTGTGGCTTCTTCGTCATAGTCCACCAGCGAGAGGTCTTGTACCCAGACACTGAGCTGGCTCCTTGCCTCCAGCGTGATCACCTCGGCCTGCGTGGCTGTGCACGGGCTGGAGCTGTTGGCCTGCAGGCTGCAGTAGGCCTTCATCACGTCTCTCTCCACCCCCTTCTCACTCGACCTCAGCTTCACTCTGCAGGCCAGCGGGAGCTTGGGATTCCACCTGGAGAAGGTCACTCTGGCGTAGACGTAGTAGTCGCCAGGCTGCAGCACAGTCAGCCAGTTGGTGTGGTAGTAGTTGATGTTCCTAAGAACCGAGTGGCCCATGTTCCACTGGAGATACCCTACTGTTGGGGAGAGGGAAGGAGATTTGTAAGCGGCGTTAATAAGAATACTTAAACTTTAGCTCATGGATATTGAATTTCGGCTACTTATTATTGTAAAGTTGTAAACTTTGATAGTTTCTTACGTGCTGGTTTGCCTGTTAGTTTGTCTGTTGGTTCGTGTGACGGCGGCTTGACTATCATGCGCGCCATGGCTTTGTGTGAATTTCCTTCTGACGAGAGAAAAGCAGCTGGGGGAGAGAACACACATCTGGTCAGAGACACTGCTGAGGATGAAGTAAAAGTGTATGAAACATACTTTAAAAAATATATATATATTGTCAAGAAGTAGCCAAAATACAAACATACTTTTTCCTGTGGGGAGTTTTTCCTTTAGGGGAGAGATTGAGACAGTAGAGTGTCAGCAACAGGCAGCACAATATGTTTTGCTTACTTATATACATTGCTACATATATTATTTATACATAAACTATTCTATAATTTTAAATCGCATATCCTGTAAGATAAATACGCTCTACTCTACATCACACCTCATTTATTTGTTCAAGCGCATTTCCTGTGGTTGACGCATAACTTCATTGACCTGACAGCGATACTTGACAGAAATATTCAATTATGGGAACCACAAGAACATTTGAATATATCTATTTGAGCCTTTACGTTACCCATCCAAAAATTAAACCCATGAACCTGCTGAATACAATTACTTGTAATTGAAACAGAATTTTATGACAATGAAATGGGCAGCTCAGTTTTAGAGCTAGTTAAATTTAAAAAATGCCTTTTTTTCTTCCAGGCATCACTCATATAACTCAAAAATCTAGTATTTGAACTTGTATTGGCTTGGAAGAATACATCCACCTTAAAAAACACATGTAACAGTACCTCCAGCTATCAGTATACCTATGAGTTTGACCTTGGATCTGACCTTGAATCAGATAAGTGGATATTATTACCGTTCTGCTAGTGTGGTACAGATAGATGAATCCTCCAAGAGACAGCAACAGATGCAGCAACACCAGCCCGACCAAAAACCTGATGAGAGACTTGCTGTAGCTGTGTGACAGGGCCGGAGCCGGTATGAGGACCGGGCCGGGCCTGCTCAGGCGCGGGGGGACCGGCGGTGGTGGAGGCAGGCTGGTCTGGTAGGTGTTGATCATGGTGGAGAGACACGGTGATACCTAGAGAGGCCTGGCATCCGTGGCACCCCTTGCACTTTTGAACGACTGCTCTCTCCAGCGGGCGCGTTTTTACTCTAGCCACTTCCTGGAAGATCTGAACTCTTTAAGACGGCGCTCTGTGTATGTGACCTTTTGTGGGTGTGTGTATGTATGTGTGCGTTTGTATGTGTCTCTGCATGTGATACACCTTCTAACATTTCTCACTTGCTCCATACCAGATCTGCATCCCTCTCCGCCACACCACCCCATCCACCCTTGTATTGTTGTTAACAAGGCAGTAATTCTGATTTTGGACAATAAAGATCCACTTCACATGTACTTTACAATAATAGCAGTTGATTCTAAAGTATTTAAAATGGACAAAATTGAAAAAGACTACATGGAATGTAAGTGTGCTAATTGTACAGCAGTTTCACACTGTTCTAGCAAAATGGGCATTGTTGAGGTCAAAGGTCAAAAATGATATCCGCAACAGCAGCAAAAAACCCATGCTGGATATGATTTAAAGAATCATACCAGATGCTAGATATAGATATATTACACATATAGATATAGATATATTACACATATAGATATAGATATATTACACATTTACTGTGCATTCTCCTTAACACTGTACCTCATTCATTCAAACACCTGACAGTTTAATGACTTGTAGTAACTGGTTTAATTAACAGCTATGAAAGAAAAATACATGGTCTAGTACACAGTAAGGCAAAGGCTTCTAACCTTTTTTGGCAGGTGACCCCATAATAAAGTTGGGAAATTTCTGTGATCCCAACATTTACATGAACATAATGATGTTTACTGTGAGGCCGTATGTTATCTTAAGCGCAAAAACAACAATTCATTCCTCAGGTGTCTGGTCTAGTCAGTGACAGCTATGAATAGGCTGACTATGGCGTCCAAAAATCGCAATAGTAGTTTTACCTTTTTAAAATAATGATTCGATTATTACAGTCATTTTAACTTCAACTTAACAGGAATTTGTTAAGTTAAAGTCATTTTAACTTTAACTTAACAGGAATTTGAGTAAAAGATTAGGGAAGTCTGTTGTAAACTTTGAAACTTGAGAGTTGGGCAATTCAATTAAATTAATTTCAATTCAGTTCAGTTCAGTTCAGTTCTCAAGTCACAAGCCCGTACTGTGATGGCAACCGCAGTATATTTGAACTGAATGTTTGCTTGTGGTAGCAAATTCTTTGAAATTAGACAACCTTTTATTTTCCACGGTACCCACACCATCTGCTTAGATTCCTTTGAAAAGGTTTTATGCGGGGGCGCCCCGGTGGCTCACCGAGTAGAGCGCGTGCCCGCAGCGACCCGGGTTCGAATCTGGCCTGCGGTCATTTGTTGCATGTCCTCCCCTCTCTCTCTCCCATACCTTCCTGTCTCTCTCTCACTATATCTGTCTTAAAAAGAAAAGGTTTTATGTGGCATATTTACACACTAGCCACACAAAGTGTTGCACAAACGCATTACACAACTCAGCAGTTTTCATTATCCTATGGTGGGTTTGACTATGTGGTTGCAGAATGAGCTGGCATCAACCACTTCTGCTGGTTGATACAGTAATAGTTCTGGGCTTGTTTCCATTTCCATGAGAACACTGCTACCTGTATGTGTAAACTGTGGTGAGAGCCTTAGCCCAGATAGACAGGTAGATAGATAGGTAGATTGGTAGATAGATAGATAGATAGATAGATAGATAGATATGTAGAAAGATAGATAGATAGATAGATTATTGCTATATTGCTAAGACTATATACTCACAATACTCCCTTTACTCTTAACGTTTTGTATAGTCCTATAGCGGGAGATAGTAACATAATTTATGACAGTAATACAGTAATAAAATTGTATTGCATTGTTTGTGCTGTATGAGAGATTTCAGTGTACATAGTAAAACTGCTTTAAAAAAATATGTTGTACTGTAGAGCTGCTGTGGTATTCAGAGAAGGCAATAGACCTTAGAAAAAAATAAACAGAAAACAAAAAAAAAAAGTTTCACAAAAAATGATAACAGTCAATGTTTATTGTCAAAATGAACAGGAAAAAAAGATCATGCATTACATCTAAATTCAAATTGCAATTAATCTCTTAATGGGAAGTCTTCATTTGTGCTGCTTTTAAAAAGAAAACCATATTAATGCACCATTCAAAACTAAGAAAACACTCAAGGACAGCTGTTGTCCAATGACTACATAGACTACCGAATGCAATGTTGAATTAATCTTTTCACTGGTATGAAAGCAGCAGCTGTAGACACTGAACCACAGAAAATGCTTTATTTATTTTAATAGAAAAAAAAACATTTTTTCTAAAATATCTGAAAAGCAAAGCTACTACAATAATGTAACTGATACTCACACATGCAGACTGACAAGCGGCGTAAGACAATATTAATCAACAACACATGACTGCTATGCAACAACTATTGGCACTTCTCATGTGAGCATGTTTTTTAATGGCTCATAGCTTCCCCTAGTGGTTCAAACACAAACAGTAGTCTATTCTCTGGCAGGAGAAATGCTTTCCAATACAATCTTTCAGAGCGGTCAAGTGAACTAACTCAGTGAAGATAATACCTTTGTTTTTACCAGAGGAGTTGATAAAATCATGGATATGACCAATGGAAAGAATAATCGCTCCAGTAGAGACTCACAGTGGAGAATGAACAGGCTGCTGCCAAAAATAAGGAATTTGACTATTTCAACCAGTGATGCACTGTAAGAGCCTGAGAGAGAGACAGGATTATCTGTAGATTACAATGTGTTTATAGATTACAAAATAGATTACAATTTTACTTCCCTGATGAAATTAACCTCCAGGTCTCTCCACTTTGTGAACATTTGAAAACTCATTACTGCGACAATAAAGTGCTGTGAGTTGTTTTCTATTCTAGTGTATCAGAGACAGCATTCCTATGACTATGCAGTGTTATAGAGAGACATTCAGCATGTTCCCTACGGAGCACCTTAAGGCTGCTGTGGAGGGTGATGACAGTCGTTTCTATAAGTTATGGCTCCCCTTAATGGACTGAAACAGATTTTTCTTTTCATGTGATGTTGCTTGTTGAAAACACAAATGGAAACTATTTTAATGCTAGAACCTTTGATTTTCTTTTTATCATGAACATATGCAGATGAAACATATCTGAAACATCTCCTGGGAAAATCCCTCTGGGCGTTCACACTGTGACCTTTTCCACATTATGCAGTTCTTTCTCAATCTAGATGTATATCGGATGTTTTTTTTTTTGTGGTCTGTGGGAGACCAAGTATCGATTGTTCCCTGTCCTGTCTAAAACTAAACTGTTCTGGTGTAACAAAACTGAGGAAGTCAATTATACTGAGTCGTCTTGTAACACTATCTTCTGTCTACTTCAGGAGTTCACGAGTGGTTATGGAGGCTGGAGTGGAAACAGAGTTGTCTGCCTATCATAATGCAAGGTACAGAACCAATATATGACACATGACACATGAGAGAAACTCACATTGAGAGGAGGCTGTTCTCATTAGCATCAGAGAAAGAAACCCTTGCTCTTCGATTCTGAGGAACTGACACCAAAACCTGATGTTTACTGTTCATGTTTTAGCAAGTTCAAACATTTTCTGCTATTAAACTCCATTGAAGCTGCACTGGAAATATCTTGACGTGACGAGATGTCATCTACCTTTATCCAGTTATCCAGAAAAAGGAAAATACATCACCAAATAACACAAAATATAAAGGATAAAGGGCTATATAAATAAACAAACTTGAAACTTGAAATAAAATGGGCCCAGAAATGCAAGGTACATCGCCAATAGTTATTTTTTAAAACTGTGTTTAAGTGTTTCAGGGTGGATTTCTCCTTTAATTATCTAAATGATTATTCTTTTTGCCTTCAGTGATGTTTTTTTTCCATTTCATACATTTGTGGATAGTATAGAAATAGAATATCAATCTGAACTGACATTTAAAACCCAAGTCTTAATTTGATGGGGTAGTGAGGCTGACCAATAACCAGAGGCTGCTGGTGAAGCTACATCACCATCATGTTTGATGGCTTGGTATCACATCTACAGCGCCTGTCATCACTGCTGACCTGCCCTTAAGCAAGGCACTAAACCCTTAACTGCTGCAGGAGCTCTGCACTGCAGCCGAACCTGACCTAAAACCACTCTGAAGAAAAACACCATTAGGGGCCGTGTGTGTGTGTGTGTGTGTGTGTGTATCTAGGAGAGATGTGTGAATACAACAAATGCCTATTACCTTGTTCAAAATGGTAAATTAATTAGCTTTCTACTTTGTTGTCTTAATGTTTGCCTGTGGCACAAGGCATTAAGTGATAGTGTGTTAAATTGCTTGTTTTTTCTCTCTTTTATGGAACATAATATGCTAAATTATATTATGTATATGCTGTTATTTCATGAATGCAATATCCTTGTTTGCTGTTATGAGGGTTTGTTTTTGTGGAATCCAATTACTGGAGAAAAAACAGGGTGGTATTTCAAAAAATTTCAAGTATATTCTTATAATATCATTATATTCTTATTTCAAGTATAGATGTTTTTCTCCCTGGTCTAACTGAAATTAATTTTAATTTCATGGAAAGCACCGAAGACATTAATTGATTAGGAATTTCTAATTATAGGCACCGGCCCATGGTTCAGGCTCAGAGTCTCTCAGAAAACTGAGGGACGGAAATATCCTGGTCAAACCTCCAATAAACATACAGTATATGTGTTTTCAGAGCATTCATTCAACATGGATATTGTGACTTGCATATATGGAAGGTCAACACATGACCAATGTAAAGATATATACTGTATATAGGCTATATATCTTATAGAAAAGCAGAGGGTGAAACAAGATGGCATTGACATAACATTCAGACATTAAAGGGTTTCTACTGACATTCAGGGTCGATAAGGAGAAGGCAAACTTGTAGCCTTTTGGATTGTGGATGTAAGTGTAGATGACCATTTTGCTTTCACTTTCACTAGTCTTTCCCACTTCCTGAAAGGCCTACTATAGACCAGACGTCCTTACGGAGTGTAGTGGACAACGAGGGACAGGGTGCGGTCCTTCTGCGGGCCACAGAGGGGCGTGTTGCCAGGGCTCCTGAGGATCTGAGGCTGCAAGGAGCTGAGGGAGGTGCGTCTGTGGACGGGGAAGAGGCGAGAGATCTGTGTCCACGGAGTAGGGTGCTCCTCTCTGCTGCTCTGCTGGGTGTTGATGCCATGAACAGACTGGGGCTCGCCACTGCACTTAAGAAAGGCCACAAAGCATCTATAAAACTGTAGAGAAGTAGGAAAAATCAGTATGCCCTTCAACTTAAGCAATCCCTTTTACAATATAAAGTATGAGTTCAAAAATCTTTCAGTGGATACACTTGACATCCCTTATTACCGTAGCCCAAGTCAGAGCTGTATAGTCGAGACCAACATAATCGAGTCAAGTCCAAGACCAGGTCCAGTCGAGTTTGAGTCAAGACCAAGTCCAAAAGGGGTCGAGACCAAGTCAAGACCGCGTCCTGAGCAAATCGAGTCCTATTCAAGTCCAAAATGGAAATAAGAAATAAACAGGGCAAAATGCAAAAATGTTAATTAAGGACCTTCCTCATTTTCTCTGGATGATAGATAGATATGCTGAGAAAAAGTCAGGCAAAAAAAAAAAATTGAGGCCACATCCAATAGTGGCAGAGACCAAGACAAGTCCGAGTCCACAGAAAAGTGGACTCAAGTCTGGACTCGAGTACTACAGCGCTGGTACAAGTGCAGCTGTAACTTAAGGGGAAAGAGAGCTATAAGCCTTACTCAGCAGAGCTCTTGTGGTTGCCACTCAAGTATGCCACCCAGTGTGTTGCATGGGGCACCTGGAGGGCAGCGATGAAGAGGGAACTGAGAAGGACAGTGTAATTACTGAGGCTGTGTCCTTAATGTCACAGAAACCATTGTGTTCTCGCCTGGGGAAGTAAACACTGTCGCTCTATCCTTCCCCTCTGTGCTTTATGGATGGGCACAGTCATAAGCACTTCAACCAACAGATCTGACATAAGATATTTTAGCGATTAGACCTCAAATCTAGTGTCAGTAGAATTACGTGCACACCAGATGTAACCCTGATTTTGGATCACCACCCCACACACACACACATCCACCCCCCTCACCCAGATGGCCCTCACCTGGTTGTTGAAGAACACGTAGATGACTGGGTTGACAACAGTGCTGAACTTGGCCAGGACAGAGGGCACCACGCTAACCGTCGGGGTGACCAGTCCCAACCTGCCGAAGGTGGCCAGCAGGGCCATGATGCCGTAGGGCATCCAGCACAGCAGGTAGCAGGACACCATGGACAGCACCATCAGCAGAATGTGCTGCTCTCGCCGCTGAGCTGCCAGCAGGTTGATCTTTCCCACCTGGATACAGGGAAGAGGAGAGGAGGAGGTCAAGAGGTGAAATACTGTCTTAATCTGTCAGGCTGATTGTACTGAAGGTTTACTCAAATGCTGCAATTAAAGGAGAGGCATGGATCATATTAGTGTGATATTGCAACATGCACAGAAATAGTATTTTGTTCATTTTGTGCCACCCGGTTATCCTTTAGTTGTACACCTGAGACACAATCTTTCCCAACAATCTTTCTCCAACTATTCCAGGGTCAAAACAACAGTTGATCATCGTTATGCAATGTACGTACATAATAATTATTATTTTTGTATAGCACTTTTCTTAACAAAGTTACAAAGTGGTGTAACGTAAATGTGGAAACAAATATATTAATAACCAATTAGCTACAACAATGGAAAGACTTGCAGTAGGACTTGCTGATGACTGCTGGCTCCATTAAGGCATGCTCAGCAGAACAGATACAGTATATAAGACTAAGTAATGGTAATATTGTTATAGCCACAGAAACATTCATAAAAAAATGTATACTATATGCTTGAAAGTCCACTCAGCAGTTCGACAGCTACATGTTGAATCCTTCACATCTCTCCTGTTGATTTCCCCTGATGTAGTGAATGAGAGCAGCAGAACCCCATAGGTGCTGTGGCTGTGGGCTAAAATTAGCTCAGACGTATCATAGGCCATGTGGTTACAGCGATATCTTTTCTGTAATCCTGTCTGTCATGATTCCCACCTCCTCCGTATTGATTTCACACTGCTGTGGTCATTGCCTTGTGTAACGACCCCTCGGATGTCCGTCATGGTGCCTCACCGGTAAGTGAGCCTCTAGTGAAGGAAGCCAATCAGGAATAATGAGAGGAGCAGAAAGCCCCGTCCTTTCTGTCACATTAGTGACACACAGTGCCACACCTCTTACACACACAGTTAGATTTTACCTTGTATTGCAGGCCGTGTAGGCAACAACCTTTGTCTCATTAATCCCCAACTTTGTACTATTCTGGTAACGCTCAATCATCAATGAATTAATTTCGACATGGCTTGACTGAACCTGTGTTCTGTTTTCGGACGTTACCCAAAATCAGAGAAGGATCTTAACTAGATCATGCTAGTTGATGAATACGATTTTTTTTGGTTTGATAGCTCTGGGTAAAAGCAGATGCATAATTCTGTTGCATCTCAACAGAAACATGGGTTAAAAGTTCAAGGAGCACTGCAGGATTGTGTTCCCATCAATATTTTGGCACCAATATTTAGGACTTTTGTTTTGCAATTAAATAGGACATTTTTGGACGGAAATGTGTGCACTGATTCAACAAGACACAATTATGGAGGGATAAAGCTCACAGCTGTGTGTGAGAGACCATTGGAGAAGCTTCGTAGACGACATTGTGACTGGAATTTCAATGAGTTGCTTGTCAGAGAGGAGAAGGAAAAAAAGAATCCAAGCTTGATCCATGCTGATGCTCTTCATATGAATGCCATCTCTCCTTCTGGTGTGTCACTTTAAGTCACCTTTCAGAAGCCAGCTGCAGGCTCCACAGAATGATTGCTCAGTTTCTAAGAAAAGCCTAAGGCGGGGCTCTCAGTTGGAAGGCGGCTGCTGGATGGCTGAGGCCCCATTCACCGCTGTAGTAATCGATTCTGCAGAGCCGCTCGCTGCTCCCACTCCCTCAGGAGCGCAGAGTTAAAAAAAAATGGAGGCGCTTACATAATATGGTATCCAATAGTAACGGCCTGCTTCCACTATCTAAAAATAAATTCTAGGTGATTCATTCATAGAGTGGTGGCAGCAAAGCGCACAGTGACCCAAACAAGCCCTTGATTAGCAATTACTTGTGTGACTGCCAGGTTTATATAAGCCCCTTCGAGATGGGGATGAGTCACTGAGATCTGAGAGGGGGTCATTGCCGTCCTGAACGCCGCCTGGCCCCGATCACCCGAAGACGCTGCCCCCATTCCACGCTCCTGCCAGATAAATCGATTGTAAGAGGGTAAATACAGAGCTGCAGCTTCTACGATTGCCTGGCTAGAGGCTCCTTAAAATAGCCTGGAAAACATATGAGTGAATGTTAATTGGAGCCTGAGAGCCATCGCTCACCCCGAGCCACGATCCGCTGTCCCAAGACCACCGCCCTGTCATTTCTAGAGCCACCGAGGGGCCAACTTAAACATAGATATTAATGCACCATTCACACTCATTTCTATGGGATAATAGAGGTGCAGACAAAAGGGGGAAGCTGGACCACCACTGACTGAAAACTGAGAACTGGGAATAATGACGTGGATTCAAATAACATGAAATAACATGGATTCCTGGATTCCATTATACCAGTACCCAGTGCAGATTTACTGTGAAAGGTTTTGAAAAGTAGTCAATACATGATATACAATGAAATTCCTGTTAAGTACTTTCTGCCTCTCTAGGAACCACAGGTGAAGAGGCAATGCTTCATGTACAGAATAAACACTTAATTAGTATAACAGTGCATAATCACAATGCACACTTGTAATTTAAATTCAATAATTTAAATTCAGACTCAACACCTTTATTCAAACCTACCTTAACTCTCAGCTGCTGTGTCTTATTCACTTATTCTCCTGTGTGCTGCCCTGGTATTGCAAGGGGGCGCAGAGAGCTCTCACATATGCATGCTCAGTCACACACACCCACACACACACACACACACACACACACACACACACACACACACACACAAACACACACACGCAAACACACAAGCTCTGGCCCTGTTTCCTAGAGTTTGTGTTACAAGTGGGGGTTTTTTTTATTCTTGTTTTTGTTATTCTTGTTTTTTTTTATCTGCTTTTGTGTCCCTTGTTTTCTGTAAAGCACTTTGTAACAAAACCAGTTTGCTAAAAGTTCTCTATCATTGAATTAACTTGATTTTCTAAGATGATAAGGATAAGATATATCAAGATACATGGCATAATATCATCAAGACACACTGTAGTAGTGTTTTACAAGAGTAGCTTGTAAAAGGAGGTGTTATTTTCAATACGTCTGTGGGTCTAGATGTGTTAGTTTTTGACACCAGATACCGTATGTTAAAATACGTTGTCTCAATATGGGTTGTGATTTACATATTGTGGTGAAAAGTAACTCCGGGATTTGTTGAAAATGACACGTCCTTTTTAGTGTAGATGATCATGTTGAACTCACCCCCCTGATGGCAACCAGGATCCGGCCATAAGAGTAGACCATGAGCAGGAGGGGCAGCAGCAGGCAAAAGATGAAGAGACACAAGACGTAAGAGACGCTGGTGGGCGAGCGCAGGTGCCACTGGACGGAGCACGAGGTGCCGGGACCCTCGGGCCCGTAGCTGCTCCAACCCAGGAAGGGCGGCAAGGTCCAGACCAGCGAATAGAGCCAGGAGCCGCCGACGCACAGCCAGGCCTTCCTGAAGTCTGAGACGTCGACCTGGGTGGAGCGCAGCACGGTGGTGTGGCGCTCATAGGAGAGAACAGACAGGGACACCAGGGACACAATCCCTTAGAGCAGGAGAGGGGAAGACAGAGAGAGACGTTAGATATTAGAGAATGGAGGTGAACTCGTTGCTTTCAGCTGATAGTTATATGCGTAGGTGACAGTTACATGTGTAGGTGGAGAAAACTTTCACTTTTTCTCCATTTGAGAAAAAGTGAAAGTCGCGCCCTGAATTCAAAATGCAACACGTCTTGTGGCTGCATTGCATTCTGATCTATTGAGGTTACTGTTGGTGGACAAATTGTTATCTCTGCCTCTTCTGCAGGGATTTCTCCCTGTATGATTATTTTTAACGTCAGTGCAAAATGGTGAGTCTAGAAAGAAGCCCTTGCTCTCTCTGAGGGACTGACACCAAAACCTGACATTTACTGTTGATGGTTTAGATAGATGAATTTTTTTCTGCTATCAAACTCCATTGTAGCTGTGCTGAAATATCTCAATGTGACGTCACATCGTCTACTTAAATATTTTAGGGAGGATTATTCCTTTAACCACTGTTAACCACTTGTACTCCTCTCTGGAGCTGCAGGGATCGACGGCACGTTAGCAGGGCAGATGCTTGCCAACATGAAGCTTCAATCCAAGTGCTTTGGTTGAAGGACAGTCTCTCTAACTACAAGGCCACCCTGCCACCCACACTGCTGCCCACCTAGCTTTATAGACACCAAGGCACTGTTAAGCCATTAAGCATGAAGCTGTAGGTTTTTACAGTTAAAGGTTCAACTGGTACAGTTTAAAAATGGTTTCTTGTTTCCACCAATTCAACAGAGGGAGCAAAGACACTTAGATGCCATAAACCTAATCTCCCCAAGCAAAGTAATAAATATATTCATTCATTCATTAATTCACTCATTCATTCAGTCTTTCATTCATTCATTCTTTATCTTTACCCGCTTGTTTCTATCCAGGGTCCCAGGAGGCTGGAGCCTATTCCAGCAGGCATTGAGAGGAAGAAATCAAGATAACATTTTGATAAATGTTAAAAGACATATTTTGGGGGACTCAGAAGGGAGCTGTGCCTCACAGTATGAGGGCTGATATTTCTAAATTATATTTCTCTTGACATTAGCTTCAAGAGCGGTTTCTCCAGGATGCTGTCACATTCTAGCTAAGGCTGTGTCCATGACTGACAGGCCGGCCTTGAAGAGGACAAACAGATGACTCTAGAATATGATTAAAATGAACGCAATTAGATTTATATTGCAGAATTTGATATTTGTGCAGCCAAAGTATGCGAGAAGATAGAGCAGGTTAAGGTTTCCCGTCTTGGGCAAGTCTCCCTCGCAAAAGAGATTCTGAGTCTCAAGTGGACTTCCTGGTTAAATAAAGGCTCAATAAAAAATAAAAAAGACTAAAATTGTCTTTGCTCTTATGTCTTAAACAAGCAAAGATGTTGAGTATGAATGGTCTACATGTGAAGAGTTTCATTAAATGAGAACCGACTCTGACAAAATAATTGCTGGAAAGAATATCTTGAGTCCATAACTTAAAATAAAATAAAATAAAATTGTAAGCAACAGGTCATCAGTGTTTTAAATACCAAGAAATGATATTAGGTAACTCTGAGGTAACTAGGTAACTTTTTTTGTTTAAAAAATTGATATGTAATATTTTAGACAGAAATTTTTCATATTATATTATTCTACATGTTTTTATGCGGTGTATAGTTGTGTGCCATACAGGAGAATTTCCCTTTCGAGTGTGATACAAATGATCTACTCAACTCAATGTCATAATACTATATACTGATGACCTAGACTGTATGTGTGCAGCATACAATGCAATGTGTCCAAGTGTGTGCATCCTCCCTGTTGTCAGTCCTGAAAGATCTCAGAGGGGAGGCACATAATGTCCCTCAGTGGAGTAATTATATAGTGTAGACATCAGTGACTGACAGCATCTCACTGAGGACCGGGCGTCTCACTGACTTAGCAGCTCCTGGTGTACCTGAATACAATAGGATCTGTTATTGTTGTATTGTTGTTGAGAACCTGTATTATCATGGTTGTTGTTGTTTGTTTCCTTTTATTGAGACAGTAGGAAATGTGAGAAGCCAGTGAGTGCACATGTGGATCCACAGGCAGAGACCTTGAAGGAAAAAATCCACTTTCAGATACTTTTACACTGTTATACATCATCAATCTGTGATGCTCAAAACATCCCAGGAGTTATGAGCATCACAGATTGATGATGTATAACAGTGTAAAAGTATCATCAATCTGTGATGCTCAAAACATCCCAGGAGTTATTTTGTGATTAGGTGTTGTAATTTACTTCTTTTGGTGAACCTACTTTTCCCTCAGCCTGCCTTGTCTACATCTAATTCAGTTAGTGAGTTCCTACATTTCCCAGAATGCCTTTCGTCAACCCCCAGAGAATGGAGGTGAACTTGTTGCTTTCGGTTGTTAGTTACATGAGCAAGTGGAGAGAGCAGTAGTGATTGCGGAGCGAGAGTCAAGACAAGAAAAAGTGAGAGTTGCGCCCCTAACTCAAAATGCAACACCTCTTGTTGCTGCATTGCATTCTGGTCTATCAAGGCAACTGTCAGTGCAGAAATTGGTGTCTCTGCCTCTTCTACGATGGATTTCTCCCTGTATGATTGTTGAATGTTGGGAGCAAAATGGTGAATCAAGAGAGAATTGATTCTGAGGGTCTGACACCAAAACCTGACTGTTGATGTTTTAGCATTTACAGTTTTAGATAGCTAAATTTTTTTTTTCTGCTATCAAACTCCATTGTAGCTGTACTGAAATATCTCAGTGTGACGTCACATTGTCTACTTTAATATTTTATGGTGGATTGTTCCTTTAACCACTACACCATCACTGTGCACACACAACAAATTTCTTGTGGAGCTTGTAACGCGCTTGGTCGTGTCTTAGCTTACATTAGCTTTAGGGAAGTAGGCTACTCCTGGATAGTATTGGGATTTCACACATGTACCACTTTATTCACCTATACTTGTCAACCATACAATGCCTGGTCTCTACGGCACTATAATCTCTCAACATGCATGTAGATTAATATGGTTTAACACGTAAATCGTCAGGGAAGAGACAAGCTACTCGTCGGGAGATAGACTGGGAGTAGTACTCAACCAAGCCCCCAGTTTAATACAGCCATGTACTCAACCTGTTGCTGTAACTCAGTCTCAGTAAAAACAAGGAGTGCCATCCAGTGACTTAATCTGTTACTGCAACCAAACAATGTTCCAAAAGCATAGTAGGCGTATTTGCGACTGTTACAAGCTGCCACAGAAATCCAATTACTTTTTACAGGTAATAAAAATAGAACTACAGATTGGCTGAGTCATGGGTTTGTGAATGTGTGTGTGTGTGTGTGTATCTATGTGTATGTTTCAGTATGAGTGGCGTATAAATATGTGTGTATTATGACAGGCTTGGCAAGTGTGACTCATCAGTGGATGGGATTATACACATTTCTGTCTGAGCAACAAGTGCCAGCAAGTGTAACTCAATAACAACAGAGCCTTCCACTTGAGATGATTATAATAGATGACAAATGATTTGACAGCCGTTTTGTTCAGGGCTCTTGTATCATCTCTTTCAGTCGAAAAGCCTTTGTAGGTCATTCATATCTGTGTAGGAGTGTGTGTAAGTGTGTGTGTTGGGGGTGGGGGGTTAGCTTTCAGGAGTCAATGGAAAAAGAAGCCAGGATGACAAGACTATATCCAAGCCCAACACATTACATGTTGGTCCTGTATCTGTGCCTTGATACAAGTTCCATACCATAGCATGTTCTGCATCTTTGCCCATTAGTGAGCTAAGTGGCAGATTTGTCACTGCTACAGGCTTCCAATGTATCAGCAAATATATTTGTGACATAAATCACAATGTTGCCTCTGGTCTAATTAGCTTTCAACACTACAAAAATAGCCATCCAAGTGTTTCAATCTTGTACTTTAAGATTTAAATCTCATTGTCCTCTTTAATCTTAAATGAACAAATCTGCCAAGCAGTCAAAAATAGTCTAGAGAGGAGTGATTCTTGGGTGTTGTGGTGCACTTTGAGAAGGGATCAGAGCATCCAATAAAAAATAATTAAGGCCAAGGCACTCACGTGGGGTGTGGAGTTTAACAGCCTTTATTTCATTAGGTAAAATTCCTCTTACTGCGACCTACGGCAGTCTGCCAGGCTAGTTAGTTACACAGCTCAACTTGTTTCAGAGCAGTTTAATTTGTTTCGGGTAATTTATTTTCTTCAGACATGTGACTTCATGGAAGAACCTGCCTGGTTTCAACACATTGCCCCTTGTTTTAAGAAATTCCTTGAAACAACTTAAACTGAGACGAGCACATGTCTAGATGTTTTCGCCTGTAAATCAATGAGTAGCCTAACCCTACTTTTAGGATATTTGACTTTTAACTGTTCTACATTCATCACACGCGGGTGGAAAAACACGCAACCGAACTACATGCTGCTTAGATACTTAGTTAAATATGTTTTGCATTTGCATTCATCGCACAGATCTCACTCACCAAACAGGGAATTGGCGAAACCATACCACTTGCAGCCGTATTCTCCTATGAGCCACCTCCCGTGCAGGCTCGCCGCGAAACTGAAGGGCGTCCCGAAAACACACACGAGGATGTCGCTCACGCTGATGTTCAACAGGATGAGGTTGATGGGCGTCCGGAGAGAGCGAAACTTTGCGAAGATCAGCAGGAAGAGGGAATTGTTGAGGATGCCCACCACTAAAATGAACCCGAGGCATACTGCCACCACCGTGTGTCCGGTCCGGCTGAGTCCGGCGGGGCCCTGCTGGGGCACCGGGGAGTCGCGGACACTGGCATTGGTGCTGAGGTTGGAGGTGGAGATGGAGATGGCGCTGTCTGTGGTGCTGAAATTACAACCTCGTATGTGGACGACCATAGCACCATGAGAGAGGAGAGAGGGCTGGAGAGGAACTGGACACACTAGGAGGAGCGAAAAGGCGCTCACTCTGTTCAAAGTCCTGCACGCGGCCCCGGTACCCGCCAGCCTGCACGCCGGGATGGGCGATACAGCACAGAACACAGTTATTGACTTGTAAAAGAACCGGGAGTTGAGTGTAGCCTGTGCTCGGCTTTATACTCTATAGGCTACCCAACATATATATATATATAATTATCTCTCTCTCTCTCTCTCTCTCTCTCTCTCTCTCTCTCTCTCTCTCTCTCTCTCTCTCTCTCTCTCACCCCCCTCCCTCGTTCTTTTTTCTTGCCCTCTTCCCCCGTCACTCTCTCACAGTTTCTTCAGTTATTATAATGAGTCCTTTGGATCACAAAGACCTGTGTAAATTCAGTAAATCTCCAAAATGTGTTGCTTTCCAAATACCTTTCAAGACGTTTTGCTGACATTATTCTGGCAGGAGAATCAAATTCATTCAAAGTTACAATGGATTTTAGGATTTTTTTTCTGGGCAGATATAGGGCAGATTATTGTAGTGACCACAATTAAGTCATGCTTTTACAGTCTCACTGGAGAGTGTTATTCAGGCCGCTCTGCTCTACAAACACAAAATGTGGTTGTGTGATTTTGCTGAGCTGTGCTTTTACTATTCTGTGCTGCTTTCATTTCCATAGCTGCTGTGTGTTGCTGGTTCAATCAAGCCCAAAGTATGTCACCAACAGAGAAAGTTTCACACCTGTTCAGCATTTTCTCTTCTTTTCAACCAACTCCAACATGCAAATCCTCCTGCCCAGCAAACCAACCTCAACAGACCACAGGCACAAGGCAATTACATTGTAAGTTGAATTTGTCGGGGCAGTTCTTTCCCTGTTTTTGTTGTGTACTACTGTTATTTGATCAAAGTTGTAAACTAATTAGACACAGCTGGAGGGACACACGATGATAACACATCAAATTAAGTCATTAACATTTCAAACACCATACCTGCCCCCCTCCCCCTTTTCCCTTCAGCAAAATTGGTGTTCCTATGTGGATATTACTATCTCTGAGCATGTACTCTGCCATAATAATGCAGATGATCTGTTGCTGCTCTATGAAAGGGGAAATGCACTCTTGTGAAAGTGGGAGATCACAGCGGACAGATGACCTGTGTGACTGATGTCATTTTGATCTTTGAGGCTGTCATCATCAGGGGAGATCCCAGTAAATCTCTTCAGCGTGGTGGTCGATGGTGTCGCCTGGACAGTCATGCTGCAGCCATGAACACCTAATCCCCTTTTTCTCCCTCCACAATCAGCATCATTGGCTTGTTGAAAACGTCGGTCGATAGGCAATCGTCACTCCGAGCCCCTTCCCCTCCCACCCTTCCACCCTAAGGGCCTCAGACTGATGACTGACACAAAGGAAAGTGGGATAAAGGCTTAAAGCCTGTATGGCTGCTGAATCCGTGCCTGACAGGATAAATGCATATCTTCTGCTGTTCCTCCTCCCCACCTGCTGCCAGTCTTCCATCCATAGTATTTTGAGAAGTGGAAAGCTTCTCAAGTTGTTAGTGAGAAGCCCCTTCAATCCACAATCCACTTCCGCTCCCGATTCTTGCTTTTATTAAGACTCTTTACTCCATGTGAGCCCAAGGCCCTAAGCTTAGGCTAATGTGCTGAGGAATCAAGCATGTTCATAATTGGCAGAGATCTTGAGTTGGAAAACCCTGGGATTTTGTTTAAGATTTATTCTGTATTTTTTGGTAGGCTCTATTTTTTTTTATCCATTCTCATCCCTCTTTACTTCCTCTATAGGCCTACATTAAAGGTAATTCTGTTAAAAAACACAAAAAAGCCAGTTTAAAACAGCTATTGGTGATGTACCTTGCATTTCTGGGCCATTTTGTTGTTTGGCAGGGTATTTTTCTTACTCCTATGGATAACTGATCGAATGTGGACAAGATGTCACATCAAGATATTTCCAGCACAACTACAATGGAGTTTGATAGCAGAAACATTTTCAGCTATCTAAAACATCAATGGTGAACGTCAGGTTTTGGTGTCAGTCCCTCAGAATCAAAGAGCAAAGGTTTCTTTCTAGACTCACCATTTTGCACATTTTTGACATTCAACAATCACACAGGGAGAAACCCATTGTAGAAGAGGCAGATACCCATTTCTCCACCAACAGTAGCCTAGTCCATAATTTACCACAGCAGCCATTTTGAACACCTGGAAGAGCAAGTAGGCTATACAGCCCAGTTCTGTCCTACTGTTGTGTAACCTACGATGCACATCTTACATTTATCATTTCACAGATTCCCCACTGAAAAACATAACATACAAATGGATCTCAAGAATCAAGAGGGACATAGGTTCACATTAAAATTATTAGCTAGTTAGCTACTAGCATTATCACTAGTCTTGCCAAGCAGCAATAGCTGCTTACTAACTTGGTAGCTAATTAACTTTCCTGCTAAATTCAAGCAGCCATTATGTGGTTGTTGTTTACGACACTGCAAGCTAATTTGATAACTGTTCTGGTCTATCTGAAGTCATCACTTATGTGTTGAAGTAATGTTTTTTTTATATATATATGGCTATCTTCAGGGAAGAGTTTCCCACCCTGAGTGTTCAAAATGACTGCCGACAAGACCCAAGACATGTTGGGTAAGGGTCGCAACTCTCTCACAGGTCTCTCACAACTCACAGCTCTCTAGCTCTTATGCTACTGCTATCACTATCACTATCACTACTGTTCTCTCCACCTGCAAAGCAGCAGCTGAATGCAACATGTTCAGGCACGTTCTCTTCTCAGGGGGTTGTTGAAAGGCATTCTTCCTTTCAGTTGAGTTGAAGTAGTAATTCACCTCACATGTCCACAATGTTTAGTAGAAATACCATAACAGCTTGCCATGATCGGTGTTGCTTTTCTAGCCATTCTTATACAAAGACCAAATGAAATGTTTTTAACATGAGTAGTCAAACAGAACAAATCAATACAAACATATTGGCTGAGATTGAGGTAAAGGTTAGAGAGAGGAGAGATAAATTAGGAGTTAGAGGAGGGCGCGAATGAAATGCATCGTTCTGGCCAAATGGCAACTGATCGCATAAAAGGCAGAGTTATGGTACAAGTACTGAGTGAGATGATAACACTGAATTGTTTTCTCAAGCGGATATTATCTCATTTGGTCCTGTAATGGCTTGGACTGACATTAATGTGGTGGGATTCAGCAGGGAAACAAAAGTCTTGTTTTGTGTTGATTGTGCCTGGAGATCAGTGTGTAAAACACTATGGTATTCTGTGTTAATTGGGTGAACTATCCTTTGCAATAGGTTTCCAATGAAGTGAAATGACAAATTACTGTAGGAATTAGGTTAGTGACATTACTGAATTGGGCCTTTGGGCTTTCAGTTTCTAAAACTGTGTGCAAGCGGTTTGTGTGTGCAAGGATTGTTCCAAAATCACATAATATTGGATGGTTTCTGAATAATAAAGGCACTAAAAGCCTGTAAAACTTTCAGCGAATCACTTTATAAACACAAGTAATCCAATCCAACCCTCCCATGGCTATTTTCAGTCAAGCCACACAAATTTCAATTTGAAACTATTCACTGATTATATTCTAAAATGTGTCCAAAAGTGTGTTCAAGAGCACTACATATGATCGTAGTATGATCGAAGTAGTGGGTCCACGCCTAGACATAAATATAGAAAGATCTGGTGCGTAGGAAAAACCCAGAATACAAATGAACAGATCTGCACACATCATAAAAAACAGAGGGTGCTGAGATTAAAATGCTGAAGATGTATTTCATGCCTAACTGAAAAATATGAAAAAGTAAAAAAAAAAAAAAATGTAAAAAGTGCTTAAAAAAAAAAAGAAGGAAAAAACATTATTAAAAAAAAGACATTTTGGCTTATGCCATCATCAGTGTCAAAACCAAATATAACTACAAAGTATCACTTTTTTGTACTTTTTTGTATTTTTTAGGCATGAAATAAATAATAAATCAGCATTTAAATCTCAGCTCCCTCTTTTTGATGCTGTATGGAGCCAAGACCTCTTACCAGTTTGTGTCCTCATCACTTTCCACATCCTGTCTAACATTTGCCACAAGATGAAGTTGTTATCCAACTTTCTGATAACATTTGGATCATATTTCTAAATCAAACATTTGACAAAATGTTGATGTTGTTGTAGCACATTCAAGTATAGTAGAGATTAGATGGGGTTAAGAAGAATAAAAGATGAATATGAGAATGATGAGATAAATGTCATCAATAGCTGGGTGAGACTACATTTATTCATTTTTCATACTAACACACTGATAGGACATATAGAGCAAGAGTCCATCTTTTAACACAGTGGTTCCCGAACTTTTTCTGTCAGGCCCCCCTTTTATGATATAGGAAGATGTTTAGCAGAATCTAGTGGTCATATTATGCATTATTCAAATGGAATCATCCACACAAAATGGCGGGATGTTGAATTGACCGCCACGCAGATTCTGCTGCTCACAGTAAGTGCATATATTTCAATCAGAAAGGTAAGCTTTATGAATTTAGTCAACTAGTTATGTTCATGAGATGTGTTAGCAGTAATGTAGTCAGTTTTCAATGATTTTTCTAAAATATTGGCTTTGTACCAGTCGATTGAAATTCCATGTGACGCATGTGTCACGTTGGGCCTTTAACAAGTCATTTACTCTCATGTTTAGCCTTCAAATCCTATTTTTCTTAGACAAAGAGAAAAACTCTGCCAATGAGGCGAGACACCCACCTCAGGAACCTTCCAGAAATGAGTGTCAACATCTTGAAACAAGTCAGAAAAAGGCAGATCACTGCACAACTATCAAGAAAGTTGATCTGCACTGGAGACAAGTGAAACCATCAAACCCTTAAAATTGTTATGTATTTGGAAAAATAATACATTATTTCAGTATTTAGAGTAAGCATTTGGCACTACTTTTTGTTAAGTGATACAATGGTCAGTATACCTTTAATAGGTTAAGTGATATGTCAGCGTAGTGATATCTGTGTGGTTGAATTTGCACTTGAACAGTAAAGACACCTGAACTGTATCTTGTGGTTCCACTCATCATTTTATTGCTGTTAGTGTAAGAGAGTGTCTTCTGCAAAAAGCTTGCATGCTTTAGTTTGTTTTCAGGGTGGAAAGTTCACTGGTGTGGAATTGGAAGGGAGGCATGGAGAAAGTTGGTTCAAAAGATCCAGGCTTTCACTCTTGAGCATCTCTTCTCCCAGATGGTCATCCTTTTCTTGGGCAGGTCTGAAGAGTCTGTGCTGGCATTTGGAAAGCCGTGGCCGTTTTCAGCTGCCCATTTTTCATACCGTTCCTCTTCCTTGATTCTCAGTGCCTCTTTCTTCTTTTGCTTCTCATCCCAGTGATTCTGCAAGTACTTTTCAAACCTCTGTCTTTTGCGTTCGAGGTTGAACAGTTCTGCCCGCTTTAGCCTCTCTCTCTCTTGGCTCGAGTCTGCTGTGGACAGACGCAGCCACCTTCACCTGCAACTCGGTAGATCTGCTCACCCTCCTCCTCCTCTCTCTGATAAGTCCTCTGAATCTTTCAGAGGTTGCGCTTTTTGAGTCTGGTGTTCAGCCAATTTGCAACTCGTCTCCGAATACTTTTATCAGTTCTCTCCAGATGTTCCTTTTCCATCTCCTCTCTCTCTGTTTCTTCAGGAATTCTGTCAAACTTTTGATGTTCTGCTTTCTGAATTCATGACAGTCTCATTGTCTTCACATCTTCCATCTCTCTCTGTGTATGGAGTCTGCTAATTCCCTTATTCTCACTCTCCATTACATGATCAGTTGGGCACAACATAGGTTGTTGTGTAGTTGTGCCCTCATCCGGGTGCTGGTTAGTTTGAATCAGCTCTCCAACCTCAGATTTATCTTTCTCAGTGACATCAAGGCATCAACTGGATTGCCAAGCTTGGGCTGAAGTTTTGCGTCCTCTAGAAAGAGGATTTTAACATGTTTTTCAGCCACTTGAAACATGTTGCACCTGTACTGATCATTGTTGCCTCCATCTGCAAACATCTCCTCCAACCCAGCCTCCCTGACAGCCAAGTGTCTGTGTTCCTGTCTGGAGTTGGAGTTTCCAGTATATGTTTCATCTCCGTTTGATCATACTTTCTAATATCATGAAAGACATTAGCACAGCTTCTGGTCCGTGGCTGTGCATATCTGCTCATATGTTTGCAGACAGAAACTTTCTGACCAGAGAATATGTCACCCGAAAAGAGATTACCACAGGATCTGTTGGACTTCTGTGGATGCTTCCTGCCTCCTGCCAACATCTCCTACAGATATTTCTTCTCTTCCTCCAGTATCTCAACGCTGTCTGTGACTCTCTGCCAGTTCTCCTCACTCAGCAGCTTTCTGATGACGTCATGTTCAACAGGGTGGATCCCTGTTGAACATGAAGTTGGAAGATTGAGAAATCTAACTTCCCCTCCTCCATCTGAATAGTCTGTCTGTCTGTCTCTCTCTCTAATTATATATAGACCATGTAGGCGCCATGTATGTAAGTGCAGCTGTACTTCTGTTCGTTGTCTGTGCCTAGATTCTGACGTGCGTGTTCATCAGTGATGATGACGGGGGTATTTCTTGGTTCCAGCTTTGTCCCATTTAAATATGGGCCTTGATTAATGGAGTACCAGATGGGAAGAGGCTAATATTAGCACAGTACCATCAATAATCCACACTTAGCATGTGGAGATAGCTGCTTCTCCATCTGTGGCCATGAATGGTCTCTGTGGTGAGGGGTGCACCCTGTCATGTCTCCCAGGCTGGTTATTAAAAAAAAGCAGTTGGGGGGATGACACTAAACATATCAGACTCATAGTTAATTAAGGGAAAAAATTACTATCAAGGCAACTGAAACAGGCTAAGGTGAGAACAGAGGTGAGCGATTTGTTGGCACTTTTAAGTAAATGCTAACAGTGCTGGAGACTCACACATAACTTCAGGTATCTTAATGTCACTTGGGATGAGAAAAAATCTATATATTATATAATATAATAAATATTGGCCTCACTGCTGTGTTGTTACCCTGTTTTTCTGTATTGTTTGCATATTGTTGTTTTCCCCACCCGGTGCATTAGACTATCATTAACTGTCATCCAGAGTATTTGTTTTACCTTGTTAAGTGCCTCCCAAAAAACACTGCGGTCTGGACTTGGCTCTGGTCTTGGTCTAACTCGGACTTAAGTGAAACTGTCTTCACAACTTCCCCCATTAACACGCTCCAAAAATCACTCCCTAGGTGTAGGATTTTAATAAACTCCTTCACAAAGCTTCAGGTAAAGTTCACATCAACAGTGCCAATCTCAAGGTGCGAACACGCCGGAATCAGAGTTCTCAAATAACACCAGACTTTCCACAATGTGCCAAAAAGCACCCAGACTCTATTATCCCTCAATTTTAATCAGACAGACTACTTTTACACCATCATCCTGGGTTATTAAATGGAACGGGTCGTACAGATGTGTGAAAAGAGGTAAAGGCACAAAGAATAGAGCCAGAGGATTAGGGATGGTGGTGATGAAGAAAGGTGTGTCTTCAAGGTCTTCAGAACAGACAAAACTCATCCTCATCCTCACACTCTCCAGTGATTGGCTATTCACTGTCTCTAAGTGACACTCTAATGTAGCTCTAATGGCTTCCTTTCATAGACTCCACATTGTGCGTCTCTGTTCACATCTCCACCCGGAGGGGAATGTGGGAGACAGGCTCCATTGTGCATGGGAAAATGTCAATGAAAGTTCAAGATGAATGAAATAATATTCGTGTTTACATGGTTGTATATTGTCGCTGTCTGTTGAAAACCTCGTTTGTCCAAAATGTCAGCTTTTCAGGAACTTCAGGAAAAACAGTCTTGTTTTCAACTTGACAACCATGCAGTTTTTTATACTTTATCCATTTTTCTCAACCCATAAAGGAGCATATACTCCTTCAACTGTAATTCTAAACATGAAAATCACCAAGACTGCAGTTATGAGGTTTTCACATGACAACAAGAGTATGGTAACACCTTGGCCATCAGATGCTAGTCTTGGCCATCAGGTGTCAGTATTGTTTAATCCATTCTGAGTGGTTTGTTGTCTGATGCTCATTAACAAGCCACACTTCCAACCCATACTTCACAAACATTTTATACTATTATGTTAAATTGAACATTGATCTTTGTCTGCTCACATCTCTATTTGTGTTTGTATATGAGTCATTGTTTTCAACTGTACATGGTGCTCTTGTAGAGATTCCCGAGTTCAAGATTACAGAAAACAAATCATTAACATATATCACTTTTTTGTTGATTTTTTGTTCACATGGATATATAAAAAATATCCTCACAGCAACTAAAAATCATCCAAGCCAACTGTAGACAGATATTAACATCAATATTATATATATATCATATACTGTAGACCCAAGGAGCTTACAAGGTTTACACTTTATCTTAATACTGGTCTATTTACTGGTCTACTAAGAGAAGTGCCTGCTGGAGTCACAACAAAAAGCAACAACTTATACAGCTGTAGGCAGCGCTTTGAGATCTACAAGAGTAATGAGACAGTGGAAGAACAGGTTTGCCGGAGAATGTTCTCTTTCTGAAAGGTTGCTCCAGCTGTTACTGAGGTCATTTGATTGAGAAATGGAGAGAGCGGGTGAAGGGAATGGAAGAGCTGCATTTTCTTCTGTTTGTTCTCGGATGGTGGTTAGCGGCCTGTTTGGCAAGAAACCGTCTGACAGCTACAGCAGTGAACAGACAGCCAGGGGGATTTATAGAGCCGCAGGTGTGCTGTGTTGTTGAAGTCACTCTCTCCCTCTGTCACTCCCTCTTCAATACCAGTACAGATCCTTCTTGTCCAGACCTCGTCCTGAAACAGGGGAGACAAGCTTGAAGCATTTCCAAGCAGCTCTAATGGATGTACAGGCTCATGGTATTACAGGCTGGGTCACATAAAGCGCTAATAAAACATCTTATTAATTGTTCATTCTTCTCTGTAAGAGGTCTTCTTTTAAACTCTAGGATCAAATACACACTTGCAATAGGCTTTAAACTTCATCTCTTCCATATAGCAGAGGTGCAAAGTAACAAAGTACATTTACTCATTACATTACATTTATAAGTACTGTACGTAAGTACAATTTTGAGGTACTGGCTCTTTACTTAAGTATTTCCATTTTGTGAGACTTTATACTTTTACTCCACTACATTTCAGACGGAAATATTGTACTTTTCACTCCACTACATTTATCTGACGGCTGTAGTTACTAGTTATTTTGCAGAATAAGGTTTTACATGCAAAGCATACAATAAGCTCATAAAAAAATGTTGCATTGTTAAAGTTAAACTCTAACAGTATATGGAGTAGTTAGACTTTGCGCCACCTGAACCACCTACAACATTAAAATACTTCTTACAGGTTAATGCATCAATAATGTAACACTCTGAAAGGGGCCATTCTTCATAATGAGTACTTTTACTTTTGGTACTTAAGTACATTTTACTGCCAATACCTCTACACTTTTACTGAAGGCAGGACTTTTACTTTTAATTAAGTATTTTTCCATTCTGGTATTGCTACTTCATCTTTTACTTGAGTCAAGGATTTGAGTACTTTTTCCACCACTGCTGGGTACAATACAGTACACAAACAGACATAAAAGTCCTATAAGACTCATGTTCTGTCTTTGCTCTGCCTCAAGTTTCAGCTGTGAAGTCTATGTGAATGTGAGTTTGACCTTCTCCTACGACTTCCTCAACCTGACAGTTGACCCAAATAGCCTCAGCGTACAACCTGTGGGTGGGTAGAGTCTGTAGAGTACACATACAATACTCTCTCTCTCTCTCTCCCACCCATTCAAGCACACACACACACACACACACACACACAGTGAGAGCCTGGATTTCCTGAGTTAAAGGTTGTTTAAAGATGATGTATTGCAGTGCTGGGTTTGTGTGGAGGCAGACCTACCAGGTTCAAAGCCTACAGCCGGGTCCACAGGGTCTCTGAACCCTTGAGGCGCCGTCCAGCTGGGGAGGAGCTCTGGCTTGGAGCCGGAGGCCATGCCGGGTCCCATCTCAGTCCGGTCACTGTGCAGCAGGTTGAGCAGGGACGTGGCGTACTGCTGCCCGGTGAGACCCAGCCCCTCGTGGGACAGGGAGTATGTGATTGGGGGCAGCCCCGGCCCCCCTGCTTGTCTGGCGGGGAACGAGTGCCACGAGCCGGGAGAGTCGTCTGCGGGGCTGAAGGTCAGGCTGCAGTGGGGCTCTTTGGAGCCGCTTAGCTGGAGACGTTCGGCGATGGGTTGGACCTCGGAATAAGAGGAAGAGGTAGCGGCGTTCCACTGACAGGAGTTTGATTCCTCTGGAAGAGACAAAAACAGAAGCAAAGCAGTGGGGATGAATGGGACTGTGCTTGTCATGGGTTTTTTAAAACATCACAAAAAGCTCCTGTTGGACAAGATCTACCAGTATTGCTCGGAGCAGGTCATAGACGCACTTACCCAGTTTAACAGACTTGCGGCTTTTTTTGCTCTTCAGTGCCGGCGCCTTGGCCTTGCAGGCTTTGCTGAGAGCGCGGGTGAAGTGAGCGTCCACCATGCTGCCGATGTCGCCCTGGAAGTAGGTCAAGATGACACTCTGAGAATGCTCCTCCACCTTCACAGCTATCGGGCTTCCTGTGCTGTCTGCCATGGGTCAGCTGGGACTGGGGAACAGAGATGAAACAGGACGCTCAGACAATGTTCACCCACACTCTTGATCCATGCATGTGATGATGAGTTAAAATCTTGTATTAATACACAAGATCTGTGTTGCTACAAGTTTGATGTTTCCTCTGTTTTCAGTCACACCAAAGACAAACAACCTCAACCATATCAATCTTACTATTATTTATATTTTCTTTGAAACTTCAGAGAATGCACTCGAATGCCATCGATAAGTGAACCACATATGTAATAATTGTATTCTGATTGAGAATTCACCTACAACCTAAAATCATCTTATGATTCAGTGAAGGACTTGGTCTCAGCTGTGTTAGCGAGAAAGAAAGGTTTTGGCCAGTGTACCAATTTAGTGAAAATGAAGTAAAGGGATGAGTACTTAAGCCATCTCGGTTTCTCCATCATTATTTTTAGATTCGAAGCACCTCAGGGATCCAGAAAGTAACTCAGCAGCCTATCTGCCCCTAGTGGCCTTTAGGAGGCATGGCACACAGGATGCTGAGGAACACTGTTCTCTGCAATACATCTACTATCTAAGTGTCCTTGTTTTACTTTCAGATAGTTGTTTTTCCAATTTCCATGTAACTTTGATAAAATACATTACTTGCATGGAACCCAGACAAAACTTTCTAGCCATTGTAAGCTTGATGATAAAATTAAAATCATACTTTGGTCATATCACAAAACTATTTTAACCCTATCAAGTTGCTTACCTGGTCTACTGGATCTGCCATGCAATAAGCCACCGAGGACATTGTTTTTATCAATGACAATGTGGTATTGTTGCTATCAATTAAAAGTGAGGGGCTTCATTTCATTTAAACTCATTTCAACAAGAATTGTTGAAGAGGGTAAAATAAACTCTTCTTAGCCTTAGCCTTAGCTCTTCTAAACCAGAGCAGATCCTCTATTTGAGGAAATCATCTCAAACTTGAGGTGGAAGGGTTGATGTTGATATTTCTGTGAACTAGGCTAAGGATAATTTAGCATAGCATCTTATATAAGTAAACATTTTCTAACAGGAGAAGTTTGAAGTTACTTTTTGGTAAATTGTATTGTCAAGAAATTGTGTCCTGTAGTACTTAACACCTCATATTCTCCATTGGATTATGTGCATACAGTTGAGAGATTCCTTGTTTGATTGCTTGATTGCCATTACTTCGTCCATAACGGATGAAGAGCTCCTTAATGTCAGGTGAATTTGTACATTAAGATCATTCCGGCACCAAACTGATAAATTCTGAGCGATATTGGTGTTCATGTTCAACTGTAGTGTGCTCTGCCACAAGAGGAGTAGCAGCATCTGCTTGGATTTCCAAATACATCCAACACTTAATGAGAAATATTGCCTTGTGTGGCTTGCGCTGTGGGATGGTCCAGGAGGTTTGGATGATGTCATCAAGGGGGCTGAAATGCATTATGAATGTCTTCTTTTTTTTGGGAAACATTAGGTCAGCCTCAATGACTGAAATCTATAAGAAGGACTGTAAATGTTTGATATTCTTCTACATGAAATATGAATGGCTACACACTGCCCTGTTAAGAAACAATATCCATTGCATAATGCAATAATATCTAATATCCATTGCATGGTGCTGTTAGAAAAAAATGTATTGCTTCTACAATAACATTATTGAATTCCTAACCCAATTTGTGAACCAACCCATTTTGTTATTCCACACATTTTCCACACATATTTGTATTAAAACTAGATTGCTTCTTACCTGGCCTGATGATTGTTAGCCAAGGATGGCCAAGGAGTCAGATCCTTGGATTGACTGGTTGATCAGAGCTGATGTATTTCCCTACATGAGCTGCAGCCAAAACCGTTGGAAATAATCTCACATGACTTCAATAAAAACATCAGAAACATCTATTAGATCCCAATAACCAACTCCTCTATAGACAACACTTAGTTAATTTAACTCACTGTTCATGTAATGCTCCTCAGTGTGGTAGACTTGGAGGGTGTGATGCTTCATGAACTCAGGCGGGTATGAGCGGAATGTCATCCAGCGAGTTCTTTCAAAACCTGAATGACACCTTATAAAAACATTCCTGAAACAGTCACACTGTCATAAACCTATGCACAGTTTTACAGCACTTCTTAAGTGTTCGCCAGTCATATTTCTGTAATCTGCAGATAAATCAGGTTAAATTTCATACTAGATTTTTACGCTTCAAACTCCAACTTAGATTCAACATCCTTGATATCTGCTGTCTGAATGAATACTTAGACAATCAACCAAATTCTAGAGCAATAGAAACTTGTTGTACAGTCCACATCTTCATTCAATACATTTATAGCCACACAGTCATTCAGACTAATTTAAGCAATGTTTGCCCATTACTGGAGAATAATGTTTCTTTACCAGAGGGCAAAACTCTGAAACAAAGTGATTTCTACAGAAAGCAAAATTACTATTCGAAGAAAAAAAAAATTCTAAATGGATTTTTATATTTGAAGAACCAGTAGTGCTTTTAGCACTAAACTGTTCATGGTTCTTCTGTGCTTCATTGGTGGTCGTCCTTGGTTCTGTTGTAAATGGTTCAATGTTGAACCCTTATTGGTTCAATGTGTACTTCTTCTAGCTCAGTGGTTCTGTAATACTTCCAACAGATCAGAATGTGTTACACAATACAGTAGTGAAGTGGTTTGCGTTTTTGCCTGTTGAACCCAGTTGATAAACCAAACAAAATGCTTTTGTGAAATGTTTTTGTTTTTGTGAAAATCTGCTGAATTCTGTGAAAAGGAAGGAGATATAACAGCTGTTTTGTTTGTTCCTGCTCTGCTCTGCCCTGTCCCATCCTGTCCTGTTCCTATTCTAAATAGTAATTTTAACTTGAGGTGTTGGTGATGCTGAAAAAAACAAAAACAAAAAAATCTTCTAATAGATATTGCATTAAATGTATATTTTACCATAGCATAGTCAATAAAAAAATATTTCCTAATATACAACCACATAAGAAGATATTTCAACAAAACGGACATGAAAATCATTTATTGTTTTGATTGTCTTTGAAATGATGGGTACCTTTAAAAAAAAAAAAGATGGGATATGTTCAAAAGAAACTACAGGGGCAGTAGAGACCTTAAGTTAAAGAAAAATAAAGTTTATGCCTTGAGTATGCTGAAAATTGAGAACTACAGTACCGAAAGCAGACTTAATGTTTGTGGAATTGTACAAATGCTCTTCTCATGCACAGGTGGAAAGGAACAAGTACAGTACTTGCAGTACTTGAGTAATACTCAAGTACTGTACTTGAATACATTTCCTGGGCACTCGTACTCTACTTATATATATTTCAATTTAGGAAACTTAATACATTACTTCCATTACATTTACACTTCCATTCAAAGGAAATATCGTACATTTTCCTCTGCAACATTAAACATTAAACATTCATTTACTAGTTACTTTGAATTAAAGTTTTGCATACATAAATGAGGCTCTTTCCAAGCATCAGTCATTCAACTGTACAGTAAAAGCAATCAGAGTGAGCATGAATAGACAACTAACTCTTTTAATTTAACCTTTGAAGGTGCAAGAACTGAAATGTGGAATGCTTTTACAGAATGTGTATTTTTACTTTTTCATACTTAAGAACACTTATAAGCAAATACTCCACTATTGCACTTTGACTTGACTTTTATTTTAAATTCTGGGCTTTCACTGATTCTAATGCAGGTGGTGATCAGTACCTGTTCCACAGTGTTTCCCTTAAAATGCACCCTGCCCATAACAGATATGGAGATGTACTATCTTCTTCTTTCCAGCTCTTTGCCTCGACCAACACAGTGCTATCAGTGCTTTGGAGGGTTTTGAACAAGGGACGTTGGGAGGGGAGAGGGTTGCGGTATGGAACGTGGTATGGCCCGCTCACTCCCCCTGGTGGTGGTTTGGTGCTGATCCTGTGGAGGAGTCAGACACCTTCCTGATGGAGGAGGTGTCGACAGACCCATTGGAGGCGGAGTTGACCAGCTGCTTCTGTTTAACGCGGCCACCCACGGTCACAGAGCGGCTCCAGTCTGATCACGGGGGACAAAAGGCAGCAATGCGTTATCAACCTTGAAAATATTTCCCATTAACTATCTGGACCGAGGGCTATTTCAGTGTAATATAATAAGAAACTAACCAAGAATTTGTTGGTCAGTGCTCAACTTCTCATAATAAGTAATTACAGTGACGTACATTCAGTCAGAAATGGAATTGGAAGATGCCAAGAATAGGAGTTAAAATGAACAACCTCTGTTTCATTATACCATATTCTATTCAATTCTACATTCACTTTACCATACATATTCTCATTACAAGTCATACAGTATATCCTGCTGTATATGCTGCTGCCCCAGACCTTGCTGTCTCTATACAACAGGTAGCCTACCTGAGTGGTCACTGAGTCTGAATCGGCCGCAGCACAAGTGGATTCTCCACTGTTTCCTCACGTTTTCCTTCATCAGACAGTGGAACACGAAAACAAACAAACCTGGGACACGAGAGTAGAGTTAGAGTTAGTAGACAAGCTCCTCTGTCATTCCATCACTTCAAATTTGATAATAGTGTTAATAAAGGGCATAGATGTAATGTCCTGTAATGTAAGGTGTATGTAAGATTCCAAGGTATTACTTTAAACTACACTCTTGAGAGGGATTTCATTCTCATCACATTTGTGTTACTTCTGAACAAACATATCTTCACTGTCGGGTGAAAACCTTGTAACTCCAGTTTTTCATGTTTTAATCGAAGGATTAAAACCTCTCCTACGGGTTGAGAAAATTCTACACTTCTTGGTCTTATGAAACCCTTTCAATGAATAAACTCTAAAATGCATGGTGGTCAAGCTGAAAACAAGGGTATTTTTCTTCTTCTTCTGAAAAGTTAACATTTTGGAGATGCAAGGCTTTCATCCAACAACAGCAATATACTAAACCTCACATATGTTGTGTCATGGTGCTGTTAATGACATATACGGTCCAGAATAGTAACAGAATTACAGATGTGTTGAACCTGACTCATTCTTCTTAAGCAGGATGTAACTAATAGCTCCTCAATACCAGCTACAACTCATCTTTACCCTGCAAACTGTTGAGGATGGTGAACATGTAGAGCAGCGCCACTCTGGCCGGCCCCCACGCAAAAAAGGCTACTGGCCAGGTCAGGCCCAACAGGACGGTGAGGCTGGCCACCGCCCTCAAGTCATGCAGTGAGCCGTGGCTGTTTGCCGACGGCTTATTGGTCCTCATCTGTCTGATCTGGATCAGAACCACGATGAACACGCTGATGTTGCACAGCAGGACCAGCAGAACAAACGGTACCACCGTCACGTAGAAGAAGACGTCACTCTGTAGCCAGCAGCTAGGGAATTAATCATAATGTAGCACATTAACTTGCAGTTCACACAGAAGTTTATGATAAATGTTATTAACTTTACTTCAGGGCTTTAGTCTGGTCTCTGACTCAGCCTTGTCTTGGTCTAAGCCACTGCTGAGTATCAATTCATTTGCTTGGTTGTTGTTTGTTTTTTTTAATTCAAGGAAATCTGCACTCTCAAAGGGATATCTTGATTCATTTATTTTTCATGTTTCAAAAATAAATGGAACCTTTTTTTGGTTCTTGAATTAAGTCTATTTGAAATAAACACTTATTTTTTCTATGTTCTTACCCAGCATATGGACTTTCTCAGTCATCTAATTTAATTCAACATTAACTGAGCTAAGTCATATTTTCTCCATTAATTTTATTGGGCTATAATCTGAAATAAATATGATTGAGAACAAATTTCACAATTTATATCCCACCAATCTATATCCCTTGAAATAGACCTGACTTGCCCTGGCTTTGGTCTTGACCCAGGCTCAGCTAAGGCGATCCCGACTAAAGCCCGGCTCTGGTGTACTTACAATGGTTGAGAGTCTTGAAGCACCACTCCAGCATCTTGAGGCAGAGCGCTGCCATAGGCATCTTTATCTATGGCTAGCACCAGGCTGATTATGACCAGAGGAATACCTGTGACGATACACAATTCCCTGCGTTATGCTGCTCACTCACATCATAGCCAACTGAACTCGTTCACCTGCTATGTCAGAAAGAAAATGAAATCCTCCCAAAAGAGTTTGAGGTTTGAGGTCTTGAAATGGATTTGTGGTCTCTTAAATTCCAGAGTAAACTGACAGCACTCAGCACTCATTTTTTATTCTGACACTGACACGGAAATTAATTTAGTATATTTTACACAACTGATTCCCTGTGCTCCAAAGTTCGGCCTTACCCCATCCCACAGCACAGAACTTGAGGATGTAGGAAGGCACGTAGACGTTGAAGACCTTAACCAGAGCGAAGTACATGTGCACGGCCTCCAGGCCCATCCAGGCGAAGGAGGCCAGCAGGAAGTAGTGGAGCGTAGCGGCAGTGACGATGCACAGGCCGTAGCTGGGGAAGGAGGAGAGCCAGGAGTCTAGAAGGAAAAGCATGTTCAGCCCCAGCAGGGCCACTGACAGGTTGATCAGGATCTTGGATGGGTAATCCCGACGCAGCTTCCTACAGCGCAGGGGAGAGGGAAATATAAACACAGAGAAACAGATAGGGACAGAAATTTGGCATTACCAGTGTCAGTCCACTTGACTTACTCAAAGGCCAAATATGTGAGTAGAGTGACACCCAGGAATATGGAAGATATACCGCAACCAAGGTAGGAGATGACAGTCAGAATCTGACTGTCTGCTTCACTGATGGGGGCTCTGTCTACATCCTGCAACACAACATGAGTCAATGTGCAAACAGACCAGAACTGTGACATTTGCATTTAGAGCTGGATATCAAACATTATATTTACTGCGATCTCTTCACTGGAAGAGAAATTTACAAGAGGTTAGTATTTGACTATAGTTGTCATGTGCATGTCGTCAACTCAGGTGTGTTCCCAGCGACTCACCAGAAGCACACCGAAGTGTGTGAGGTGATCACAGAGACAGCTGGTCTGATTAGCAGAAATACTCAGGGTTTCACAGCCATTTCCGTTCCAACCACCCTGCCCACCTGAAACAAAATATGCATACACACACATATACACAACCAGACAAGCACACACACATAGACACAGAGACAGGCATGCATTCACACATTCACATTCACGCACACACACACACACACACAAACAATGTTTGATGAAAGCCGCTGCCACTGCTTATCGACAGACACACACCTGGCTCTGGCTGCATATTTTGTGTTTCATGATTGGTCTCACTGGCTCCCAAAACGTGCTAGAAGGCTCAATTAAACCATCTAAATCCAACTGTAAGCTTACAAAACACAACATCATGAATAAGGAGCAACTCACCATTTTTCTGAAAGTCCCAAAACACACACTGTACCTTGTCCTTTTGCTGTGATGGGGGAGAGAAGACGCTGTTAAATTCAAATGCAAAACCTTTACTCTTACTGATGCAGTAGAAAAACATGAATTTCTCACCTCTTTGGGATTTTGATGGCTGAGTGTCACCACCACACGCTGATGTTTGAGGTTGCTAACATGGCTGTTATTGATGCTGGCAGATACTATATAAGTATTCAATGTCCAGTTGCCCTCTGTTGTTATGGTTGTGTCTGGGTCCTGTTAAAAGTAATAGTAGTAGTAGTAATAGTAGTCACAGTAACAGTGGCAGTAGTAGTAGTAGTAGTAGTAGCAATTTTTTTAGCAAATTTGATTATTATCAAGATAGAATGGGTTTATCATAATCAAAGTATTTATTTATTTAATTTAATTAATTAAATAACCAATTAATAGCAGAAACAGTGCACACTAAAACATGTGTTGACACAAAGTAATGGTTTCAATACCTCCTTGTTTGAATTTACAACAGATTTCAACTCTAAATTCAATTTTTTTTGTTCTTCAAAATGTCACAACTGTATATGCGTTATTTGTTCTCTAGATAATACTTTGTTCATTTTAGTTTTTGCAATAAGAGGAAGAAGAAGAAGAGGAGGAGGAAGAAAAAGGAGAACAAGAACAGGAACAAGAAGAACAACAAAAAGAAGAGGAGGAAGATGAAATTGAAGAAGAAGAAGAAGAAAAGGAAACGAACAAGAGGAGTAATAGGAAGGGAAGATTTACATGAACGCACCTTGAAAAGGTCTTGTACTCCATAGAACTGGAACTGAACTCGAGTTCTGTTTCTGTCTCCAGGGGGGAAGAAGTCGTGGAGCGCAGAGGGCAGAGAGATAGTTGCAACTGTGTCAGGGAATGGTTCACTCACAAAGTTCTGGTTGACAAAAATCTGAAAAAAAGGTATATGACAATGCTACAGTGTACTTTGCAAAGCCCCGTGGATCCTAAGTGACACCAGGCTCAGTTATTTCTGTCTCATTTGTCTAAAAGTGCAGATTGAAGTGAAACTCTGGAAAGTTGCCACGAGTTGCTGCTCCCTGTTGACTACCAATTCTTTGTCATGCGCTTCCTCATTGACGCTTAATGTGCCGTGACTGCTTGAGGCCACAAAGCCTGTTTCATAACGCTGTTTCCCGTAATCACACTTCTATTGACCTTTTTGTGTATGGATTCCACTTCCCTAGCCACTCAAGGACGTTTCCCCCGCTTGGATGCAGCAGAAGTGGTCCAGAAGTGGTCTAGTGGAGCCAGGTTTCCATTTGAGACCAAAAGAAAAATTGTGTTTGCTTTGAATGCCTGTGGACATTTCACCGTTGCCGCTTACAAGAAAAACTATGGATGGGACGATATATCGAAATTCAATATATTGCAATGCAAAAATGTGACAATAATTCTGCACAGTCATACTTTGTCATTGCACTTTTATTCATTACATCGTATCGTGGTTGTATTGAATCGTGAATCCCATATCGTATATCAAATCGTATCGTGAGTATAAGGATATCGTCCCATCCCTAACAAAAACTCATAGGTCAAATCAGCTGTTCCCTATCAGGGCTTTTCATAGCATCCATGGCCTCTCACCTTAGGGTCCAAGCCAGATGAAAGGGAGGACACGCCGAAGGTGAGGCCTCTGAATTTATCTGGATCCACATTGATCATGGAGAAACCCAGTGAGGGGGCAGTTAAACTGGCCGATTCCCCTTGAAACTCCATATTGTCGCCAAGTCTTTCTGTTAGATTAAGGACACTTTTGGCAAAGGCAAAAGATTATTAAAAAAAGGGATCAAAAAGAGAAAAGACAGGATTTAGAAGGTGTGAAATTTTCCTCACAGTCATACAGTAAGTGTTCATAAGGTATGTTCATCATAATCACTAAAATCAACCAGATACACACTTCACATATGGCCCTTTCCCCTCACCTGTTAGCCACTGGAGTGATGTCACTCTTGGAGACGAGGATATCCGCAATGATATTGATAATCTCGGCGCCGAGAGCACGTGTGACGACGCTGATGTCCACCACTGCGTCCAGCTTCTCCATCACTGTATCCAGCTGGGAGGCCGACAGCTCCCCCTCTCCGACCGCAGCGCTGCCAAACTCAACATCAATAAGGTCCTGAATCATGTCCACAACTTCAGCCGCGTTACCTGGAAAAAAAATAATGTCATCATGTCAAGTTTTGTCACGTTTTTCTTTTCTATACCTTTATTTTGATGCAGGGGTAAAGAAAAGGGAGATGTGTATAATTTGTATTCAAGAGCTTAGGCAAACTTTTTTTTCTGTTTTCCTGGGATTTCACTTATTCCATGTTTTCATGTTCTGAGAGCTTTGACAGAAAGGCAGAGGGACAGTGTGTGATCGGTCCTCTTACCAGCAGTGACATTGATCTTGTCCAGGTCTGATATGGTCACAAGAGGCTTGCATGCCGTCATGTCAGGATCAGCCCAGTCGGTCGCGTCAGTGTCACTGTTTAACTCACTGAACAGGGGGGAAGACATAAATAGAGGCAGAGAAGAAGAAATACGCCCTCAGGTCTGTTTCAGATCAGTTTGGTTCTGTTTAACCTTTTCTGACAAAGCATTTTGAGCAATCCATCTTAATTTTTGACATTGTACATTGTATCTTTCCCATAAATCAAAAGATCGTCCTTAAAAATCACAGTGATGATTTGATCTTTGTCATTCCAGAACGATCTTCCTTGCTTGGCTAGTAAGGTCATTGCCAGCTTCAGATAAAGGGTGATAAAAAAAAAAAAAAAAAACATCTGCCCAACATTTACTGCTGATGACTGTATTGGAGTCTTAATAAACATCAGCACAACGTTTGATCATAAAAGTGATTACCCATATTACTCAGTCCCCTTTGCCCCGTGAGCAATAGCCTATTAATATCCAAGTTGTCAGACATGATGTGAGGAAGATTGGAGCCCTTCGATACACTAATAATTCACTTAAAGGAAATGGATTTTGGCCTGAGCTGCTGGCTGGCAGCGATCCATCCGCGTTACGTGTGTGTGGGGTCAGAGCTTGTGTGCAGAGTGGGAGGACTGCATGGAACAGGACTGCTGTAATTGAGGGAATTTTCTTGTCTTGCTGAGCCGTCTCTATGGAAACAGATTGTCTTACATCTGATTGCAGAGAGCGTGATCTGAGTAAGTAAATAAAGTGATGTACGAAAAAATTCCCCACTTTCTCCCCATATTTCTTCATCGAGATGACTATTGCCTACAATGTCCGAAGGCTGTTGTAAACGACCCACTGAATATTACTATTGCATTTTGCCTTAATTATACACTAAGATGCTTTAGTGAGTAAAGGAAATGGTGTAATATTCCACCTGCATAATAACAGACAATAAAACACCAAGCCATTATCTTATAGTAACAAATATTACCCCAGTGTTTTGAGTTAGAAAACATTTGTTTAGGTTGTAGTCTTTGGGACTGTCATTTTTGATAGATGTGCCCATGTATCAAAAACGAAATCCGCTGGGTAAATAGAAGTTATTATCTCACCAAAGCCTGTAGGCTCTCCCTGATGGAGGATCTTTGCATCCCATCTCCTGAGTTTCCTGAGGAAACGCTTCAGGCCATGTGAACGGTCCATAGATTGTCAGTGTAGTGTTTTCTCGACAGTTTTCTGGCACTGAGGAAGAAGGCAGACATATTGACACCTGCAGGAGCCTCAACACTGTTTCCATCATTAAATATGCTTTCTCCCATTATTTGTTAGGAAGTCGACCGTACCAATGTGCTTGATCACCATGTCTATAGTCTGAATGACAACGGTCCCATTTTCATACTTTGAGGTCAAGGTGTCACGAATCAGTTTTTCAGTTTCGTTGGCACTCAGTGAATTATATTCCTGAACATGGAAGCTGCATTCATATCTGTTGGTGAAATGTAGAATTAGCGGTTAAAAGCAACTCATGTTGGCTCGAGCCACAGTGCCTCAATCAAGTAACTTCTAAACTCTTCATAAATGCAAATCAGCATCACAACTCTGGCCTTTTTCATAGTTACCTACTCTTTGTTTTGCATGTGAGAGGTCTGGAAGAGAGGAAACCGCAAAAATTTGATTACACACACTAAATATTATTTGGAGACAAGCAGCAATAAAGATTCATTGTTCCATTATGTAAAGGTGTCAGACTTTATTCCTTGAATTAAACTTTATTTACTCGAACTAATTGTAAAAAAAGTTACACAGGGAATAATTCTTTTGCAATTTTTTTTTTCTAATCTGTTTCCAGATTAAAATGAAGCACATACTCACCATCAATCCCTTATATTGCCCAATGTTCCTATGAAGGATTACAGATCAATACTCAATTAACCAGAGTTTTTACATGACAATAATTAGAATCATTATGCTAGTTCTGCCACAATAAATGAATCACAAGGGACCCACCTGCTATCTTTCTCCTTTATCTTGAGATTCAGTACATTCATGGTTTTATTCACCTCCAGCTTTCCTTTCAGCTTTTGTCCAAAGAAAACAACACAATCTAAACAATTATCAGTAAAGAGTGTTTTCAAGTGACAGTGCAAGTGTGTGTGTGAGTCTCTTACCCAACTCTCAATGATATCCTTTGGTTTAGGAGTGGCAGTCATACTCAAGGTCAGATTCACCCTGAAGAACGTATCTGGTCTGACTGCTGGGGAGAAAAGGCAGATAGATGCATAGATAGATAGATGCTGTGTACTTTACTGACATGATTCACAAGAGGAAATCGTAATCAAATTGCCTGTCTAATCCATCATTAGAGGATAGAAGAACAAAGAAGAAGACAGAAGATGGACAAACAGAGCATTAGCAGCCTGTGGACTGACCGACAGTGTCATTGACATCTAGAGGCTCTCTAGTCGTTGACATGTTGGTGGGACTGGCTGGCAAGCTGTGAGTTGGACAGGTTTCTGTGAATTAAATGACAGAAGTTACTAGAAAACCCAAAAGGATAACAGCACAGGCAGATTGTCTCATGGGCTCAGCTGCACTTTAATATCTTTATAGATGAACCAGTTTGTTTACGTCTGCATGGTTTCATGTTGTTGTAGTCATCAGTGGTAGAACTTTTGTTTCTTTCTGATATTTTACTTAAGTAGAAATAAAAGTACCGGTGTAAAAATCTAAAGTAAAAGCAAAAAGTAGCTCATTTGAAATGTACTGGAGTTACTTTTTAGAAAAGAGAACAGTGTTAGATGTGATCTTTCCCATGCAATTCTCAAAGGACGAGAGGACAGAGGTCAAACTTGACTCTTAATTAATTGGAAAATGTGGAAATTACAAAATAAAGTGCATAAACAAAGTAAAGCCAGATTACTCTTCTCTTCTTAGCGGACTGACCAGTTTCTGATGATTATGGAGAGCCACAAAATGTGTACTTTGTGATGGATGTGATTTAAAATGTAGCGAAGTACAATATTTCAGCAAAAATGTATTTAAGTAAAAGTAAAATTACTGACTTTAAAAAAATACTCAAAAAAGTACAAGTATACAAAAAAGCTTCTAATTACAGTAATGTGAGTAAATGTAACTAGTTACTTCCACCTTGGTAGTCATGAACTTTACTCTGTCCGGTGTGCTAACCTGATATAGTTGCACCGGTGCTGGCAGTGGGTGGTGGTTTTGTCACTAGGGGGAAAGACTCTGAAAGGAAGACAAGAAATCATTAGCTTCAATAAGTCAGAGGAAGAAAAGTCAAGGTAATTAGTACAAGGGTGGCAATGTTCTTATAATAGATGTTCACGCATTTCAATTCATCTATGAGATATTTTAAAAACTGTAGGAAAGTGCACTCTCGCTTTGATGCGGTTCTGCAGGTGTGATATATCTTTCTGCCTGTCGTCATCAATGTAATGCAGCATTATTCAAATTCAGCTAATCAACAGTGAAAGAGCGTAGTAAATTGAATCAGTTTAATGGCCTCTTGACATAAATATTCATGTCTCAAGTGAACACTACCAATCAAACTCTGAGTAGGCTTGAGTATAGGAAATGCATAAATTGACCAAAATATACACTCATATAAATAAGATAAAAGGTCAAATTCATGTTGAAGACAATACTAATGGTCATAAAAAATTACGATCAGTTAATCTTTGACTAATCCAGTAATCCACTATTCAGTTCTACTGAGTGCATTTTGCATGTGTATTTGAGAGGAGTGGGAACTAAAAGTCCCATTAAGTGATAGCATTGTTTCAAAGAATCCTAAATATCACTGTCACCTATGGCATAGTAGTGTGTGTGTGTGTGTGTGTGTGTGTGTGTGTGTGTGTGTGTGTGTGTGTGTGTGTGTGTGTGTGTGCGTGTGTGTGTGCGTGCCTGAGTGTGTGTGAGAGAGAGAGATAGTATATTGTATGTGTACTGTACAGACTATACCCACCCACAGGTTGTATGCTGAGGCTATTCGGGTCAACTGTCAGGTTGAGGAAGTCGTAGGAGAAAGTCAAATTGAGCAGCTCAGTGATGTTAGCCTGAACCACTCCAACGTCAGCCGCCGGACTCACACTCACATAGAACTCAGAGCTGAAACTTGAGGCAGAGCACAGCAAGTCATATAGGATGTTTATGTCTGTCTGTGTACTGTGTTGTACCCAGCAGTGGTGGAAAAAACTCAAAAACTCAAATCCTTTACTTAAGTAAAAGTAACAATACCATAATGGAAAAATACTTAATTAAAAGTAAAAGTTCTCGATTCAAAAGTTTACTTAAGTAAAAGTATAGAAGTATTAGCTGTAAAATGTACTTAAGTATCAAAAGTAAAAGTACTCATTCTGAAGAATAGTCCCTGAAATAGTCCCCTGGTTGCATCCATGCACACTGTTCCCCCCTTGCAGCTCTGATATAAGACTTCTTAGATTCCTTTATATGTGATACAGTTTGCTTGAGGAATGCTGCTGCTTGAATTCATCTTACCACTTGTCAAAGGTGTTCTGTGACGCTTTTGATCCCTGGAGGAAAAAAGCAAAATCATATCTTTATCAAAGAGTTGTATGCTTTTCCTCATAGTTGCTTTTTTAATGTTTGTTCTTAATCCAAAGTCATTAGAATTCACAGCACTAACCGCGTCATGCATTTTCCTTTGGGAATTACCATTGTCTTTATCTAAAAAGCCCTTCATCAGCTCTCCTATCAGCTTATTGCGTGTCTTTGAGGATATTGCTGCTTGTTTCTGTGGAAAATCAAACTGAGGCTCTTAATAATGTTGTACCTGAGCTTGCTGTATGTGTGGAGCAGCAGAATTATTAACCACATGGCAGGTCTGGCTGTATGGGAACACAGATAACAGAGATTAGAGACAGGTGTATGTTTCCTGTTTGCACTCATCACCATAATACCCTTTAGATAATAATGGCTTGAAGACTCGGCAGACACTTTAAAGTGACACAAACAAACAAGCACTGATCACTGCCGTCAATGACTGCAAACACACACACACACACACACACACACTCACACACACACATACATACAATAAAAGCAGCGACACATGTTCAACTATTATCTCTTGACAAGAAACTAGCCAAGAGAAGCCTTTCGCTACCTAAACTAAAGTTCAGTTACCTTAGGGATGACACAGAGATGTCATGCACTGAAATGTGGGGAAGGAAAATGCTCTCCAGCTGATGGAAGATGACAAAATAAGCGAATTATTTTTAATATGCAATTGCTTGATTTCCAAATTAAACTATTGAATAACCTATTTAATTTGTTGTAATACTCCTCATACCCAATTTCTTGTGACTTCCTCCAGTGACACTGTACGGTTTACAGGCTTGGTAGAGTATGCAATGAATGTCCACATTTTGATTTTGTAGATTGACCATGCTGAAAAGATAAAACAAAGGAAAAAAACATGTCAGATACTGCTATTAAGCATTTTTGTAACTTTTGTTTTGAAAAATGCCACATATGAAGTTGATAAATAAAATTATTATCATATAAAATTGGATGGGGCACAATATGCAACATTTCCAAAGGGAAAGCGTCAGACTGATTGATTGTTTTATTCTGACGAGGAGATGCGTTGGTTACTGCTGAACTCATGGACTGTCTGGTTTACCATTTTTCCTCCTTAAACTGTAATTTACTGAACAGGATGGTGTATCATCTGCCCACTCCTTCAACTCTCACCTACAGTAGATTGTGAATAGGTAAGAAAATCCTGGGAGTAATTAAATTGTGTTGTATGTAACAGAGCACAAAAGTGTAGAATAAGACGACAGAATAGAATACAGTCAAACAGAATGACAGCTGAAAGTGGAAGGTAATGAAAAGCAATAGAAAGTGGACACATTCACCACACTGCAGGGTGCTGTCAGGCTGAAGAGTGCAGCTGTAGTTCCACTGCCGGACGTCCCAGCTCACCACGTCTCCATCTGCACAGCTCGGTGTCCCCAGCTCCTCAGCGCTCCACTCTCTGGCCCATATCCTGAACAGACCGATTTCCCCAAACAGGGTCTTCCCATTCTCTATTTGCAGTTTACCATTGGCTACATTATGAGACACCCCCAGAGTAAGAGTGCCGTTTTGGGCCAGTCGCCGGGGCAGGCTGGAGTTCACAGAGGCGTCGAGCTGATTGGTCCCGTTAATGTAGAGCCGGAGTCTCTGGGCTTGACTGGACCAGGTAAGACAGACGGAGTGCCATTCATATAACGTCAGTCCCTTTGTCACGAGCCATTCTTTTCCAAACAGCCACGCCACCAGCTGTGTATTATCCCCCTCCAGTCCCAGCTCAATGTGTGTTCCCCCTGGAGCTTTGTACGCAAAGCCTGTCCAGACTGAGCCGATAGAGCGGTTTAAGAGCACACACACACTCAGCTCCTCAAGGGCCGGCACCGCAACCTCTGGCTCTAGCTGCCACACACACGTACGACCATCGAACACCACCTTCTTACCCCACAGGCTGTGGCTGGCAGAGGCTGCTGAAGACAACACACAGATACTCTGGTCACATATTGATGAAGATTCGCCAAAAATCTACAGCTTATTTACTGTAAGGTGTTGAAAATAAAATGACAACTCTGTAACTGAGATATGAGAGAGATGTTTACCACTGAAACAATATATTATTCTCTCATATTGTATTGATTTTATTCATTTCTGTCCCCTAACTAGAGTACATTTACAGCTTTTAAGTGATATTTTGTGCTACTTAATATAAAGTCAAGGGTTTTGAAATCACTTCATTGGTCTTATACCTGTACTTGGACCCAGGAGACGGGCGGATAGCTGTATACACAGACAGATGATTATGGAAGATGGGCTTCTGACTGAGTCCATGGCAACAGGCAAAAGGGAGAGCTGTCTGTGCCGATCAAGCTGTCATCAGCTATAGAGGAACAATGAAGAAAGCAATTTTTCATTTTCATGCACCTTAAAAAAAAAAAAATAACACAAAAATACAATTTGTATTTCTGTGGCCAAAAGCTGAGACTTACCAGTGTCATCTCCTTGAACAGATCAAATCTGCAGTTTAAGATGATTTGCGAGGGATTAAGTAATCAGATGACAGTATGAGTATAAGTTGACTAAGCCATGAGTCTGCTGGCCAGAGCCGCTTTATTTCTCTATAAGCGGACCTCCACGCCCTCTCCCTTTTGTAACCCGAGTTACTCATTAATCACCGGCAATAAACATAACTAACAAACCTCATAACGCTTAAACCATGAGTTCAGTGGTGAGACCCTTGTGGGAAGTGAATACCTAAGTTTCCCCTGTTAAACCATTGCAACCCATTGTGTTTCATATGACTGCACGTGACTTTAGTGTGTGTCCCAGACTAGTCCACTGAGAGTCTCTTGTTGTTATAATTATCACTTTGGAATGAAGCCAAAAGTCTAAAGAAAGGGTCGGGGACGTTGAGACACAATCTGCTGCCTTCTGACTTCATGACGCACGCCCTCATTTGCATAGATATTGACACAGATGAACCACTACCTCTGACATTATAGAAATCTTTTGTCTCCACATAAGTATGTATTTAGAGTGATTATGTAAGGTTTTTGTTTTTATTTCCATCTACATGGAGATGGATGCTTCTAACAATAGATACATGAGTCTAATTGAGATTCACGGTTGTCATGGTAGCTAAAAGCGGTAGGTGGCATAATTTGTCATATAAATGTAAAAGAGCAGGTGAATGGGTTACAACAGGACACTGCTTTTCATTAAGAACATGACAAGGTTCACAAAAGGCTTTTATTTGGGTTGAACATGCTCGCGTCTCCGCCTGAGACAACAGGTTTATGTGTTTTGTGATTGTGTGTGTGCGTGTGTGTGTGTGTGTGTGTGTGTGTAAGTGTGTATGTGTGTGTGTGTGTGTTCTATATGTCATGTTGCAGTCATAATTTTCTGCAAACAGTCAAAGTAATATTCTTCATTACTTTTGTGGTTTAGAAGGATCTTCCACTGATAACTACTCAAACAAATCTAATTGTCTGTCCTGTATGAAGTTTGAAGGCCATGTCTGCTCTCTGGGCCTCAGATCTATACAGCTGAACTCCTTCCATCCTACCTTGAAGCCTTAGTCAGCTGCTTTTATATGACCAGTGTATGTATACAACTCTGCCTGATAATTTTTTATACCCATAATATAATGCCAGGCTGATGAAGTGGTTTGAATGAGGAGGGACATGGAGTTCTGTGGCTTTGTACTACCACCTAGTGGTCAAACAGTACATTACAACTATGTGCTCTAGCTTTGGGCCCATGCTAATTCAATTTGGACAGTTAACCCTTTTATTCTTCACAACATATGACCCGCTTTCTGCATCCTTCGTCAGGGGAGTCAATACCTGAGTGGACAGTAGAACAGTAGTCGTAGTGGAGAGGGCACACACACACACACACACACAGAGTCTTTTTGTTGGAAACTGGAGGTTTACAAGGGGCTCATTCATACATTTTAATCACCTCCTGCTCCTTCCCTCCTGTCTGACGAGGCAGAGCCGGAGCCAAACCAAGTGGGTTCCCCAGGGGGAACATGAGAAGACCAGGTGTGACGCGAGGTGCGGGAGGCACCAGGAAGCCTTGTTTTCATTGATCCACTGATGGCCTGGTTTGGGAACCTCTCCTGCGTCACAGGTGATGTAGGACGGGGGGATTCCCATGGATCCTTCCCACCCCCTTTACCGCTGCTAGGTGGGAGGCTGCTTGTAGGGCGAGGAAAGCCGCACTGCCAACGATGGACGCTGCAAGTTGATAATCTATGTGAATTACACTGCTTACTGAATTATATGGATCTTTTGAAACTCACCAAGTAAGGTATTATTACTTTTTTCCTATAAACCTTAAGCTTTCAGGAACTACTAGTAGGGAATGTTGAGCTTTTTTGTATTAACTGTCTTTGTTTGTATCACTTGCCTTATGTGAGCAAAATTTGAATTGTATAAAGAGTTTTAAAGTTTTAAAGAGCCCACATTTCTTTAGTGTTCTAGTTTCAATTGACACGAAATAATGTGTCATTTTTAACACATCTGTGTGTCTTCTTTGGGACAACACACTTTTCAACTCAAAATATACTAACAACAACACGTTAAAATGTATTGTCATTAACATATGTTGTGTTGAAAAGTAACACAAAAAATGACACATCTTTTCAATTTCCAAAATGTCTCATCACAGAGGCATCCTGTGATATATTCTAATATCTCGTCTGACCCATATGTGTCTCTATCCATATTGCAGGACCATGGACAGTTTGCTCACCGCAGCTTGTCTCCACGCTGCTCTGCTCATGGTAAGTCTCCACTACCACTCTCATTTTGAGGTGTTTTCCTTTCACAGCATGCCAGCAGTTTGCCCTCCTCCTCCTCCTGCATCAACGTCTACATGAGCATTATGTCTGTCTGCAGGTCTGGTGTGTGCTGGTCCAGTCTGAGCCCAGCTGTGATCAAACAGAGTTCTTACACCCTAACGGCGCCTGTGTCAAGTGTCCCGTGTGTGGGCCAGGGGAACAGCTGTCAGAGGTAACACACATCAGGGCTTTCTCAAACATTTTCATGTCAAGGACCCACAAGTGGACTCACCTTAGACCCCAGACCCCCATTTTTCAGACTCACTGACATACATAACACATACAGTAGCAGCAGCACTATAGCAGCATCACCATCTATCTATCTATCTATCTATCTATCTATCTATCTATTGTTTCTGTCTTTCTGTCTTTTTTCTGTCAGTCTTTCTCTAGCTTCTTTTCTCTTTCTCTGCCTGTCTGTCTGTCTCCAAGTTTATGATTGTCCATATATTGTACATCTTCTCTCAGGACTGTGGTTTTGGGGATGGCGGGGATGGCGTCTGTATGGTGTGCGCTGAAGGGAAGTTCAGCCCGGAGACAGGTGTGGCTCCCTGCACCCGCTGCACCCAGTGCAATCTGCTGAACCGCCGGGAGAGGACGGCATGCTCAGCCACCCGCGACGCCCTGTGTGGCCGCTGCCTCCCCGGGTGAGTATAGGACCAGGGTCACAAATTAACGGGGCCCTTGAAAGTTCAGAAAATGCCTGTGAAAGTCTAAATGACGGTAAAAATGTGACCAATAATTAGGAGTACCCCTTTTTTTGCCTTTCACCCTGTTTACTTTTTTGTTGTTGAATTGTCATCATTTTCAGTTAAAACAAATCTTGGTGCTACAAATTTAGTGTTTTGTTTTTTTTGATGCAATGCGTAATGTATTATTTCATAGTTCAATAAAATTGCCCACGTGAATGACTAAAATGCCCCTAAAAATCGGATCAGAGGGCAAAAAATGCCCTCTGGAAAAAAGTTGATCACTTGCCCTGAGTAGAACCCAGAGTGCCAGTCTGAACACAGCTAATTAATCATCATCATTGATAAGTGCAAGTAAGTTTAAGTTTCTGTGTGTGCCTATATGCCTGAATGTGTGTGTGTGTGTGTGTACAGGTATTATGAACTGAGGAGCATGACTGGGGAAATAGAGCCGCCTTGTGTGCCTTGTTACAACATGGGCACTGTCCGCAAAGAATGTTTGCCTTTGGCACCTCGAGCCTCTAAAGCAGGTAACATCCAGAGATTAAACCAGAGATTGCTGTAGAACTACAATACAATGTTAGCAAGCTTCTGTAAGTACTTTTTATTGATTGGAAGTTTCTTCTGTCCGCTCACAGGGACTGCGGTCACTGCGCCCAGGGGAAATTTCAAAGAACTTACAGACAAGAGTGAGTAACCCCTATGGATTTTCAAAGTCAACTTTTTCAGTTGAACTGCTGTATTACATTTTAATGTTTTTTTTGTTTTTTTTATCAAGGGGCAAAGACAGGAACTGTTTCAATGGTTCTGATTGGCTCAGCAACAGCTTCCTCGACTTTCCTGATTGTTTTGCTGCTTTGGGCCTTCCTGCTGACTGCTGAGAGATTCAGTAAGTTAGACACTGAACTTGTGGCATTTCTACTATTTGTTTGCCTATCTTTTGTTTGCCTAATTAAATGGGATCATGTTCACGTGTGTGTTCAGAGCAGGAGCCTGAGTACTGTCCCGGGCCTGAGGGCCTTTTCTCTGGAGCAGACCTTCAGCGCTCGCCTCTCTCCAGCCACACAGAGGCAGCAGCGAAACCACCTGAGGCTCCTTCACAGACAATTGCTCCAGCTGAAGATCCCCTCAGGTGCCTTGCAAAAAGCAGCTTGACATACTGTATCATTACTACAGGGCTCATTTCATTTACCTATATCAATTCCTGTCTAATTTTGTTTTTATATATTTAATTACCTCTCTACCCAGAAGCCTGAACTCACTGAGCCATGAGAATGAGGTGCATCCTACTTCTATTGTCATTAACGTCACCACCAATATCAAGCCGTCTGGTCAGAGTGCAGACGATGTCCCTCGGGAGGAACGGGGCGGCAGCTGCTACTCCACAGAGGAGGTATAGTGATCCCATATATCTCATTTGGGTAGAGCATGACACTACCAAAGCCAAGGTTAGGGCTTTGATACCCATTCTAAAAACACACACTACCAGTCAAAAGTTTGGACACACCTGATTGAATGTACTATGTTTTTCATTATCTTAAAGCCATTTTGATCTAAAGGCTTATGCTTAAATGCTTGAAATTTGTTTTTTTTTAGACAAATATAAATAGTGAAGTTGATGCCTGTGTATGAATTTCTTTCCAAAGCCTTTGCCTTTCCATCAAGGCAAACGGCAGCTACTTTAAAGAATCTAAAATATAAGATTGTTTTGATTTGTTTAACACTTTGTTGCTCACTGCATAATTCCATTGACTAGAGATAATCAGCAGTACAATGGTAGTTGCTTACCTCATCCTCTTTTCTATGTCAATATTAGATGGAGCAAAAACTACAGAAAATATGGGAGGTGGCTCAAGGTACGTTTTCCTCCAGCAGTACTAACCCACCAGAAGCTTTCACTTGGACAGGATTGATGTTGACAAGTTAAACTGTTGGCTGTCATTTCAGAAGTACATGTTGGTGATTACTTATCTTTGTGACTTATTGGTCCAGGTCAGGGGATCGAGACGCTCGACTACGACACAGTCCAGGACTTGTCTCTGCTGCTTGGCTCTGCTGACGACAGCAGCATGTGGAGGAGACTGGGACGGTCTCTGGGTGTCCCGCCTCAGGTCCTCGCTCACCTCCAGGGCTTCCAGGACCTCTTCCGGTACCTGCGCACCTCCACCTACATACTGCTGCCCCAGCTGGCCCAGGCTGCCGCCCTCCTGCCCAGCCCCGAAGTGGTTGCTAGGATACATCGAGCTCTGGTGAACAAGTGACACGTTAAAACCTGAGGACGTGTTGCCATGACTCCAACCGCTGTGCAGCATTTCTGACCTAGTTTGCGTGATGATACTGTTACCTGGGTCGCCCAATGCCCCCAATACTTATTGTTGGGGCAGTTGGGTTGATTGCCACACGTTTCCCCATTGAAATTAATTGAATTTAGTGTTCAAATGTCTTACTGTATGTGCAAATAATGGGGCATGAAAATATACCGCCGACTAAAACCAATGACATTTATCCAAGCACTTATTTTTTCCTAATTGTCCATCGTTGTATTTTGTTTGTGTGAAGACTGTTTGCTTTGTACTGTGTGACCTGAATAAAACACATATTATTTTTTCATCAGTGTCACATGATTGAACTGCTGAGGTAGGCTATATAGCGAATGTCAGGCAAGATCATTATTTTGTGCTTTGAGTGTTAAATAACAGACTGTTCTGTATTATTCAGGCCATTGCAACTGAACCCTACATGCGGTGTTACTTCCTGTTTACCATGTAAAATAGATGAGAGGCCCTCTGGCTAGAGCATGTGAGACAGGCTGGGACAGAGGATGTAGTGTTCATGGCAAGAGAAAGAACATAGAGCCCTGGGAAAATGTGTTGTTCCCTTATTGGGAGGAGTTCACCGAGAAATAATTTTTCTTGATCTATCTAGCTCCTCAGATTCCTCAGCACCTTCAACAAGGTAAGATCTCCTTTTCTTTCTTTCCTTCTGTTTTTCTTTCTCGGCACTGCACTAAATTGTCAGAAGCGTCAAGGAATCAAGGCCATCTCAAGAACAATTGATGAAAAAATTCTCAGTTGACCACAGTGAAGTTTACCTTTAGTTTCTTGCTTAAAACTTCTATTCCCTTTTCTCTGGAAAGTGTCTGAATCCTTAAAAGCCTCATGTAAAAGCATTGTTATGGCATGAGAAATGACACTTTGATATGCTTTATGCCACAGCAAGATCAGTTTAAATTATTTGATTTTAAATTTGTGTTTCACTGACTGTTTTTCCTCACTGTTTCATGAAAGTATTATGCCTGTTTCAGTGGGCTGATAAGGGTGTATGCATATTCAATTTATTAGCATCCAATACCTGCAATACCACACGTCACCGCTAGGAGTCGCTCTTGTTTATCATTGCAATTTCCCCTTGTTTTTTCTGGATGTCTACCTTAGATCGTCTGTTTGGAAGATAAACAACTCAATAGTTTAAAAAAAAATAAAAATAAAAACACCTTACGGTCTGCAAAAGTGGGCCTCACGCACAGAGACTGCTAACTGCTGCATTGTTCAGATGGGAATCATAAGTGTTGGAAAACTTGACTATTAAAAGCAAAGACTTGTTTGGAAGTGTTCACACGTTAAATGTCATATTTGACTTTTTGTCATCACATTTTTACACTTAACATAGGCTATATGCATGTAGGGAGTGATTTGAGCTCATATTAAAAACAAACCAATCATTGCAGCTGTCAACCACAAACTAATCCAACAAAAACCTGTGTCCTACTGAGGCAGGAAAAGGTTCTACTGTTCTAATGACAAAATGTGATAAATTATGGTTTATTTTGTATGTACATTGTGTAGAATTTCTGTCCAAATGTAGCTCAGAGGTTTTAACGGAAAATATCTCTGCAACGGTTGACCACATCTCACAGTTTCCCCATAAACGCCAAATTATACATTGAAGACTTTCGTCCACCGCGCTGGTTTCCGGAAAAGGGGACAGAGTGAGAGCTCTTTCCTTTTTACGTATCTTTGATGTCCACGTCCCCGTGGTGTTCTACCGGCTGCGATGTGTTACGCGCCTCTGGTTTAGAAAAAAAAACAGAGAAGGAAAACTTCATAGAAATGGCGGAGGGTGCAACGTCTCTGAAAGGCTTGCGAGCCCAAATGGGTAAGAAACATATTGGCAGTCGTAGTTATTTATGAGCTGATTACTCCTAACAGTGTTGTAATTACTTTGTAATGTTTGCTGGCATCTGCAGCCACTAACTGATTTATCTGAACGTGTTTTTTTTTTAACGCGGTCAGCTTTTCTGGCTAACGTTAGTAGCTCGCTGGCCGGTTATCTGCTGACAATGGACGGGTGGAAGTCTGCAACTTGTTTCCCCTCATTTAACGTTATAAGCTAGTAATCGTCAGGCTGAATTCACTAAATTTAGCTGCCTTGTTACTATTGCTGGATATGTTGATTGGTGCAGGTGAAATATTAACAGAGCTGGTTTAGGAACTGAGAGTAGTTGGAGCTAGCTAAGTTGCTTAAAGTTGTAATGCTAGCTATATTTTATAGCCTGAGAGCCGGCGGTTGACATATCAACACTTAAACATTACTTGTCTGGCGCCATATGATAGCCTAGGTTTGTTCATTGCTAGCTTTCGACAGTATTTTGCTAACGTCAACTAGCAAAGAAGTATTGTTTCACGAGTAACGTTACCAAAATAAGACTAGCCAAATGAAACTTTGAAGGTTTGATAAATGAAGCTAACGTTAACAGTTACGTTAACTGCTAACGTTACCTGTCTGTTCAGTAGCGTTAATTGACTTAAGTCAGTAGCTTAGTAAGAGGTTACTCATCATTTGGGATTGATTGTCAAAACGGATCATCTACTATCCTTATCAGTGGTTCATGAAGCTTATTGCTCTTCTGTTCATATATTTTAATACTCTAGTTTACAGTCATCTGAATTGATGCCTACAGTAGCAGCTAAAAGTTAAGTCACAGATCAGCAGGCTTATAGTAGATCAGCAGTTACATAGTTTCCTACTCGAAATTGGTACTCCTCTAGCTTATACAACAAGTCCTCTATGGGATACACAGTGTTCTTTCTATTATTATTATATTCATTAGCCCACAGTAAAGCTTATTTGTTGACATATGGCATAGCCCACTCCACTCTCTAGGGAGGGTAACTATATAACAATGTCTGACCTGAATTTTAGATAAAGCTGTCCAGACACTGAACTGAACCGCTCTGATAAGAGGATAAGGCTGCATAGTTGAATTTCTTGACTTATCTGTGATGCAATGGTAAGAGTTTTGGTTGGGCCATCAGTCCTATTTCACAAACAAATTTGTTATGCAAAACATTATTGATGAGCGTTTTTGTAAATAGTATTGTGTAGGTCAACTGCAGCAGCAGAGTTTCTTTGAATGCCTCTCATCCATTCCTCAGCTGGCCCCTTCCTGATTTAAAGGCACAGATGTTTACTGTGTGTCTGCATCAGAAGGACTGAATACCCATTTTGTTTTGACTTGAGCTGCAGTTGGGCTGACAGATTTTTTTGTGTTTTAGGGTATGAGGGAGTTTTTCTGCATACCCAGTGTGGGTGTAGGCCTGTTTTATTTCTGGCTAAAACTGGGCCATAAGTAGGCCTAATCTTCATCCTGTTTCCCTCTGCTTTCCCTTTCAGTATTTTGACGCTGGAAATGACATCCACCCGTTTTCGTGGTTTTGTGAAAATATCCAGCCGGTTGTAAGTGATGTGAAATGTTGTGATCCTGGCTTTGTGAGAGGGTGATAATGGATGTTTTGGACATTCCTAACCACTCCATGCAGAAGTTCCCTCAGCCTTCAGCCAGAGGAGAAGATTGAGAATAATAAAATAATGTCAGGAATCTAGCCCAGTCCAACCTTAAACTGCCCCTATGCATGGTCATCTCCACAAGAATGTGAGCGAGGAGTGAATGTACCCTGTTATTATGAAAGAAGATCAGACGCCTGAAAGTCACACTGCAAGGCTATCCTGATCCTGGCTCAGCCTTTGCTGCTGCAGAATTAAAAGCATGAGAAATATTTCTGGACTGGTTGAATTTAACCAAAGGAGGAAATGGACCAGCCTTGATTTCACTGTGTAGTTTCTTGGAGCTGTCCACTTAAATTCTGCTCCTCCAGGACAAATGCCCCACCCTTGCTTTATTTTAACCCTTAACAGAGGTAAGAGATGTCTGTGCAGTAGTCAAGGAGATGAAAGATGCTCCTTGAACCCCCATCAACTCTCCTCCCCACACACACACACACACACACACACACACACACACATACAGACACGGACATGCACACTGAAGATTTGAATAGTAAATCTTTTTCATTTGTATAGTCTATATCTAAGGTCAGTCCATCATTGATGCAGTATTGTTTTATTATGTTGTATCCATTCTTATGTTATTGTTTATTCCGTCATGTCATAGCTGTTTGTCTTTATTTTGATTATTTCTTATCATTTTAGTGATTTATTTATTTATTTATTTATTTATTTTTTTTTAGTTTTTGTTTTTGTTTTATATCCCATAAGAATAAGATCACTTGACACTGACAATACATACTATTTGCATGCAACACACATGCACACACACATGCACACACACATACACACACAAGCATTCAAGTTCCTTGTCAGCTTGTGGTCCACCTGGTAGAGCAGCCTCCTGAGCTGCAGTCAGGGGACCCAGTGGGAATGGAGTCAGTGATGTGTCATTATCCTGCTAGCACTGGAAATAGCCAGGGCTTACCTTTGCATGAACGTGTCCCGAAATAATCCCGTAGAAGATTTGGTGTGCGTGTGTGTGTGTGTGCGTATGTGTGCATCAGCTGTATTCTCTGAAGACCTGAAACATTAAGCAGTGCGTGCGGACACTTGCTCCTCGAGGCATTTGCAGTTGTACCACGCTTCCAGACACAACTAAGGCTGCAGCTGGAAGCCGGGACAGAGAGGAGGGGGCAACAGCCTGACCCACTGATCTAACTCTGGACTCTCCATTATAGCACGTGTGGGAGGCGTGTATTCAATAGTATATATGTGAGAGGCAGAACCAGGCACATCAGATGGTTGTGAGCTATTTATGTCGCTGTTTGTATGTGGCTTTGTTTGAAATTTTGGATTAATGCTCGTCCTCCATGCTGGATGTGTCTAATGTGTTTACAGTCTTGTGGAGCACATTGGTGAGTTTAACACAAATGCTGTTTTTTAGGCTGCTACTGTTGCAAGCTGTTCAGTGTAGCATTTGACCAGAAGTGTTGTGATCTAATGCAGGCTGGCCCGTTTCCTGTTTATAGCTTCCCAGTCTAGCCTGCAGAGCAGGGTCATCAGAAGCCCCCTGGTGAGAGACTGGTCTCTACTGCAGCCATAATAACAATGTACAATCAATGGCCAGCGTCATTACTAGTGGTTTGGTCCTTATTTATATGTGATCTAAACTCTCTGCCAATTTGAGCGTTTAGCTCTGAGTTTCTTTAACCAATATTTATATGCTTATGTATGCAAATCTCCATAGTGATGGAGAGATGAGAGCCAGGGCCAGGTGCTCCCTCCTCATTGGCTGCTTTTACAATGTCCATGAAGGCACCTGGCCCTCATGAGGTCTGCTAGGAAAACAGGATCTCTTCCCATGGCTCATGGAAGCACCGCAATCACCACATGAGGTGTGTGTGTGTCATTAGAGAGTTTGTAGTGCCACATATTTTATTCCCCTTCTGTCTTTAGTGACAGGTGCCGTTTTCTTACTTGGTCTGATTTTGTACTTAGTTTGTTAGCCTTTCTAATCACTACAGATCACTAGGTTCACTGGGTGAGTGAATATATCCACTGTGGCTCTGTAACTCACATAGGCTGGGACAGCAACATAGGTTTGGAAAGTTAGTGAAATCATTGCAGTATCATCAAGGTTAGCATGAGCTGAAATATGGCGTGTTGTTGTGTATGGAGTTAGTGACTGAAAGGCTGGTTTAACTGGATATATTGCAGCTAATAGGTGGCTGAAACCTGTAGCTGAGACGATGAACTCCTAAAGACACTTGGCGGCACTGCTTTTACCTACTCAGCCCCACTGTTTTCTCTGCTCTTAATTCCTTGTCACCATGAACAAAGTGTTTGGCTACTTAAGTTAGTTTGAGGTCTAAAGTCTGTCAGGTCCTTGATGAAGGTCATAGGATTGAAACATAATATTTTGCTCTTCTCAAATAAATTATTTACTTTGTGCAAGCTAATACCGTGTTGAGGAGCCTCTTCACTTTGTATAAATGGTATTGGTATAATGGTATATATCAGGCTATTTGGTTAGACTAGAACTTTTCCACACTAGATTCTAAAATCAGGGCTAACATTCACAGGTCAAAATCCTTCCCCAAAAGCCTACTGTGCAGTAGTGCCGGCCGGGCAACACAAACAAAATTATTATCACAATGATTATAAGAAATCATTTTGACATTGATGTATAACGATATCTGCTAACATACCCAAAATCACATGTTAAATAATCAAATTGATGTTCACCACATTGAACTGTGTGTAACAAAGTGTGAACTATAATTTGCACAAATATTCCCTAATTTGTTTCAGATCTCATTTGGTGAGAGATTTTAATCACATAGGCGTATTTGCATTTAGAAAACAGAATTGTGGATCACGTTATCCTTTCATTACGATATGATTCAAAATTAAATATAGGAGACATTATTGCCCAGCCCTGCTGTGATTGTAACTAGCCACATAATCAGATGGGTGAAATGTAAAAGCTTCATCATTTTATCCTGTCATTCAGCTATGACTATCTGCTCATTTCAGAATCCATTTCTTTGTTGATATAAGCTTGGTTGAGGGACACTTGTTATCTGTCTCCAGCTACTCTCTGCATCACATAGCAACAGTTGCCCTGTGACACAGAGAGGTTGGCATCTTTTTAATTCTGTTCCCTAGAAAGATAAGGATGTGTTTTAACTTTGGGCATGATTCATACATACATCTGCTGCAACAAAAGTGCCTTTTCCTCACTATATAGCCTACAGTCTATAGCCTACAGTGGTTGCTATGCCTGCCTGTTTTTCCATCTATTCTCATTTTAGTGCCCCAAATCCATATGCTAACACTATTGAGATTATGCTAAGATAACTTGTACTGTCCACTAAACATACACAGTGTGCGTTAGATTGTTTGCATTCACCGTGGCACACTAAATAAGTACAGGACACGCATCGCACAGTGGTAAGTGGTCTATCCCTTGTGGTTATGCCAAAATTCCCACCACCACCAATGTTTAGTGATTCAGTAGTGTGTCTGAAGAGTAATGAGCTACTAGTGTGTATTAAAGAGCTGTTAAGAAGGCAGTCAGACCTGATTGCCCGACCCAATCAAAAAGTTACCCTCCTTTCTCTTTTTATTCACCCGCCATTTGACCTACTCACCAGTGGGGTTGGCTGACGGAGCCAAAGTGAAGTGACCTGCTACACTTCCACCGGGAATTAGCTGCAGACTTTGACCAGCTATAATCTGCTCTGACCCGAGAGCATTGAGAGAATACAGAGAATACAGATATCAGTGCTCTGGGGAATACTTATCCAGTCAGCCCTGTTTTCTCGCTATCCCATGGTACCTCTCATATCTGGCATGACAGATCAGTCTCTGATCTGATAAGTATCTGTGAGCATTTAGATCTGTGAGTCCTCATCATCTCATGATAACTAGTGCAAGATAAGATTGCTTTGTGGAAATTTCTTTGAGACAGTTATCTGTCTTAAAGAACGGTAAAATCCCTATCCAGGACCATGCTTTGTTTCTTATTGCTTCTCGTTTTCACTCATAAATCTTCATTTGGTTTACTGTGGTTTATCTGTCTCTTCTCTCCTTCTCTATGCAGTATTCTGCTCCACAGCCAGCGTCTCAGAACAAACAAAGAGTATTTGACAGTCAGCTGAGTGAACAGAGCGTACCGCTCAATTTGTCAGGGTCACCTCATGTAAGGAGAGACCATTGTCATCGCTGCTCCCCAGAGAATAAGGGAGTAGAGTATAGGGTCACCCTTTCTTGTCTTGTTTCTCTGCTGAATGAGGAGGGAGAGGCAGCACTATTGTTCTTTCTGTACAGTTGGTCAGCATGGGATTGTCCACTGACATTATACTGGACAGGCCAGTGGGTTACGCGTCTTGATAGACGAATCCCATTGGTTGTATTTATTTAAGTTTAAGGTGGCTTTCACACCTATGTCATTTGGAACGAACTTTATGAACTTTTTGCTAAGTTCGGATCATTTTGACTGGTGTGACTCGGGTGCAGAAGAAAACTTGCAAAAGCTCACCAAAAATCAATGGTCTTGGTCCTCTTTCATCCAGACTGTGGGGCAGATAATTTCTGTTGTGAAAACAATTTCGATAAAGTAAGTCCAAGCCAGAGGAAATTACGATATGTGTGCAATGTAGGCCTATTGTAGGTTCACGGTAGGTTGTTTGGGTTGTTGTTAGCCAAATTACTACAAACAGGAAAGACTTTATTGACCCAAGCTTGGTAGGTATTATAATTGCCCCTGTATGTATGTGTGTGTATGTGTGTGTGTTTGTTTGTGTGTCTTTGTTTGTGTGTTTATGTGTTACTAACCGATTTATTTAGGCTAAATTGGTCAAAGATTGATGGCACAGTCCACAATCAAATTTTTCGCCATGGGAGTTTATTGTAACATCTGGGGAAAATGCATGTAGTGCGAGGTGTAGCATAATGTGAAAACGCCCTCTGAGTGTAGTTTGATATTGTTTTTTTGCTCCGGTCAAAATATCTGTCCAGTAGGCCCACTTGATATTAGGCAATGTGAAATGAACTGGACCAATACAATGTAACAACCTAACAACCTCTGGTTCAGACTTTAAAAGGACTAGCCTATTATAATTGAAAACGCCTGAAGTTTCCTATGTTCATGATGTTTCATCTGTCTGTATTTTCCACATTATGGTTATTTAATGGATGAACTAAGGTTCATTCTTTTATTCATCCAATTGATTTGACAGGACTGCACAAGTATAGATGTAATGATAATCTCAATTATTTTGAGATTATTTTAGAAACTTTGATCATGATTATTAATCCCAATTATTAGCCGTACTGATTTTGGGAACCAAATAGTTTGGGATTTCAAAATGTGCAAATGATTTGCACACTTTGCATCTTGGATCAACAATCAGGCTTATCAACAATTTAATCAGTTGGCTATTTTCAACCAAAGTGGGCATTTTAAATGTAATTAAATATCTAGGCTATTTCTTTTGTTTATTGAATTCTAATTGTGGCATCTAAAATTTCTATATGCGATTATACAGGATTAATTGTGCAGCCCGAGAGAGGGAGAGAGAGAGCAAGGCTTTCAGACCACTGAAAGCTCAAGTGTTCATCAATAATGTGGATATCACATGACTGACGATCTCTCTGCCTCTTTGTCAGCAATCCTGTAATGCTGAACACACACAGGCACAGAGGGAAAGAGAACAGGGATAAGGCTGCTACCAGGACTCATAGAGCTTGATCACGTCCTCTCTATTTCCTTCCTTCCTCCCCCTGTCTCACCCCATCTCTCCTCAATCGCACTTTCCTGTGCATAGTCTTGGCTGGAGGAAGGGCCATGGAACCTGAGGGGAGAGTGTTGATGTGTTTCTGCCCTTAAAGCCACTTTGTTACCACTGAAGCCATAAGTGCTAGGTAGACTGTCAGTACCAGCTACAATATGGCCTGTCTCTTGATGGGTTGTCTCAAATCTACTGGACAAGATGTGTGTACATGTGTGTGTGTGTCTGTGTGTGTGTGTGTGTGTGTGTGTGTGTGTGTGTGTGTGTGTGTGTGTGTGTGTGTGTGTGTGTGTGTGTTCATTGTGCATACTTGCTGGACACTAGGAAGCTCACAAGGGTTTGATTCCAGAGATAGCCTATGTCTCACAGCACCCCATCTCACCCTGGTGTGTCACAGAGAGCAGTGTATGGCTGGCCACAGGGCCGACCATGAGCGGGGGGTTATGCCGGCTGGCTGAATAGCTGGATTGTTCTGTAGCTTCAAATCCGTTGGATCTCTCTAGAACTGGCATTCCTATAGAGAACAAACAAAGCACAGAGGAAAACGGCTGATCTAGACTTTGCTCGGCTTGTGGTTCCAAAAGCACTCTGTTTCACTGATATGATTGATATTCCTGCTTTGTTAGAAATGGCATGATGTGGCTCTGTGGCTAAGGTGTCTGTCTTTGTGCCTACAGCTGCAGCCGCACAGGCACAAGCAGAGGAGCGGCGCAGCCTAGCAGGGAACAGCCCAGGACCTACAACCAACACATCAGCTAAACCTCAGGGGTCTAGGCCAGGTAATGGACACCACACTTAGACACACAAACATAGTGGTTTTCACAGGAACTGCCCCACCACTACTCTCTTGTCTTTCATAATCTGGCCTATTTCATGCTACACGATTCACTCCCACCACCTTCTCATGATGGCTTACTGTAGTTAACTCTCAGTCATCATCTTATTACTGTAACAGTCTGCAAAGCTCATTAATGGCAGTCACATGCACTCATCTGCCCGTCATATGCAAAGCCTTTATGACACTGTGTGCACCATGCGCCATTGTAATCCACTACCGTGTCCCTTGTTTGTGCATTACTACATGTGTCTGTGTGACACAACGGGAACTAACCTGTGTGTGTGTGTGTGTGTGTGTGTTTGCAGTCATTGACGGCGGCGCACTTAGAATAGACGACCGACTGCGAGTGGCAAAAGAGAGGCGAGACGAGGCAGACAAACAACAAGGTAAGAGAGATTCTCGTTTCTGTACGGGAATCATTTTAGCCAAAGCAAACTCTAATCTACCTAGGTATAATGTGAAATTTTCCGTGTTAAAATGCATCCGGAGAACTGATATTTCTTGGCAAAACAGGAAATCACAAGACTGAGGTGACAAAGCATTTTCTCATTAGCGGGAATTTCAATGAGAGCTAGTATATCGTCCTACGGTTATGCTAGCATAACAAAGATGATATATATATAAATAATTGTTACAAAACAATAACTAACTTTTGCCGTATGCCAAAATCCTCTACTACTAGGAATTTAGTAGTTTGGTAACATGAAGAAGTGACCTGTAAGCAGTGTTGGGGAAAGTTACTTTTTTAATTTATTAAAGTTAGCTGGTAGTAGTTTACTGTTTTTTTACTTGCCCTAAATAGTGACTAGTTACGTTACTAAGTTAGTCTGTATTAAATGTAACTCGTTAGAGTACTTTCAGGTTACCCACTTAAAATCATACCTTTAACGTCTTCTGCTGATGTCATCACTCTTATTGTATAGAAATCATCACTTGACAATCTACTGTTATCTAAAGAAAACATCAAGGTAGCTTTCATTTACCTGGTTCCACAGTACACTAGTCAGATCGCAGAGACAGACTTAACTGATCCGGTCTGGTCTCAAAATAAACGTCAGACAGCACTCACAAGCGCTTTCAATTCAAATCTTAGGTATGATAGTGAAAGCTAAACTTACGGTTAACAGTAATGTTCTTACCATTTCCTTCCATCAGTTCAAAGTAATGCGAATATTTCCAAGTTCTGCAGTTTATTGTTGTGTTCATTCTGAAAGTGAGTCATAACCTACAAGCCTCCACCGCGCACCGGCAGCCTACAGTATAGTCTGCTTTTAATAACATCATGTAGTGCAATACTTTCATTTTTACTTTAATTTATAGGCCTACTTTAATTTGCACTAAACATTTAACCATTTGAAAGAAAAATAAAAGTAGCGAAATGTAAGGTGTACCCCAACACTGCCTATAAGACAGTATTATTTTTTTAAATTTTATTTTACATAGCAACCTCATGGAATTTCCCTATAAGAGGACATATATCTTTTTTGAGGCAGGACTAAGTTTAGGATCCATCTCTAAGATGCTCTCTTGAGTTACACTGCAAGCCTGCTGACAGTGAATGCAACTTGCATTCCTATCACATGCCTTGTGGGCTGCTCGCACATATAACAAGACAACAGGCTAATACGTGTTTCTTTTCTTGTTTATGCACACACTTGCTGTCTTTACATGCACATGTGTGCGGTCAGCTTTGCGAGAGTCTCAGATTCTCGAGCGGGAGCGTAAGGCCAAGCTGCAAGTGGAACGTCAGATGGAGGAGCGTCAGAAGAAGGTTGAGGAACAGCGCAAGAAGGAGGAGCAGAGACGCTCAGCTGTGGAGGAGAAGAGGAAGCAGAAACAAGAGGAGGAGAAGGTAGTTGCAGGAGTGGCTTCTTGTGACTGTAACAAATGTATTCACACGCAGTTCATATTCATTTAGCTGCACTGCATATTAATTTAGCTGCAGTGCCCCCCATACCTGGGGAAGTTGCTCCCACAGCTAGAAAAGACAATACTGTAAAAACAGTGATCATCATCAAAAAACAATTGTGATTGCAGTACTGTTATCCATATATCATGATATAAATATCCAAATAACAGCTTAAACTGCAACACCTACTGGAACTAATCCTGGACTGGGCCCAGGAGCCATCATGACTCATTTCCCATATCTATCCCCCTATCAAAATATCTTACAGGAAACACTGTTATGTTTGATTTGTAATACAAATGTGTAATACTTAATGTGTACATAATGATAATGGATTGTTTAGATTCCTTTTTAATCTTAAAGTGTTTTCCTCTTAAACCTCAGTATCAGTTTAATGGTGTTTTAAAACAAATGTGTAGATTCAGAGCAGATTTGCTTATTTGAGACATCTTGCAGTTTTTGTTCCATCTACTTCAGTTTTAGGGGAGAATATTGCTCTGCTGTGGATGACTTGCATTCTTCTCTCTTCCTCTACCCCCAATGTGCTGCAGGAGCACTATGAGGCGGTGATGCGGCGGACGTTGGAGCGTAGCCAGCGAGTGGAGCAGAGGCAGAAGAGGTGGTCCTGGGGCGGACTGTCCACAGACTCAGACGGACGAACGGGTAAGGACCCCTGCTTCCTCTGAAAAACACTTCCTATAATGTTTTCTTTTTATCTCTCTGCCTACAGTTGCACTTTTCATTTCAAGGTGACTTTGACCAGTGTGGTTGCACAAAAAAACAGATTTTGCTCACATTACATCTTCAAAATCTGATATGAAAGTGGTCAGGCTCACATTGTGATCAGATTTCAACATAGTTGGGGTGCAGTCCAGCCACAATGCGCATACAAGCTAAGTAAAGAGATGGAGAGGAGAAAGAAATATAGTAGTAATATCAATAAATACAGCCACGGGAGATGGATAACAGCAATTTTAGAGGCCAAGCTTGGACATGCAGTGATGTGAACTCAGAAAATCCAATATTTTGAATCAGATCTCAAAAATCATGTTGAAATGACAAGTGTAACAGTAGTCTCTCTCTCTCTCTCTCATTCTTACACAATGCTACATGGGGAGACATCACTTGTCTCCTCTATACAATGGTTCCTGCTTGTTTGCAGCAAGACAATAAACCACCAAGATCTGTAAAATCTGCTGATGTATCTGGCACTTGTAACTGTGAAATATATGGACCACAGCCATTCAGATGAAGTTTTGTTGATCTTGTTGTGGTAATATTCATAACTGATCTCTATAAATGTCAGAATTGTTGTGAGTAGTGCTCACTCAAATGAGTGCTGTGTCAAATACCTTCTGACAAAATCTTCTGATGACTGCCATGTTTCACCTCCTTCTACCTCTCTCCTTGTATGGAGGATCTGTGTCATCTACTTGCATTTCATTGCTCCTCCCTGAGAGCTGTCTTTCCCCACAGGAGACTCTGATGCCAGCGCCTCATCACCAGTAGCTATAGTAATCTCCCCTGCCTCGCCAGAAAAGCCCCAGAGGAAACAACAAGGTTTTGGTTGTTGATACTTTGCCCACCAATGTAGCAGCACAGCATGGACTGGCTCTGGCACTCTAGTTAGCTTGGTTACCTACTATTCCTCACATCAACCCCCACCTGCACTCTAACTGGCAGTTCCTCACTAACAGTTTTCTTGGTCTGGAGCCTCTGTCCTGTATGTGCTTTGGGCTCACTGGATAGCTGGAAATGTAGCCTTTGGTTTCTCACTCACTCATTCACTTTCAAGCACTTCCAGGTCACAAGGGGCCGGGTCACATGGACGCGAAACCCCAAGTCGAAAGGCACACAAACTCAAGAGGACTAATATCACATCTATATCCTCTGGCATGCACAGTCTAATGTTGTTGATGCTCTGGTCTTTGGAGTGGTATCTCTTGTGTCTACTGAGAGGAATGCACAGTAAAGCATCACACAGGTTTTTCCAACCCTTCTTACTAACCGCCATGCCTGACTATGAAACCAGAATGGCTTTGGTTTTGCACCTGGATGTTTGGCTTGAATATCTACGGGGTCATGCTGAAAACGTGTTGATATAGAATAGTGAATATATTATGTTACTAACTGTGCACTATCTGCATCAGTAGAATATTAGATCAAATGTTCGGCTTTCACATGTATTTGTTTTAGACTCCTTAGTGCAGCAATAGTCTTTCAGTCTAAATGAGTGTTAAGTGTTACGTGACGGGTGTTAGGACCTTGCAAACCCTTGTGCTCCCTCTGTGTCCATCCAACAGCCCTCTCCCATTGGCCAGGCTCCTTTGTAAACCCCTCCCCCCCTGTCTGTCTCTCCTCCTCCCTCCTAGTGGACAAGCGCTCCACGTCCACCATGAACCTGAAACAGCCGTCTGAGGCTGGTATCAGCAAACGTCTATCCTCCTCCTCTGCCACCCTCGTCAAATCTCCTGACAAAAGTAAGTTTCCTCCGTCTTTCCTTCCTCCCTCCATCTCCCCCTCCCTCCATCTCTCCCTCCCAGTTCTGTCTCTTAACCCACTTGGTATGTTCCAGACCGTCTATTTATCAGCCAAGTGTTTTTCTGTAATGATTCGTACCTAATCATGCATTGAGATCTGGCAGCTGACGGAATTTTAGACCGCCTGGAACGAACCCGCCTTCTCTGCCAACTCTTAGCCTAGAGTGAACTCTGACCCCTCTCTTCTTCATGTCCAGGATTTGACACACAAGCTCACTGGAGCACAGACAGACTGGTAAACCAATGCCTTAGCTCCCTGTCTCTGGTTCCAGCCAATGATAAACCAGCATGACCTCCTGATTCTACTGCATCCATTTACTCTGCACCTTAGATAAGAGTTGCAGAATCATAAGGGGTCCCATGCACCAAACGGTGATCTGTTAATGTACTCTGATTAATTCAGTGCTGTAGTAGCCCATTTCTCTCCTTTCACAATGTACCTCTGCCTGTTCTGATTTACAAGAAGTGTATTTGACTTCTGCAGAGATAATAATCAACACAACGGGTTGAATCACATATCTCCACAGCTTCCTTTTCCTCTCTGAAGGCCAAGAGGGCTGCCAGTGCCGTTTCTCCTCTCTGATATTGCTGATTCCTCTGTATCTCTCAATTTGTCTGTGTAAAATCCACTGCCCGTTTCCTCTTCCAGGGTTATGAATACATTCTAAAAAAGAAATCATGTGGGTACGTGGGAGGGATTGCAATAACAGTTCACTGCAACCTTGGTCCTTTTAGCTGCTCTAATGAAGTCTGTGTAAGTGCGTGCGTGCGTGCGTGCGTGCGTGTGTGTGTGTGAATTTTAATAGACCATTCAGAAGGAAAAGCGCTGTGTCATTTCACCGTGGGTGTTTCATCATTGTCTCTCAGGTGCTAAGCGGAGGAGTTCATCTTGTAACCGGTTGCCTAGCAACGGCAATGCTGCTCAGGCCGCTAAGGAAGACAGCAAAAAGCCTCAGGTGGAACAGACAGGTGCAGAAGATCCCTCGTTCCCACACTGGGTTTTTAATAACACAGATACTGTGCACTGTTTGCTGAACCATCTCTGGTTCCACAGGAAACATTTGATAAGTTACACTAGAGATTAAGAATAATTCACCCAGTGGATGCATGGAGCTTAGCCACAGCTATGGCTAATACACAGCAAGCTAAAAAAAGATAGATGGTGCTAGTGTAAGCACTGATCAGTTGACATCCATTAAGGTTAATACTGTAACAGTTCTGGGGGACATCAAGTAGATCTCTGCTCTTAAGATCTAAATTGGTAATAAGATCAGGTTGGGACAGTTTTAACTCTTGCCTGTGTATTTAGGCACAGTCTGTTAAACTTGGAGGTCAGCCACTCTCAGCCCCAGCCTATTGATTCACATAACAAAATAAAGCCAAATGAAATACACATGCCTTGTAAAGGTACTTTGGGGACTTCCTTGATGACTCCCTCCCTGTTCCCGATTGGCTATAACCTGACTCTCCTGTCTGTAGGCCCCTCCCTGAAGAAGAGAAGCTCCTCCCTCACACGAGTAGGTGTGGGCAGAGCACAGACCCCTGCCAAGCCTGATAAGGGGACGACGGATGATCAAGGTGGCTAGCATGAACAGTCAGCAATAATTTATTTCTCGTCCCTATCTGCATCGCTCAGGCCTCCCTCTGTGAATAACAAGCATGCATCTCTGATGTTATCCGCTCACTCATTCTGAATCCGCTCAGTTTTTAAGCCCTTAACAATGCTGTCTGCTACTTTAAGAGGCTGTGGGGATAACTCTCATTCTTATTTGGTTCAATGGAGTGCCATGAAGCTACATGGATCTCCAAACTGGCAAACTCTTCTTTCTATCTTGTTCCTCTTTCCATATGTGTTCTCTTGACCCAGATGTCTCGCTCACTGACTGCTGAACTGTCCTTTTTACTGGCTGCTAAGCTTCTCTACACCGTGTTCCTGTGTCTGTGCTATACTAGGAACACTGTGCTGGTTCCTTGTGTGCCTTACCTCTCCTTTGTCTTACCCTACCAGATCCTTACTGTATTGTGTTGAGTTTTTCACTGACGGCTAATCTTGTTTTAACCTCTTTTTGTTGTCATTTCTCCAAGTGTCACTCCAGGAATGGGTCCTTTGTAGGCAGTGTGTGCACTAACACAATGTTTTGTTTATTTGTCACAAAGTGTTTCTTGTTTCCTCCCTCCCAGATGACGTTATAGCTGGATTTAAGTAGCTGGTCTCGTGCCTCAGTGTGGTGTGTGTCAGTGCCATCCCACTGCAGCACCCCCAGAGCACAGAAATAACCGCAGGCACTCACTAGAGACGTTATGCTATTAACCATCGATGCTTTTGTTTGTCCTATAGCCATGTCAACCTGTACGTGCACAAGATTGTAACAGTTGTAACATTGTTCTTGTCCTTTGCCTAACATCTGATAATAGCCCTATATGTTTTTTGTGGTGAGCCTGTGCAATAATGCAACACAACCAACATCATTCACACTGACTTATCTCAAACGGAGCTAAAAACTCAATAAGCAGCACCTCTCCTACAATGAGAATGTTTTCTTGAAGCTATATAGGCCCACACCGTTCTCTTCATAATATAACCTTATTCTTGACTAATAAGCCTGATTCTCAACAACTGGGCCCAGAGCAGCATGCCATGCTACCATGCTCCAGGAGCTAGCTCTCAACAGCTAACAAACAAGTCTGTCGGCAACAGATGTCCTCTCTGTCAGGGCCCCAGAAGGAAGTGTGACTCTGCATGCCCCTTCATTTAAAGTGCCAATATTTAGGGACACAGAGCAAAATCAGCCCCTTAACACCTCCTTCACTTGTGATTTCTGCTTTGTAGCTGAGGTCACAAAAATTGTTAATTCTTCCATTTCATGGAAGCAAGAGCTCTTTGTTTCTGCTGTCAAATTGAGGTCCGCTCTAGTGCGTAATATTCTCACATGTGCAGTACTGTCCATTGTAGTAGTCTGCAGTCAGCCTCTTAATTTTAACTTGAATCAAATTTGGCACCTTCTTTATCTAAACCATGGAAGAATCTGCACAGTGGAAGCTAAAGAGCGCTTGCCTGGTCACAGTCACTTGCTCTCTCACTTTTAGTCCTAGCTCTATTTCTCTCCTCACTGTATTAATAGTATTTCTTTGGAGTTCACTAATGGTTCGTTTTTCCCCATCAGCACACCTCCCTCTTCATCAAGGAACCACTGATTTGACCTCATTGTCCACTTTGATTACTGTTTGATTATTCTTCAGTTACTGGACAATCAGTCTTTGGTCTGTCTCAATACTCTTCCATGGCTTCCTTTCCTTGCCGACTTTTCCTGACTATTGTCATTTTCTTGGATATCACTGAAAAGTGAAAGGATAAGGACAGTGTTGATAAGGAGCCTATTTAAGACTATTGAGACATAACCTTTGGTTCTTTATGTTGATTCTGTCCTGTTGGTTAAATCACATGGTGACCCTTCTGAACTTCACTCACCCCCACTCCCTTCTTTGTTTTGCCCTCTCATCCCCCATTCTTGCCTACTCTTTTCTTCTTGGCCTTTTTTTTTTTTTTTCTCTTCTCTACTGTTTTTCGGGGTGATTTTTTTCGGTCGTGTAGCTCGCAGGCCCCTGGGCGGCACTGTGGACGGAGGGGTCCTTAGTCGCCTGCTCACCCCCACCCAGGCCTCACTAGCTAGGAGCAAGAGCGCCGCCGCCCTGTCTGCTGAAGGAGCAGATGCCCCAGGTAACCTCCACCTAGGAGACCCTCACAGAGAGGAAGGATACCCAGACACAGATCCCTGGTCCTCCCTCCTCACCGTCATTTTATCACTAGAAAGTCAGCCCACTCAATCCCAGTATCACTTCACTAGCTCTGAACTCACCCCAATGCCCTAACGCAGACCCTCACTCACTGCAGCTGCTGGAACAATCCTTTCGAAGCTAATGGTGGCCTCAGTGTTGTCGCTTTTGGTGGTGGTTGAATTATATAAGTCGTGACTCGAGCAGTAGCTGCACAGCTCCCAGCAGTTAGAAGCTACTCTTGTGGTGATAGACTGTTTTATGTTATGTACAGTAATTATTTGCAGTAAAGTACACTCATGTGAGAGAGCACAGTCACACACTGTAAATATTGACACACGCGCGCACACAAAAACCCTGCCCGGGTCGAGCTCACATGCACTCTCAGATCTGACACAATTGGCTGTTGTGTGCAGAGCTGAGCCAAGCAGGGCAGACTTGGCTGGGAGCATTTCTGTATGTCTGAGGAGCCTCAGGGTCCATGCTGGGAGATTTGCCGTAAGCTGCTTACCTGTTGGTTCTTGTTGCGTGAGAATGAGACCGTTGTGTTGTTGCATGCGTTCTGGTAGTGAGACCAGAGAGCTGTGGACTCCAGTCCACAGTGTTGAAATAGTAAATGGCTGTCACTTCGATTGAATATTCATATCTGGAGTCGCACTAATCAATCCCAGCAAGTTCACATTCCACACTAGCTTTTACGCTGGCATTTGTGTAGTAAAATATGCTCTGAAGCCATCTAGGTGGGGTTTTATGTGTTCATATGTAATACTGGGATGAAAAAATATACTTTATATAGACTGTGGTTGAGCATAGATAGTCCTAGACTCCCAGACAACCCGTGATGAATCCTCTGACCCTTCCACTGATGAATCCTCCTTTTTGTCTGTTGAGTGTATTGCTTGATTTTTTTTTTTTTTTTTTTTGTTAACCGCTAGAAAGAACTGTACATCATATCATTGACTCACACCAAGGCTAAAACTGTATTCCCAGTGTTGATTTTAGGGTTGTGGTGTTTATTGACCGGCCATTACAAACCCATTAGAAGCTATAGATCGTCTACTAAGTATAGCCCAAGCAGAAACATGACACATCCGCATTAGCAGCAACAGTGCAAGCTTATGGCAGGGTAAGTTTCGAAGTCATCATAGTGCTCAGTATACAGTCAGGATGAATTACAGACCACATTTGTGATCTGGCTCTGCCAGGGAGAGATCTCCAGGTCTCAGGATTACCACAGCTAATCCCTCGATCTGACACAGCAAACTCGCAAGTACTGAACAGTATTTCCTCTCCTGGCTAACTACAGACTTCTGTTAACCTCAGAGGCAGTGCTTTTCACCCATTGTTCCCCTTTAAATGACAGGTTTTTAGTCATTTAGCTAAGTTTCTCATGTTTACATAAAATAGGGATTTGCGCTTCTCCTCATGTTTTGTGTTTGTGTTGAATTCTTTGGCAAAAGCATTGTCATTTGACTGTAGGATCAGCTCTGTCCTGAAATCACAGCAAATGCTGCATTTACTGACTTCCGGAGAGTTATGAGGGCAGGAAAGACTCAAATCCCCAAATTACTCTCATTTTTAAATTATTGTACATCAACATCCAGCATACATTTAGTGTTGCTAATGAAGCGGGTGTGTTCTAGAGATTACTTTCATAACATATACATGTGTGTGCAATGTCAGTGTGTGTCATACTGAGTTGGTGGCAGGTTTTGTGTAGTATGTGTTCAATGTTGCTATGGTGGTGTGTGCTCAGTGCTGTTCTGTGGTGATTGTTGGTGTTGAGGTTTGTTCAGTGTTGTGTCCAGAAGCTTTGGCACCCATGGAGTGTCGGGGGTTTCCCATGAGTCTGTCCCTCTCCGTTTGTCAAATCTCCAGCAACCTCCAGCCCAACCAAAGCTTCAGAAACCAAGCTGTTTGCTGCTAAAAGTGCTATATCTAACACATAGCTATGTTTTTTTCTGCTCTTGTTCCCTTACAAAAACAATCCACACCTCCACTCTTTTCTACCATTGTCTCTTTTCTTTCTCCCTCTCTCTCAATCTCGATCTCTCTCTCTCTTTCTTTCTCTCCATTCTCTATACTTCCCTGCCTTCGCTCTTTGCTGCTTTGCTGCCCAACTCGGCCGCTTCTCCCACTTCCCATTGGTTGTGCTCCCCTGGCCCTGCGATGACTGTGTCCTTTACCAGAGTGTCACCTGTGTCCTCGCTCAGCCTCTGCCAGCCCCCTGCACCCAACCCGTGGACCCCTGCGCAGCCGCAGCATCGACCGGCAGAAGAGCGGCATGACCACCTCCGCCTCGGCCGACGGAGCCCTAGATCGCTCGCTGGTGAGACCAGATTTTTTTAACTACCCTTCCACCCTTCCCATCAAATGTAATTAACTCTCCCTAACTGATATCCCATTGGTTTATTCTTTTGAATGATTCCTCCCCGCGTATGTCCCACCTCAATATCCTGTTTCAACAGGAAATACATCACATTAAGGAAGCAAGATGCTCTGAAAATGCTGTTTCATTGTGACTTTAATCTGTTTTGTTGTATCCTTTAGTGTGTGAGGGTATCAGGCCATGTATAGATGTTATACTAGTTAATGACATTGCAACATTAGGTGACTATTATACTTTCATCTGATTATTGAGGCTTCAAACTGTCATTCATTTTGTGTCAGCACAGACAGCACAGTCACAACTCAAAGGACCATGGATGCACTGCGTCGTAGATGCAATGAATTGCAGTCATTGTAGTTCACTTGCATGCTTTTGACGCTTGGCAGCATTAAATCTTGATTGTCTGAAGACTACACTGCCAATTTAATGCATCACAGTACCCAAAATTAATCCAAAATGAAAATTTACTCGGCGGGCTGTTGGTTTACCTGGGCGGGCTGCCCAAATATTAACATTGTATGGGAAACACTGCTGTAGCATGAAGTCTGTCACATTTGTTTGCATTTACTGATAAAGTTACCTGGCAGAGGGGCTTATCTTCTTTTCAGATGTTATCTCACTCATATTCAAACTGCAGACTCATTAACAATATTTACATGTTAAATACATGTACAACGTGTAAGACTATAAGAAGTGAGACAATAGGGCTTTCTGGTTGGCGGGGGGGAAAGTCAATTATATAACCAAAAAAGTTGGAAAATTGGACAGTTCAGAGAGAAAGATTCAGTAGGTCAGTGCTATAAGACTTGGTGCTTTTTATCCAAAAATATATATAAAAAAATATATATATACAGTGCAATTAAACAGAAATGGTTTTAAAGTCCCCATGAAATGAACTCCCATTGCTTTTCTTCCTGGAAAACAGAGTATCTTTCATGGTGACTTCATGCTGCTCTAGTAGGTGTAAATAAATTTCAAACCAATAAAACCATCAGATTTTTGAACAATTCTGCCCCTCTGCACCCCTCCCATCAAATACAATTGCCTTTCTCTCCCTGACTGATATTCCATTGGTTTAGACTTTTGATTTATCCCTTACTGCATTATGTCCCGCCCCGACATCCTGTTTCAACAGGAAATGCATCAAATCCAGGAAGTAAAGATGCCATTTCATGGTGTCTTTAATACCTTGAAAATGTCTTGCATTCTGAGGTGCTGGAAAGCTTTGGCAGTCCTCCTTGAAACTCCTTGAATATGACTTCAAAATCTGTACAAACTATAAAAAATGTCAACAGTTGACATATGAATGATTTGTTGTTAGCCTATGGAAGTGAGGGATGCCTTTTCCAGAATCTGCCTGGAAACCAGGATGAAGTTACAGGAACACAGTGTTTAAAGAAGTGATAAGAAATGCATCTCTTCCTACTTTAAATGACATTGCTCAGAGAAAATAAGTGGACGGCGCCAATGACACAGATTTAGATGCATATGTCCGGCTACATTTGCCTGTCAAAGTATTTCTGTAGGATGCTAATCGTAGGGAAAACTTGTTCTCCTGCTGCTCTTTGACCTTTGCCGGTCACTGGTAATTTGAACTTGAGAATTTTACCTACTGCTCACACCAAGTGATGTCTGTGCATAATGCTGGTTTTGCACAGTTGTGTCACACTTAGTGCCTAATTGAATAAATAGCACAGAATTGTTATATGCAAATCATTCTTGCTCACAACTACATAATGCATATATTGTACTGAAGCAGATTTGTTAGTGTTTTAGCTGTGGCCTACAGTCGTGAGGAGGGTTTTTGATGTTCTCAATCAGTGCCCTGTAACGCCTGGCTCTGTCTTCCTAACCACAAGCCTGCTTGTCCTCCTCTGTGGATATGAAGGCACACATTGTCACAGCCTGAGACAATGGGATCCACAGTAGCCTTATTATGAACAGGTCAGGCCATGCAAAGCAGACCCCACCCTGATCCTGAGGCCACATGTCAATAGCTTTTGGGTTTCCTCACCATCTCATTGTCTTCTTTCCTCCACATGCACAGATTGATGTAGAGATTATAAGTGAAATTCATAGCCTGGCTAACACTCAATGCTCAGGCATTGCATGAGACTTTGTATGAATGGTCTCTTTAAAGTCAGCTGAGTGCAGCTCTGCCTGGATTACATCACTTCTGAAGCAAGCATCCAACATTGCCTAGATTTAATTCTAAACTTTTGCATTCTTCCTATCTTTTTCATTGCAAAAAAAACAACCATACAGATGTTGAAGCTCTATATCCAAAACATTCCTGTTGTGTATAGCTAGACAATCAAAAATCAGTATAGTTTCTCTGCAAGTCCCCTAGTATCTGCCATCTAGCGAAATCTAGCTGGGTGCCCACTACCCAACACTCTTCCTTTGTTGAGGAGAGGATGTTGTGAGGAGCTTAGGCCACATCCACACTAATACGTTTTCGTTTTACAACGCATAACTTTTGCTACGTTTACGCCTAGCGTCCACACTACTCTGGCGTTTTCGGACCCCTAAAACGGAGACTTTTGAAAACGCTGCTGACCCCGTTTTAGTTCGAAAACTCCAGGATTGCATTTTAGTCTGGACGGGCAGAAACAGAGACTTTTGAAAACGATGACTCAGACACCCACGTTCGCTTCCTGATTGGGTCTTATCAGTCACGACATCCGCCTTGACCGCCTTATACTCGTGTGTTACTTTCAGTAACAGTTCCACCTCGTCATCGGTCCAAGCAAAGAAATCTCTGGTTGTACTTTTCGCCATTGCTGTTCTTCCTCCGTAGTATTTTCTGCAACTAAGCAACCAACCGCAGAGTAGACAATCTGCTTCCTGTTTACACCGGCACGCGCATGCCCAGTGTACGTGAATGGTCATGTGATATGCGTTTTCAGGCGTGTTAGTATGGATGGAGATTATTTCTGAAACGCTCGTGTGGACGCAGATCGTTTTCGTTTTAAAATGCCGTTTTAAAACGAAAACGTATTAGTGTGGATGTGGCCTTAGGGTGGGCATGTAATGAGCATTTGTTAAGAGTAAATGGCTACTCTTTCTGTGTGTGTGTGTGTGTGTGTGTGTGCGTGTGCGTGTGTGTCCTTGAGATCAGTCCTAGACCTCTCCTTCATGCAGTGGCTCTAAGGCTATATAGTGGCTCACATGCTATATTGACATGAATAGGAAATGACTGTCTTGTCCCTATTATGAAGCTGTCTGCTCCACTCGTTCATTACACTGTCCTTCTTTTCCTTCCCCTTTCCTCCTAAGAGAATGGTTACAAACTATATACTAAGCGTTGTCATGTTGTGTGACCACAACGAGTCCGGTCTATTTTGAAAGCAGGGCAGTCCAGCCTTACATAGATACAAAAAACACATTGTATCCAAACTCTGCTGACTTTGTATTTAGTACAAAAGAAAGGAGTGGAGGTGGTACTTGTGTACTGCATGACATATGCATTTGTATTGCATATGATTGCGTATACATTGGTGTGTCTCTGCCTGTGCACCACGTGGGTGACCTTGCTGTACCCGTCCGTCAGCATGTCTACAGAGCCAAACGTGGCACGTGGGCATTAAAAATAGATGAATTAGAAGCCTGACCACTTGGCCACCTAACCTTCACACTGGCATTGTGACATTATTTAAAACCTTTTCAGATCTGTGCTGCAGTTGAGAGACCAGTGAAACTGAGGGAGACACAGACCAATTCACCGGGTATCATGAATCAGATGTTATGGTCAAATTTCATTTTAGTCACGCAGTGGGAATCCAACGGTTTGGATTCCCACATTTTTTAAACACTTTCCATTTATTTCAAATAGGAGATTATAATTTCCCTGCTTTTATTCTGCCTTTTTGTGCTCCTGATTATATCTCAGCATATGGGTAACTTCACTGCATGGATCAGTGGGTGGTAGTCAGTATCTATGATGGTTGCAGACTGCTCTTCTTCAGTGTCATGAGGCATGTGTGGGAATTAATGGTGAGTTCTCAACATAATCCTTGTTCAGAGATTATTATGATGAATTCCATCTCCCTTCCTCTCCCATCTCTGTGGAACTACAGAAGGACAAGCGGTTTACATCGCCTGGGGGGCAACGTCCCGCCTCACCCTCCAGTACCCTGGGACGCCACCGTTCACCCTCCCCAGCCCCCATCCCCACCCCAAAGAGGACTCCCTCCCCAGCAGCAACCAAGTAAGACCTCAAGCCTTCTCTTACACAGCTTGGATGATTCATTAATATTTCACTTTTGAGTTGTTCAAAACTTTGGATGCAGCTTGCATTGTGCTTTTAGTGTAAAGGTTTTACACACAATGGATATGACTCTCATTTTCCTCCTACAGGCAAAGTCCCAGGACCCGCCCCCCTTCACCTGGTGCAATGAAACAACGTCCCCCATCCCCCCAGCCCACGTCAGCCAAACCCCCGCCTATCCAGAAGCCCGCTCTCACCCCAACAGGGCCCCCCACATTGCGCAAGAGGGACTCCAAGCCCAAGGAGCTGTGCCCTGTCCAGGCTGTGGCCCCGCAGTCTACTGATGCCACCCAGACCAGCGCCACCTCCAGCCCCACCCCTGCCGCCTCGGCCCCCACCAGCAAGACCAAAGAGAAAGATGGTGAGCAGTTCTGAGTGATTGATAATCTTACGAATACAGTCCTCAGTGTAAATGTATTATTGCACTTCATACAGATATAACCCACACAGAATGTGAACGTGTTTTGTGTGAGTACAAACATATCCCTGTCTTTCACTGCATTACCATGTTGATAATGGAAGAATCTCAGAGAGATAGGTCGTTTTTGGTTAAGAGGAATGTGTCCATGGCAGTCAACTTCCTTTGTTCAGTTCAACTTCCTTCCGGTAATTGCTCCATATGAAGCTGGACGAAACCATTGTTAGCCGATAGAAGTTAATAATTCGATTTGGATATTTGTCATTATGCTGGTGACCAGGATGTTTGCGGTTGAGCATGTTGACGATGAGCCGGAAGCTTGTAATGCTGCTTCCAGGAGTCAATTTGGTTTGAAGACAATAATTGCCAGACCCTAAACATAATCCTTTAAGTGCGTGTGCTTGTGCGTGTGCATGCGTGTGCATGCGTGTGTGTGTGTGTGTGTGTGTGTGTGTGTGTGTGTGTGTGTGTGTGTGTGTGTGTGTGTGTGTGTGTGTGTGTGTGTGTGTGTGTGTGTGTGTGTTATGGACACTCCTGTGGTTGAATATGAGCTAGAAACTGACGTGGCAGCAGCTCAGTTTGCACTAAATCTCAGAGGACCAGGAGAGCCATTAACTCCCAGCTGGAGTCACATCCTGTTACAGGACTGGGGTTATTGCTGCTGCCACCACCTGGACAGAATCATGCTCTGCAAGGCAAGATAGCTTAGTAATGGTACAATGCATGTCATTTAGTGGAGACTGCTATCCAGTGTGCTTTGTAGTGTGAAAGCAGAATTTGTAATTGGCCAAGTCAAATTTCCAACCCTTTTATTACATATTCCAAACATTTAGGTATGCACACCATCGGTCATTGGTATCATGTACATTTATGAATGTGTGTTTACTCCCAGGTAGCAGTGTGGGAGACACAGAGAGTTCTTTTACAAGCCACAGAGATGATCATGTGAAAGCTGCACGAGGCCACAGTATCTGGCTGCTTCCCTCTCTAATCTGCTTATGTCTCTCCCTCTCCCTCTTATGCTTTCTTTTTCTCTTTTTTCTCCCTATCGGTCTGTCTCTTTTCTCAGTCCTCATTCTCCAGTCACCATGCCCCATCAAGTGCCAGGTGCTACGGCCTCAGGTCTCCACTACAGTGAGAAATAGGTGAAAGAAAGTGTTTTGCTAAATCTATCTTATGTGTCTATGCCTTTCTATCTATCAGACTCCAAGGCCATGGCGGGAACCAACTCAGCCGCTGAGGCAGCGAAGATCCTGGCGGAGAACCGCAGACTGGCACGAGAGCAGAAGGAGAGAGAGGAGCAGCTCAGAATACAGAGAGAGGAAGAAGAGAAGTGAGGATACTGAAAATAACTCAACCCTCATTGTTTACTATAGCAATATTCCCCAAGAGGGTGATCTTTACCGTGATTATGGGTATGACAGGGATACAGTAGGTATGAAGCTCAGCCAAGTATGGCGAACATCAAGTCCTCATAATCACCGTAAAAATTGTCCTCAAGGGAATTATGGCTTTTATACACATGTACTGTCTGAAAAGTTGTCTTCAAAGTAGTATATAGTAGTATATAGTACATAAGAATAAAAAACAGGAGAAAACAAGAGAGATTGCCAACTACTTCCCTGGCTACCACAAGAGTCAGCATAACAACTAATAAAACACTGCTAGTCATATTTTATGGGAATTAAAAGCCCAGTTGGAAACCAGTAATCAGATTACAAGGCTGAAACTACACATTTTATAATATTGTTGAAAAGCAGCATATGCCCCCTTCATGTCCTCTTCCTGATATCACCTGTATTATTCCTCAGTATGCATTCAAGCCAACTGTTGCCATTTCTTTACTATCCCAGGCTGAGAAAGGAAGAGGAGGCGCGTTTAGCGGAGGAGGCTCGATTGAAACGCGTGGAGGAGGAGAAGAGGCTGGCAGAAGAGAGGAAAAAGAAAGAGGAGGAAGACGCTGTCAGAGCAGAAGAGGAGAAAGAGAGACTGGCTGCAGAGGAGGTGCTGAAACAGGCCGAGCTCCAGAAGGAGCGTGAGGAGGCTGAGGCCAAGGCCCAGGAGGAGGCAGAGAGAGTCCGTCAGGAGAGAGACCGCATCATGCAGCAGAACCAGCAAGAGCGCATGGAGAGGAAGAAGGTGGGGAGGGGTGGATGGGTGGAGGAGAGAGTCTTTGCGTCATTGAATCTTTGTATCTGACTCACACACAGATACGGAGCTTATAAATAATTCTTATTGTTTGTTCTAATCTACTGCATCAAGACAATTCAGATGGTATCCTATAAGTCATCAGTTATAAAAAAAAAGTATACTAAATTGACTTTGTAATAATCTGGCTCACAAAGCAAGATAAATTGTAGTTATTTACCGACACTATTTAATCCAGGTCTGATGTAAACAATATTACTGCATTGTGTAGAACCCAATGAAACGGTATAAAAAACATATTCTAAACACACTTTTCTTCCGTTTTCAGAGAATTGAGGAAATAATGAAGAGAACTAGAAAAGGAGACCAAAGCGACCTGAAGGTGAGCCCACACTTGTTCAGCTCTTATGTCTCTATGGCAACCAAGTGTCTGTGGAGAAAGTCCTCTACCCAGAGTGTATGCTGATGTGTTGCTTGTGTCTCCTGTGTAGAGAGATGACGATAAAGGCTTGCAGGAGGATATTGAAGAGGAGGATGTGGACCAGATTGACGAGATTGACTGTGAAACCAAGGGTAAGTGTTCTCTAGGTGTGAGTGTGCATTCATGTAAATTTTTTATTTTGCTATTTTTGTTGCAGGGAGTGCTACAGTTTGGTTCCCTTGTCATCCTAACTTTTGTGTCTGTCTGTCTGTCTTTGTGTGTGTGTGTGTGTGTGTGTGTTTGCATATACTTTACATAAATGGCTTATGCATGTGCGTTTCCCTGATTCTCTATGTGACTCACGACTCATCTCGTCCATTTGTCTTCTCAGTGGATGACACAGCCCAGACAGGGGACGTCGCCATGGAGACAGACATAGCCAACAGAGATGAGTGTGGCCTGTCCTCTGGCGAGCCAATGGCAGAGCGAGAAGAGCCCCTGGGCAGCGTGAATGGAAAGCCAGAGACAGACGACAAGGAGAATAATAATGGCATAAGCACAGATGAGACTCAGGCAGTTAGGTATGACTGGAGGACACACGTCACACACACACACACACACACACACACACAGTCCTTGAATGCAACAAAAGGGAACTTTGCAAAATGTAAATAGAACTTGAAGTCACCGGTCACAGCTGGAGACATCCTCAGAGTTTTTGTTGGCAACGTTGTAACTGTCAACTCTGTCAACTGCTGGGAAATAATCTGTTTGCTCCAGAAATTAACTAACAGAAATTATTATATTCTTATTATATTCTCTGCCTTTCACAAACAACAAAATTTGTGAAATGAGGACGCTGGTGTCTACAGGACACCTGATGTTTTAACACATTGGTTTCTGTCACTTGCTACCTCTATCTCTTACCACCTGTGAATAAGTTGTGTTGTGCTCTCTCACCTCCCACCCAGTCTGCTTACCTGCCTCCCTCCATCTCCCCTCTCCAGTCCAGTGCCTAAGGGCCGTCTTGTGGAGGGCTCGGAGTTCCTGAATGAGCAGGACTCCACCAAGGTGGGGCTGGTCCCGGGCCTCAACGGTAAGCCCAGCACCTGGAGCTTCGAGGAGCTCATCGACCTCAGCGTCCACTCAAAGGGTCGGCCCCTCATCGAGGCCGAGGACTGTAACCAGGGCTTGATCAACTGTGACGGGAGCCCAGATGGGACCAGGGTAGCCTTTGAGGACAAGGGAACCCCTGTCAACACCCTGCATTCCTCCAGTCAGCCCATAGAAGCCCTGTCAGGTAATGAGTCCGGGCATTTCTGTATCAGTTAGGGATGGGACGATATATCGAAATTCAGTATATCGCAATACAGAAATGCGACAACACGTATCGTGGGGCAGAAAAATGAATCGTGATATTAAGTCCATTTAATATTCTGCTCTAGTAATCACAAATGAGACAGCTTGCCCATCACAATTTCACAAGCTCTCCATCCAAATTATATTATTTGCACTTTGTAATGATATTTTTAAATTGTTGTTTACATTCTAGCAAGAACAAAGATTCTTCTAGAAAGATTTGTGGCTCAGAAATAAATATACTTCTGCACAGTCATACTTTGTTATCATTGAACTTTTATTTATTACATTGTATCGTGGTTGTGTCGAATCATGAACCCCATATTGTGTATCGATTCGTATTGTGAGATAAGCAGATAGTCCCATCCCTAGTATCAGCTTATTTTACTCAGTTCTACTCATTGTATTTACCAGTGATAGTCTCATTGAGAATGCTGTATGCCTTTTCATGTGGTCTTTTTGAAGATGGACACAAACGCTCTTTCTCATGTGTTTCTGTAGAGATGTGATGCTGCAGCCCTCGCTGAGAGGCCTCTTATTGTTGCACTCCTAGAGTTCCTGTCCTCCTCTACCAGTTCCAACCAGCTTCCTCCTCCTCCTCCTCCTCCTCAGCCAGAGGAGGAGCACAAGATGAAGGGGAAAGACCACCCCCAGCGCTAACTTTGCACCCTACATGATGAGGAAAAAAAAAACATTTTAAAATTATAATTAAAAAAAAGTTACGCTTCAGGGAAATTCCATATATTCCTTCAATGTGCTTGCTTCAGGTTTCTCTCTTCTTGTACTTAGTTCTTCTGACTTCCAGTTCTCAGTTTTGTTTTGTTTTTTCTTTTCTTTTTTTTTTAATGTTTTGTCTATTTTTGTTGATGTTTTTTTTAAACATTTTGTTTTTGTCAGGGGTGCATTGTTGTAATTTATTAACTTTGGCTTCTTTGTTATTGTAATTATTGTTATAACATGTTTAGTCTTTTTTTCTCTTGTATGAGAATATTCCAGAACGCATGCACACTTGGCTATGTGAATAGTATGAGGTTAATATTGTGAGTTAATGGAAGGATCGTCAATACATTCTGTTTTGTGGGGAGGCTGCTGAGGTAGCTGGGTGTTGTTTAGCATCCCAGGTTTAGTGTGTAATTCAACCCAAATTGGATTGTGACCTAGATTTACTTGACCGGCTGCTCTTTCCAGCATCCAGCAATATGGCCTTATCATTTTGTCATAACTTCCACTTTTTAAGGACGCACATATTAAGCTGCTTGTGGTGAAGCTGATCTACATTCAGTTTAGTAATCTTTGTTCATGTGCAAACACTTACGAGTTGGAAGATGTAAAGTGGATTCTGTATTCATGCTTAGGTTCAAATTAACACAAAGCCCTATCCTTTCAGCCCCTCTCTTTTCATGCATGCCGCACACTGGTCTCCCAACTTCCCTCACCCCTGTCTTTCCTTTCTGGGCCACTAGAGGGCTTAAGGAGCACAACTCCATCTTTAAGACCTAATTCTTTATCTTTGTAACTGAAGGGTGTAGGGATTCATGACAACACTGTAGTGAATTCATATGTTCAGTGAAGTTTCAGCTGTTGGCTGTTTTGGCTTCATGGTCATTTTAGGTTTTGTCATGGTTTTACATGTGTGTATAGACTCCATGTTAATAATTAACTAACTACATCATTCTAACATCAGAATCTGAGTTGCATCCAGTGAAGACTGAGGTAACTTTGAGGCTAATCCCAAGCAATGACTGTACTGTATGCATCTGTTCCACTCAACTATATGAATAACCATAACTGTAACTGATTACCTTGTGTGTATGATGGTTATTAATGCACAGGCAAGGTCCATCCATGAGTTTCATTCATAGCTGCTTCAGAGCTTCTTCTGAGGGGCGAGTGTGTATCTTGCAGTACTAGTCCATAAACTGAACTTAAATGTTGTGTCACGATGCCCAAAGTTCCCCATGGGCTACAACTAAAAATGTCCAATCAGGTGTCTGAGAATTTAGTTTCAACACATTAGCTTTACTGACATTGCCATGAACTCTTTGTCATCCATCCCTCTGCCTGTGTGGCTCTTTTACTAATTCCAGTTCTTTCCCACTAAGCCCTACTAAGGTTCTCCAGAGAGCACACTAGCTGCTGCTTTTATACTTCTCCTGGCAAAATTCATTTCAACTATTTTTTATAATATAAAATCTGGCTGTTTGTTTATATATGAAAATATATTTCTACATATATTTAAGTGTTATTGTATTGTGTATATAATCAGTATTAGGCCAATGAAGCCATGTGTAGGATGGGATGGCGTTGTTGTCAGGGTGTGGATAGTTGAAGTCTCTATGTATGTTACTGTACTATAAGTTAGGGTTGTGTTGGACTCGTGCCCTGTGCCAGGGTAGTCAGTACTGTTACCAGAGAGTCAGGTCAGGTTTGGGCAGCCTTGAAACCCAAGATTTACAGAAAGCTCTACAAAACCAGGGGGACAGGTGGGGCCCCACTTTACGTCTCCCAAGATTTGGTGTGTGTATTTGTGTGTACGTTTATTGAGGGCATTCAGTCCTCCATCCCCAAGCCCCACCCCTGAATATTGCCTTGATCCCTAACAGAGAGTAGACTAGTGGAGAATTGGGTGGAGAGCAGAGCTGCTTCAGCGCTTAGCAACACGTCTGACACACGGGGAGAGACGTGGCTGTGCGAGAGATCACAGCGCTTTCAACGTCGTCAAAACAGTGGTTGCGTTATGTGAAAGGATGTAGCGATGGTGTTGGATGGTTACGGCAGGTATGTTAACACAGGCTGCCAGTGCACTTTGTAGTGTGAGGCAGTGCGCATCCACCATGATAAAATGATAGAGATGGGAACAAAGTGCGACTTGGGTCAGACTTGTTCTGCATGATCGTTGTTTTTTTTGTCTCGTTCTGGATTTTTCAAAAACTGTGTTGAAAGCTTGAAATTCCCTATGCTTGAATCGTCCAAACGAGATTTGAGGACCTTGATTTTGCCTCTTTCTCTGTTGGCTTTCAGATCCAATGCTAACTAAAATCACTTTGTACATAAGACTAGGGGCTTTAGAGCTTAGCTTTGACTAATAAGCATAAAGAATGTAACAGACTCAATAAACCGCCCTTAATCATTTACCATGTCTCTCAGAGCAGCCCGCTTTTAGTTTTCATACATTATTCATCTAGAAAACGAGATACTTTGCACTGTCAGAAATTACCCGCTGTGTTTAAAGCCTTTGTGAATTACTAATGGTTACTGAGGAGTAGCTTTACTGTACAGACTTGTAGGAGAGTTGTGTGATGTGCTCGAAGAAAAGGAAAAGTTGTTTGTCTATGGTCTTCTCCCACCCAGACATTTTAAAATTCTCATTCGTAACCCCAAACTTACCCAAACCTCATCTACTCCCTAACTCTTGCAGTGAAACCCAGGGTTATTGATTAGGTAGGGTGCTTTGCTGCTTAAGTGGCACAACCAGTCATCAATAAGACCTTTAGGGGGCCATTGCATTTGCTGCTTGAACAGATATCTATTCCAGGTCCTGCTTTTGTGTTTAATTCCCTGTACATTTCTGCATCTTGGAGGGCTCGAGTATGGAGTTAACCGTTCTTAGTCCTCAAGATGGTCTATAACAATAGAATAGAACGGTGCCTTAGATTGAGATTTAGTATTTTTATTTTGTCACACTTACTAAGAAAACTTGTCACGTCCTTACCTCGGCCACGACAATCAGTCTACCCGACCAGGGCAACTTTGTGAATATGAATATTTCTCTCTGGAGGATTTTCAAACCTAACAAAGCCCTGTCCTCAAATTATATTTGTAAATATATCTAAAGTGTACTGAGATGATACAAACTGTTAAACAATAAAGTCTTGCAAAAACATTGTTTTGCTATCTGTCTTTATTTTTTGCTACCAGAGAAATACAAAGTAGACGCTTCAGATCACTACTTCCTTTATTCATGTTTTGCATTCTGTCAGTTCACGCCAAAAAGCCTTGAATACATGAGTAGTATATATTTCAGCATCAGTTTCAATCTACAAAGACTCAATTTGTCTCTTTAAATCCGTGCTTTGAACATTTTTGAAATTCTCATAGCAATCTATTCAAACATTCAGAGATATTAGATTATTTATCAAAGCTTGTATGTATGAGCAGCAGTATGTATGTAAAAAGCACATTATTCTCTTTGAACGATTCCAGTAAAGCACTGAAAAGGGCTTTGCCTTATAAGGCTGCACAGAAGTCTGGATTAGAAGAGGTTAATATTGCATATCACAACCCCACAAAAGAGTCTGTTGGCATGTTAGTATCCAACCATGACACTGAAACAAGCTGCATTTACTTACATGTAGCTAAATGATTCAAACTATTGCTTAATTAGTTGGAATAACCTCAGTTTGCACTAACACCTCTCTCACCCCAATAGGTGTAAAGGGGAGTTCCACCAAAATTGACTTATTTTGCAAATATAACATTTTGTCAAAATTTACTTAAGTAGACATTTTTTTTCATTTCAGTAGTAAAATTCAATAAATTGCATTTTATTTGATTTTTGAAGTCTCATAAATTCCCCACTCAATCAAAAATAGCTTGTAAATCTTTAGGAAAATGTGTATTGTTTTTGCAGAAGAAGAGTCTAAAAGTCAGTTTTGGTGCAATTCCACCTCAGATAATGATCCTCTGCACTGCTGATTGTGCGCTTCACACCTTCTTGGCGCAGTCGGGGCAGTAGATGTGATCTCCGTTGATGACGAAGCGCTTGTTGGCCAGGGAGAGGCTGCACTTCTTGCAGTTGAAGCAGTACTCATGCCAGGAGTATCCCTCGTAGTTCACCACGTTGGTGCCGTGGCCAAACCCTGCATCGCCAGAGACAGGAGGGGACATCTGTCAGTCAGCAGCACAACAGAGCTAATGATCCTTGTAGATACCAGGAGCTTTATCCAGACCTCTGTCAAATAGTGTTGCCAAAAAGAAACTTCCTGACATTTGTCTTAACATCAAGTATAGATGTTTGGGCTTTACCGCATCAGGACAGTTCAGATAGTGTTGGCTTTGGTATGATGGCTATCACAGAAAAAGTATGCTAAAATAAAAGTATTTAGAAATGCTAATGAAAACAGGTCTGGATATATTTCAGTTATCCCACTTACAAGAAAAATCCACCCTCAGATACTTACACTTACACTTTTTTGGTGTACCCATTTTCCCTCAACTTGCCTCGTCTAGTTTACTTCAGTTAGTGATAATCTGTATTTCCCATAATGCCTTTGCATTCAGCTGTGGGTTATACATGAAGATAGAGAAAGCAATGGCGATAGTGGAGCAAGAGTCACATCCCTTACTCAAAATATGTCCTGTGGCTGCACTGCATTCTCAGCTGCGCTGAAAATATCTCAACATGACGTCATGTGATTTAAGTTTCACCAGTTAACCGCAGGAAGAAGAAAAATGCCTTACCAAACAACAAAATGGACCCAGAAATGCAAGGTTCATCACCATTAACTTTTTAAATAGTGTTTTTCCTAGCACATATTTCATCTCAATAAACCAGTGAACATTTAAGATCCTAGTGTGTATTTGCACAAGTATACACAAGATTATCTGTGCCTGCTGGTCCTAACCAGTGATGGGGTTCTTGCAGCCATGGCACTTCTTGGCCACATCAGTCTTGTAGCAGTCCACGCAGTAGACGTCGGTCTCATGGGAGGTGAAGCGTTCTCCGGCCAGCGGCTTACGGCAGGTACGGCACACAAAGCACTCGGAGTGCCAGGGCTTTTCCTGGTAGCTGATCCCTCCAGAGGTGATGGCCTGAGAGCAGAGAGGACTAGGGCTGGGTATCGGTACTCGATACCTTTAAGGTATCGACCGAAATAACCCAGTACCAAGTAGTATCGAAACTTCTCCAGTCAAACGATACCTGCATTCGATACTTTTTGTACACAGATCTAGAAAAAAATGACTATTTGTGTGGTTTTGCTCGCAGCCAATCACCACAAGCGTTCTTCGATTTAATGCGACGTGTGATTGGCCCACTACCGCAGCAGCTACAACCCATACAGTCTGTGGTGAAGTCGAGCACGGTGTATGTGATGGAGTTGGTAGTTCAGCGTGCCAAGATGCCACCAAAACGTTAAAAAAAAAAGGTATCGAATGAAGTACTCTATTGGTATCGGTATCACTTTAAGGGTACTGGTATTGGTACTGGTATCGTAATTTTTTAAACGATACCCAGCCCTAGAGAGGACACACTCATCATGATCTCAAACAGTATGGGTTGGTCATCCATGCTCATAGCAAACTGTTAACTATTTTCATCTGTTAAAGAGTTTGCAGTCGCAGATTCCCAGCAAGAAGCACTCATTCAAATCTATCTACACATGCAATAAATACAATAAAATGATACATGAATAATGATAATATTGCAGTCAGTGTTTGTACCTGCTTGCAGTGGAAGCACTTCTTGGCAAACTTCTTGTCATGGCAGGGAGCGCAGTAGATGTCATCACCCTTGGTCAGGAAGCTCTGTGTGCGGATTGGCTGCTTGCATTCAAAGCAGGTGAAGCATTCCTCATGCCACACCTTGTTCTTGTACTCCACATTCTGGGATCCTGAGAGACAAATGGCAACAAACACCTTTGTCTCCCATATGTTGCTGTGTATTGGATTGGACGCCACCAAACCAACCAATTGGATTAAATATAAATTGGATATTGGGTGGCACCCAAACAAATGAGGATGTCAACTATCCTAGGACTTCTAGCGAAAGCAAGGATAAAAAAATAAACAGCAAAGCAATAAAAGCATGGTGAGAAATATAATATCGAAGCAAGAGTCATAAAAGGGAGGTCAAAAACAATAACAAAAGGTCATTACATAAAAGCAAGTCTATAAAAGTGAGTTTTAGGATAGGATTTAAAAGATGATACAGATTTAGCCGGCCCAAGCTCCTCGGGCGGGTCGTTCCAAAGTCTCTGAAAAAACGGATCGCCTCTTGTGTTTAAAACAGTGAAAAAGTGTATGAGGGCAAACCCACCTGGCATGACCACCTTGTAGCAGCCCTGGCACCGGTTGCCATCCTCACGGGAGCCACACTTGCCGCACATGATCTTGCCGTCGTCCCGGGCGCTGAACGGCTCACTTGCCAGCGGCTTATAGCACTTGGCACAGCGGAAACAGTCCTCATGCCAGTAGCGGTTCTTGTGATGCAGCTCCTGAGCACAGAGAGGAGTCAGAGGGTGAAGAGAGGTGCCCTCGCTAAGTCTTCATGTAGGCCTCATTAAACTGGGGTTTGTTTACTCATCATGTGGACTGAGGCTCGGGGCCAAAATACAGAACACCTCCATCTGGTAGACATTAAAGTGGAGATCAAGTGAAGTGGGATGTGGTGGGCCATGAAGGAGTTAGGGGACTTAGATGGGGGAAATGCGATATAAAGTACTTAAACCCCATTAGAAGTAATTGCACATCATTCTCACAAATGTAACTGTGTGTGACTGAGTGGTGAGACTGTGTTTTTTTGAAGCAGGGACCCCTCATGGAGGACGGACAGATACGTAACACCGGCTTTAATGTGAGTAATGCAGCTGAAGTCTGAGAACACTTAAGAAGGGATAAGAGATGAGTGATGAAAACACAAATATATCATCACTTTCTCTCTTTCTTTAACTTACTCTTGTTATCTCTGTATTTATTCTTAATCTATCTTTCCCTCTCTCTTACTCACTTTCACTCATTCTTCCACTCATTCTGTCACTCACTCACACTCTCAAGACACACTGTGTTTTCACCTTGGCGTCAGCACCAATGGGGCGTCGGCACTCGGCGCAGGTGTTGGCACAGAGCTTATCGAAGCACTTGGTGCACACGTGCTTCTCGTCCTTCTTCACATACTTCTTCCCGTGCAGGTTGTCACGGCAGTAGTAGCAGTCAAAGCGGTCAGTCATGGTGGAGGTGAGATAACTCCTGGGACCTGAGAGAAACACAAGAGGCTGTCTGTTACTGTCAGTGACATTAAGGATCCTCTGGTCTCTCTACACAGCTGGATGTTATTCGTCCCACAACACCACATGGGGGCAGTGTTGCCTTTGCTATCACACCCAAGACTTGCTGAACCACACAAGGCAGAACTAGAAGGTCCTATTTTGAAACAATTCCTGACACATTTAATCATTTGAGTTTGGTAACTAACAGAATAATGTCAGAGGCTCTCACTGACCGTACATCTGACTTCTGTACCTTACAGCATGAAACAAATCTATCTTGAAGGTGTCTAGAGCAGTGGTTCTCAACGTGGGGTCCGGGGACCACCAGGGGTCCTTGAGGGAGTTCCATGGGGGTCCCCGGTAAACTGATGAATTGTTAAACTTCACTGTTATATAATTTACAAGAACTTCACATAATCAGAGAATGTAGAAGAATGACTGTTTTGGTCATAGTTTCACTGTTATCTCTCTACCTACAATACAGAGTGTCATGGAATTGTGCACAAAATCATATCTAGCAATAAGAATATTCTCAGATTTGGCTCGAGAGACAAAATCGCATCAATTGGGGGTCCGTGGCCCTAATGTGGACTAAATTTGGGGTCCTTGATATGAAAAAGTTTGAGAATCACTGGTCTAGAGTCTGCAAAGGAGGAAGTATATTTTTACATGTCCCCCAGTGTTTTCCCTCTAATAAGACCCAGCATGATCCAGGGTTAACAGCAGCATACCGAGGAGATGAGGCAAGTGTGTGGAATGTGCGAGGTGAAAAACGGCCCGCAGATGTCTGTTGTCTGGCTGCTTCATGCCCTGTGGTCACATTGTGTTGGACTCTGCTCGCAGCGGCCACCTTATCAAGCTCTCACTGGAAAGTTGAGGTCATATTTTTAGAAGGTCTGGCTCGCACCCTCCAACCCCCACCTTCTCTTTTGTCTGCATTTTGGCCAGGTCATTTTATTGGCCGTTAGTGTCTGTCCACGCTGTAAACCAAGTTGCCTTGCTACTTCACTCATCAACATTCCTGCGTTCCCATCACAACCTGTGGAGACGGGGGACGAGACGGACAAGCTTCCTGGGATGATTGTATGTATTACATGCGTACTAAAAGCGGCCTAAATGCCTTAAGCATCATTGACAACGCTCTTGCTGCCGAAGCTTAGGCCCGGTCTCTCGCTGCATGTCAGGGAGGTCAGCCGAACAGCGCGTGAACTTCAGCTGGAGTGATTTATTCGACGCGACAGATATCATTGTAAGGTCTTAGAACCTTAATCCGGTTCAGTACAACGAGAGCGATGGAGGAAACGCTCGACGGAATGGCATTTCATCCCGGGTTGCCATAGGAACAAGGGAAATATTTATGAAAGGCGATTGCAGTTATTTAAGTGGGATGTGGTAAACAGCCGTGTGAGGGAGATGAGCCGCGGGGAGCGTGGTATGTGCCCCTGGTGTGTGTGGATGGAAGATGGAAGAGCATTTGGAGCAGAGTGGAGCGAGAGGACTTTCTGCAGCTGTGCCACGGGGATAAAGAGCGGACTGAGGACTGAGCCCAGATGACCCACCCCTCACCCCACCCACTCACTTCGAAGCCAACTGGGTCCAACGCAATCAAACTTGTCCAGTCACTCATACTATACTCAGGTATCATTACTGAGGCCAGCCAGACTAAAGATCTATTTTAAACCCGGATTTCCCTATTTTAAGTACGCTGACCTTCCAGAGGGGACAAATGGTGAGGGGTGCAGAGTGGTGACTTTTGGGACTATGCAGCTATTGTGGCCTCAGCTGACATGTGCCTGATGCGAGTGCCCAGTACTTTAGCTCTAATCTTTCTTACAAACAGTCTGACAGCTGCCCCCTTCAAAAGCAGCCGTGGCATGCACCGTCACTCAGCTCGGGAGGGCTGGAGCGTACCATTGTGGTCCCTTTGGGGAGGAGTCCTCTTAAACAAGAAAGGTCAGAGTGAGACCACTTAGAGCGGTGAGTCAGACTGGTCCCAGGGATAGACTGGATGGACTGGATAGAATAGATCAAAGACAGGACGACCCGACCAATATATCAGCCAAAACGGCAGCTACATAGCCACCACAATGTGTAGACTTCTGTTCTTAGCCTCTTTAGTAAATGATGCTGTGTTCCACTGAAAGTAGGCCTACTACAAAAACAATTCCTTTTAACACAATCAAATCACCTCAATCCAGAAAATAATAAATCAATACGTTACAATACAATATAAACAATACAATGAACATGCTCTTCTTGTGCCTTATGCAAACAAGGGATGAGAGCTTGAGAGAGCTCCAAATGTTATACCGCAATACTTGTGCCACAAGATGATATTTCAGTATTATTTTGATGCTTCCATATAATTACAAATCATTATTATTTCCCTTTCCTTCATTTGACCCTGGTGAAAAGATAAAATTATCCTTACTAGTAATAAAATGAGTCACACTGGACATGAGTAAATAAGCTGTCAGTGAATTATTAGGCCTTCTGCAAATGTCAAGCACTCCCTCAAGGACCTGTTTTCATTATAAAAGACATCTGATAAAGCATCAGTATGTGGTATGCAAATAGAAATATTGAAATGTATATCAATGCATCAAAACAATATCATGGAGGAAAATTTTGAATACTTGAGCGATTTCTTTCCCACCCCTTTTCCTAGTTTTTTGACTTAGGCAGTCAAGCTTTTCCACCATTTCTTTTGTCAGGAAGGATATGTTTACACACATTAAACATCATTTGAATCCACTGAGTCTCGAGCAAACTACAATGCAAACTAAACTTCCAAATCGACACCAGTCATGCCTAAACTTGCATTAGAGGAGTGCAAGCAGTACACAGGTTTCAAACTTATAACGTAACCCATTCAATAACTTTCTTAATATGTCTGATTGGATGCTAACACCAGCGTTTTCTTTCTTTACCTGAGTGTCTGAAAGTCATGTTTGATTCCAGTCAGGAGCAACAGCAGAGAAAAGAAAGGCAAAGCAGGGACAGGAGGAGAGAGTAGCATCCACAGAGGGTCAAACCCGTCGACCATACACCCCATTACGGTATGGGGTGCTGTATATACCCCTCTCTGACCCACACACCCCCGATCCCACACACCCAAACCCAACCTTCAGCCCTCCTGTCCTTTTTAGGGAATGCATTAGAGAATAGGGTGGATATGAGAGAGAGAGAGAGAGAGTATAATGCAGAGGGGATAGATTAAGTGATAGAGATTGGATTCCATTGCTGTAACATCAGAAGGTAAAAAATAAAAAGAACACAGTCTGAGGGTTTTGAATGATAGCCACGAGGGATAACAGATACTCCCACTGCCCCATCACCAAATGTTTTGTTATGGTGTTCAGAGCATGTTGAGATGACATGTTGGTTCACTTAACATCGTAACTCAAAGGGATGACTCACAGAAGAAGCAAGCTGATATTATTGAGTGAGTTGAGGAGAGACAAAGTGAAGCGGCGAGCTATGAGGATCACTTCCTATATCATGACACCTGTGTGTGTGTATGTGTGTGTGTGCCACTGTTATCATCTTGTGTGTACGTAACAATGCGGCTGCCAATCAGGCACTTTTGTAACTGACTGACCCAATATCTAATTGCATTAATAGTGTTTATGTCCTTTGTACCTTGTATTTATGTGGACATAAATAAATATTCTATATGTGTGTGTGTACGTGCATAAGTATATGTCAACATTTACATAACGTGGTGTATGCTGAAAACTATTCTCTAAAGTGGGCCAAGACAGGTTTTAAAGCTTATTCAGACATCTGAGGCTTGTGATGAAGGGCTTGACTTGAATTCATAAAAGGCCGACATTTAAGAATATGAGAGAAAAAAAAAATGCACATTGTTTTTATTTTTTTAAATACAACTTCTCCCTGTGACCCTAGGGATTCTTATTCCAAGAGAGAATATTTACTTTAAAAGACCTATCTATCTATCTATCTATCTATCTATCTATCTATCTATCTATCTATCTATCTATCTATCTTTAATATCTTTAATGTTTATATTTTAGGTAAATACACTTAATTTTTCAAAGGGTAGAACTTCATGATGGGAAATAATTTCTTTGGAAGTTTCAGATCCTACTATAACTAAAAATGCATGTCTTTTTTGCTTCACTGTTTAAAAGCAATGTAAATATAAACAAAACAGTCGATTTGAGGATTAAATTATTGTATTGTATCATTGTATTTATTCAACAAAATATTACAACTACTTCTTCAACTGCTGCTATTACTAAAAATAATAATAATCATCATCATCATCATTATCTAGTCTGCAGTGGAGCAAAAGTGGTGCCACAGATGGCACTACACTCTAACTCTGGTTTGTCCCTTTAAAGTCAGGCCAGCTCAAATAGAGAAATATAGGCTCATCATGGCAATGAGTGGAAACTAAGAGGCTCATAAGACGGGCAATTATGTGAATGAGCTAATTAGACTCACATCACAAAGTCACTGACCTCGGTTGGGAACCATCGTCCACAGTGTTTTCCTGTTCTAAGGATTCTGGCAAGACTCACTTCTTAACTAAGCTGAATAACAACATATATCAGAGAGTAAACAAGTGGAGTGGGCACAAAATTGTCTGTACGCTGTGTGTGTGTGAGTGTGTGTGGGCGCTTGATTGTTTAAGGGCATCTGGTTGTAATTGCAGATTTGATTTGGTCCATTACCGTAGGACAGGACATTGTTTGTCCACTTTTATAATCTGTCACCCAATTATACTAAACCCACAAAGACTAATTAATGGCCAGGAAGGCGCCATGACTCCCTCTCTACAAAAACCTCCTGGGTAGATGTCCTGTCCGGTCCCGTCCTAGATCACAAAATCCATTCTCCTCTGATGATGAATTGTTTTTGTTTCGAATCTGTTCCTCCCTCATCGGATATTTCCCCCCTCATCTCCTCTCTCCCTCCATTACTGCTTCCCTCACTCTTCCTCTCTTCCTCCTCCCCACTATGTATTTCTCTCTGGTCCCATCAGCTGCAGTGAGTAGAGTAAATCTGCCCATGGATTTTATCTTTCATCAGTCCTGATAATCTGTTCATTGCTACACTGGACCGAGCCAGTCTGGCTTTTGACACTCAGAGGTGAGGCAGAGGAACAAACTGGTGACAAAATATTCTGAAGTCATAGCTGACTGAGGGAATGATGATGATGACCATGATGATGATGATGAATGAAAAAACGATGATGAGGATGATATGTGACTGTGTGTGTGTGTGTGTGTGTGTGTGTGTGTGTGTGTGTGTCCTATTAAGATGTACTTCTGAAAGGTTGTGTGGTTATGTGTTCTTATGCTGCATTTATGTGCTATCGGATATATCAGAATAAATAATTTCCCACTTGGAAGTTTCAAAGTCAGGTGATGGAGTCGGAAAGTCAAGGAAAATTTTGCTTCCGAGTTTTTATGTAACAACCTTGAACCTTCTCAACATGGCAGAAAAATCAAGTTTTATGTCAGTCAATGGTAAGAAAACACTTATATACACATCCACCTTTATAACATGTCAGACAGCCAGGCTAACCATCATAACTATCACCTGTTTAAATGAAGTTTTCTAAGCTGCAGGATGTGTTTGTTTATCGTTTGTCTTCCTGGTTTGATTTCCTGACCAGCATGTAAACACACAGATATGAAGTATGTATGGGTTCATATTATGTGCTGCATGTTAACAGTAGTCTATCTGGTGGTGAAGTTAACTCTAACCAGCATCCGCTGTCCATGAGCGAGAATGAGGCTGGAATGCAGCACCCATCTCCCCACCTGCCGTCTCCAAGGCCAGAAATAACTTTGTCATCAGGAACAATAAACAAAGCGCTATAATTATCTTTTTCCAAGTAAGAGAGAATCGGGTTTAATTAAGAAGCTGGTAGTGCATTGTGACCTAATTGCCATTTGACATTTTAATACAAAAGAGAAAAGAGTTCAAGTTTGTTTATTTGTATAGCCCTTCATCACATGCATGTCTCAAAGGACTTTACAGAGAATGAGCCTAACTAGATCTAATTGATCAATATTCAGCCGTAGAACAGAATGATATAAGACAAACATCAGGAAAAGCACAAGACACACAAAAGCAGATTTTAGCAGCCTACCTATTCTACAAAAGAGCATAAAGGTTTTCGAATTGTCTTAGCCACTAAGGGAAATACAGTAGATAGTGGAATAGTATATTAAATATATTTGTGATACACTTTCACATATATGTCTTTTTCAAACACGTCCCAACGTGAAATGTACCTTCTGTGAGGTGTTCCCAGTTGGCTACAGTCCTATCAGCTTTCTAAGCGGTGGATTTGGGGTTTGGTTCGCAGTGGAGAAACAGGAAGCCTGGTTGCAGTGGAACCAGTACCCACCCTCTCTCTACTGTTAACGACAGAGCAGACCAGCAACAAAAGGCCAGTCTGAGTATCCGAGACCTCATCCTCAACATGACCTCTTGACCAGCACATCGCTCTGACTCACCCTCCGTTCCTGGTTAGCGGACACACAGACCAGTGACAGACAGAGCCACCTATTTTCTGTCGGGGGGGACAGAGAAGCAGCAGTGACTCACCGAGCACACACACACTCTGACACAGATAAACAGAGAGAAAAGACAGCAAGACAGACACACACTCTCACACTGAGCTGGATTTCAACACCAACAGAAAGTTACCAAGCGGCTAAATAAGTCAGGGTGTGGTTGAGAGACCCAGACACACTGAGGTCAAAGATTTCTGGCTGGACAAAAGGCCACAAGGGACACAGCACAGCAACACTCCTATCCACCGGACATGGCTTGGATGGAAGTGTTGCTAACATACACACACACACACACACACACGCACGCACACACACACGCACGTCTACATGTGTCAGTAAAGGGCAGCGGTGGAGGGTCTAGCTGAAAGGAAAGATTAGGTGTGTTTTTCCATTCAGCACTCACAAACCCTCTCTCTCTCTCTCTCACACACACACACACACACACACACACCCTCAGATAAAGCCTCCACTGTGGGCCAGCGGACACTTCAGCTCTCATTGGTCTCACATGACTCATGCCTCTCTCCAAACAGAAAAAAGTCAGTCCCTCCTGCTGATGTGCCTCGCCTTGATACAGGCAGGAAGAGCCGCGTTCGTGACTGACCATAATTAATCCACTTCAATCATGATACCCGTGAAATATGATAAAACATTGTGATAAAACATATTCTTGACGGACAATGCATCTCAATCTTGTAGCTACTCGCATGTGGAGGTACGTTACCTCAAGACCTTTACATTCAAACCTCAGGGAGTCAAAATGATTCCAAATTGCTCTCTCAGGTTAAGATAATACTATGTCTGTTTGCACATAAATTTGTTCTACATACTCCAAAAAACAAAAAATCATCATCCTCCATAGACAAACAACACAGACATCTGAATTAGCCAAATCAATACAGTGCAATACCATACGATTCATACAGGTTGTATATAAAAATGGTCAAAAAACAGAAAGACGGCATTGTTTACAGGATGTGTGCTTCCCACTGACTTCCCCCTCCCACCATAAGCCAGCAGACGACATTTTAAAGCTTCAGTTGCACAACCTACTTCCATATTAAGATTTACTGCGCTGGCTAGTCTGATCATAACAGCACATTTTGGCCTTATTCCTGTAAAATAAAGAGGTAACAAAGCTCTTTTTTATCTTTCATTCGAGCATACACACACAAGCATGAACACATGACACACTGGCTTGTTGACACACTCGCATCCCCGGGCGACTGAACATCCTCGCATGCATCCATCCCTCTCAGTCTCTTTCATTTTCTTCTTTTCTCTCTCTCTCACACACAAACACACACATACACACACTCTGTCTGTCCTCTTTTCTCTCTTTCTCCCTCTTTTATTCGCAAAGTAATCATGTGTGGTTCAGTTGAGGCATTTCTCTGGCTGAAGAGGGACAGGGTGAGGACGGCAGTACGAGACGAACAGTTCGGCGCTGCTTCCACTCAGCCCACACAGACGGACAGGCAGCCACCCAGCATTGCCTGTTTAGGAGTAGCGAGGGGCTGTGGCCGCGCTGTTTCATGGGTTTCATGAACTTAGTCATCTACACTCAGGCACACACCCTCTTTATGTGTTCCCCCTCCTTCTTTCTCCTCTCTCTCCCTCTCTCTCTCTCTCTCTCTCTCTCTCTCTCTCCCACTTGGAGATTTGCTCCATTTGCAAGCTTGAAGGAAATAATGAAATAGTCTTCTCAACAAAAACACTTCTCTGCTTGAATGAACTGCTGGCACCAAGGTTTGTCCTGCTGTCTCAGGGCTTGATGGAGGGCAGACCTCACAGGCATTCATTGAAGATTTAATTAATACACTGCATATAAGACTTAATAAATAATCCACAACTGTGCTGTTGCATTAGTGCATTGCTTTTGTGCTGATTTTACATAATATGGCTTGATAAAGTTGTCATATAAACTATTAAGATAGGTAGTAAGCCTAAAAGATGTATAAATCATTGCAAAAACAAGACTTTATTCAAGCCTAAAAATAGCAAAGTCTTTCAAAGTTGAAAAGTGGGTTGTGAACGTAATACACAGTCAAGTATGAACTTTTTATGGGTTTTATGGCCTAAAATGGTGAAGTCATACTGCAACCACAAGGAGGTCCACGGTGCCAGAGTAACGACCGTAATCTCCAGGTCGCTTATATGACATCATGCATTTGGCTTGGCAGCTGCCCAAACCAGCAGAGAGGAGACGGTAAACTGCTGTATGTTTTAATAGTTTTAAACCAGACAAAGGCAACAGTGGACACTGTGTTGGCACTGGTAGAGGAAGAGGGAGCATCACTGTTGAATATCAATCATCAATGTTGATGTCTAAGTATGATAGATAGATAGATAGATAGATAGATAGATAGATAGATAGATAGATATTCCAAAATACTTTCTAATGCAGTGGAAATTACAGTACAGAGTAAAGTCAATTCACAGACATTAGTCACACTCATTTCAATATTAGAAGTCCTCTGTGAGGAAAATATTTTCACTGTGAGAGTGATGATGAATGGATGAATAGATTCTTGTTGTCTTGTGCTCTTGGATCAAGAATGCACTGGTTGTTCTCCAGGCCTCTTAAAGGAAATATTCTCCCTTGGAATGAGAACCACCAAAGTCACAGATAGAAGTGTTTAACAAAAAAAAAAAAAAAAGAATAGATGGGAAATTAGATAGATAGATAGATAGATAGATAGATAGATAGATAGATAGATAGATATTCAAAAATACTTTCCATTGCAGTGGAAATTACAGATCACCTGTTGTGCTGTGCACCGGCTTCCTGTTCAAAGTCAAGTCAATTCACAGACATTATTTTGTCACACGCATTTCAATAATAGAAGTCCTCTGTCAAACGCAATACGCATTATACCGAAACCTGCCAGTCATTCAAGAAGAAGCGACACCTGCAATTACGCACTGAAGTTAACTGTACTTAAATTAAACTTAAAACGAATTGCTCTGTGGTAAACGTTATCCCTTGCGCTCCCTGTCGCTGGTCACCTTTAGTCACCTGCTGCCTGGCTGCTGATTTCAATTCATCTGTGGTTTGGACTCACCTCTCCAAAGCGTAAAAGATGAGCGTCTTTCACTCGACACCAGCTAGCGCGTCCGGTGGATTTGGCCAAGAGGTAATAGCTGCGGACTCGACGCTGCTTAAAATACAGAGGGAGCAATGAAAAAAAAAAAAAAACAGTGCAGGATGTGATCCAAACCTCTGTAAGCTCACATAAACAATGACCTCAACCAGGAATTTACAAGCTGTCTCGGTGAAGTTCTCATTGGCCCTGCAGTGAGGCAAATGGAGTTATAAAGCAAATTAAGCCATAACTTTTCAGCATCAACGAGCAGGTCTTAGTCGCTGCTGTATATACAATTGCCTTTGTGTGAGAGGCAGGTCTGGCGATGTGAGTTTGCTGTGCAGGACTCTCCATTTATGATATCAATTATCCCTTGGCAACGTTTCAACATGGTGCTGCTTAAAAATGAGGGACTGTCTTAACTTGACACGCATCTCATCCAAGTGTTCTGTATTTTGTCCTCACTCGCCTCCTTCTTTGGTAATGAATATCGCGTACAAAGAGGAATTACATCAAGATGACTCATTCTAAACCCAAAGTAAATACTTGCAGTCCGTAAACTTAACCCTCAAACTTTATCCGTCGCAAATCGGTGATGAAATACCCGCAAGGTGTTCCTGTTATAGCTACAGCATGGATAGGCACTCCCGAAATCCCTTCTTTCTTCTCAACGGCGTCGCTCCATCGCTGAATAATTACAATAATTTCATCATCCATTGAAGTAAATGGAATCCTGGACTGGACTACGGTTTCATAACATTACCTTTTTTGTCTTGCCTTACTCATCTCCTTGGATAGGCTACTTAAAACTTTCAAAAGAAAAAAAAAAAAAGTAAGGGTGAAGATATATTTGTTTGCACTCAGTGAGGAGGAGGAGAAGAGGCACTTAAGGTCACGTCTGTTGTGTTTTATGGGTGTCTGGGTTTCCCAAACATCAGGCCAAAATATGTCTGCTTATGCTGAAATGTAGCTCAATTATCCTGCAGAGGAAAGTAACTGAACTGCATGCTGTTACAGTTTCTTTCTCTCTCTCTCTATGCAAAAGGGCATAATTAATACAAAAAATAGACATCAAAATACAAAAATACTAAAACACTAAAATGCTTTGCAATGACCCATTGGATACAACCAGGTTTACCAACAAAGTAAATACTAAAATAATATAACCAGGGCAGCAAAATACAAGTAATCAAGTCACTCATAAAATATCAACCTTGTCATCATCAGCATCAGCATCACTATTGTCACCCCATCATCTCTTCATCCCTAAGCCATAGGTATGAATGCATGTTTATACCACTAAACATCTTATAAACAAGCACTTGGTAGCCCATTAAATGACTGTAAACACACACTGCTCTACTGGTATGTGTAATCTCATGAGGTGCTGTTGATGAGACCCACATGTTTGTGGACAGACCCTTCACTGTCTGTTAGGGACAATGGGCTGGAGGTGTTTTATGGTCCACATTTGCAACAATGAAGGTCGGTTATATTTGTAACTGAAGGCAGCATCTCACCAGTCAAACAGGAGAGACCCACTGAATAAGTCAGTGGAAAGTTCAAATGCTACAGCAGGTTCACGGCATAAAATGACCATCCTGACAAGTGGCTTCATCATATATTTAGTCTTATTTTTCTTTAAACGAGTGAAATAATCTGCCAGTGGGGTGAGAGAATCTCAATGCAATGTAACTTATTTTAAGAATTTTCTTGAAAAAAGTGACAGTATGTTGAAATAAAGCAGCTCACACTTACTGAAATAAGTGAAATAATTTCACCCCATTGGCATATTATTACACTTGATTAAAGATATATGAGACTTGATATACGATTAAAGGGGCATTAAGTAATCTACGACCTCCATTGGCGACCAGTAGGAACTGCAACAACATGGACATTTTTTCAACAGAGACGAGCAAGCTAGCTAATTAGAGCAGAGAAACGTCCAGTGAAGAGGTTGAGAATGTCTTGTAATACCAAAGTGGGCTGGAAATTTTTGAAAGCCAGAAATCTCAGTGCTTGGCGAAGTAATTGTCATTGGTATTGATTACCAACCCCATATACCCAATGTAGATATACTATTATGGTCATTTTGGGCTATGGGGCAATAAAATCTTGCCTATTGCCCCTTGAATTGGTATTTTTTGCAGTGAGCAGACTAGACAAAGTTAGCGGTGACCAGGTAGGAGCTCGCTGTGACACTCAGCCTGTTCCAGGTCCAGGCCAGAAGGTGTTGAGTGGCTGCTGAGCCACAAGACGCCCAGACTGCACAGATCCTCTAGACACAAGGTCAAATGGATAAGAGTCTCTGCCAAAGAACAGGGAAGGGGAGGAAATCAAGGTGGAAGGACAGAGAGGGAGAGAGGGAGGACTATCTATTTAGATAAGAGAGTGTAAGTCGCCCTTTAAAACTACTATTTCCTTCCTGGACTCTAACTCCACTATACAGGCATTCTTGAGCAGAGTGGAGAGAGTTGTGCCCATATTAGGAGCATATTATCTAGCAGAAAATATGCCGGGGAGAATAAAATGTCGTCACACTTGGCTATGTAGAGCACTGCTTCACATTCACACCACTCCTCTATTCCCTAGAAATATGAAGTGTCATATTAATTTTTTTTTAACATTATTATTTTGCCATTTTTGTTTAATGCAATAGTTGCCAGTTGAGAGTGACAGGAAAAATGATCAGTCAGTTCACATCAAGTTGATATGATGTCCATTAAATGACAAGCTTTGCAACTGTTTCACCAAGTTGGGAGAATAAGACTCGATCTTTGGCTGAGGAGATAAACAAGGCGCAGTGCCACATGACTTGTGGTTGCCTGAGTGACGAGTGTTTAGCCCACTGTTGTCAGCCTTGGAGGAGGCGGCCGTCTTCCAGTTAACACTCAGGGAATAAATGTCACTTGTTCCGGGATGTGTGTCTCAGGAACCTGCATTTCAATGAGGGAAAGTAAATTTGAATTGGGAAAACCAAATTTGAAAAGTTAAATTCAATAATAATCCTGTTCATTTTCAAGCCATTGCATTCAATTTCAAATTGTACCTTACATGTTCAATATTTGAAAACAAATGCATTTTCTTTTAAATTCAATAGTTCAATATAAGCATGATAAATTCCGATACATGCATTTCAAATACAATCTCTTTCCATATTTCTTGTCTCTTTCCTGACCAAATCTCACAGGAGGCTCTGGACTGGATGGTTAGGGTTAGGGTTAGGGATCTCTGCAGCTCGTTAGCTGCATTCTCACACAATCCAGACACTCCATGTAACAAAACAAGGCAAATGAGGAGGCCGTTACAGCGAGCGGTTTAATCAAAAGCACAGGCTTCTGTTTATTGACCGTTGCACGCACATGAACAGGTGAGGGTATATTTACACAGATGTAAACAGTCAGTACCTGCAACACAGAGGAAACGAGACAACACACTGTCTCCCTCTGTCTCTCACACACAGACACACACACACACATGCTCTCTAACGTACATACACACTCACCAGCATGAGCACATAGACGCATGCGTATACACACACGCACTCACACAGAATTTGCAGTATAAAGATAGAGTGGACCGTCTGAAAACACAGAGCACAGCGAGCCCCTTTGGTCAGCTACTTCAGACAAGATTCCAATGATCAAAGCCAATCACAAGTTACCATTCAAAGTACAGAGAGAGAGAACACATACTGGCAGAGCAGTACAGGCAAATACGTAAACCTATATGGGCTTTTGCAGATTTCACATTATTTAATGTGTCAGTCAAAGAACAGTGGCACACAATTCTGGTTTGATTTCTTTTTCTTTTTTTTGTCCCCAGAGTCCAAGATCAATGGAGAATGGATGAGACTGATTCATGCTCTGTATAGGTCATGGCAATAGCATTCTAACAGCAATTGGTTGCTAACATACATAGAAATTACCTGAATGGCAAAGTCATAAAATAGGACAATTACAGTATGGTGGGACTTTCAACCATCCCAACTGCCCGTGTAATATGGAAATAAATCTTTACAAAGTAAGATAATGACTGATCAATGAATCAACTGAATTTGTAATGAACATTAATTTACCATTCATTGGAGTTACATGAATTCTCTCATTTTTCCACCACCTTCCAAAACATAAGGTAAATAATACAAAAGCAGCAGTTAGATAAGACAAGCATCATAGCAACACAATAAAAAAAAAAGACATTCTCAAAAGGACGAGTGCAAATGGTTCAACTTTTTTTTTTTTTACTTCATCAGTTCCCTTCTACATAATAAGATTTAATAAAACAAACAAAAAAAGTATAAAATGGTGGAAAAATATTCATTTTTCTGGACAATGTGGTGTCAAGAGGCATGCCTGATTTAAAAAAAAATAAAAATAAAAATAAAAATGTGAACACTCTCAATTAGAAATTCCTGCACAGCAGAAGATAACACTGCGGAAGGGAAAGCTGTATCTAAAAATCTGCTCTTCCTTCCACCTCTGTATCACTCCCCCACACACACACACAAACACAGGCATCCCAACTGTCCTTCCAATTCTCTCTCCCATCCCCAATTTCTCCCACTCTATTCTTCAACCCCACCCACTTGCATCCATCATGCATAAACCCTGTTTCTTCATCTTGCCCTGAGGACAAACACCCATTTCTTCAAGCCACCTTGTTGGAGTGTCGTCTGGCAGCCGATTCGCTGCTGTCCGCATCAACACTGCGTTGCCAGGGTGACGTCCTATGAACGCTTCCTGTTAAACCACATCAACAGCTGCTACTCTGCACCCAGGAGACACAAAACTTTCAGTTCTCCTTGTACAGCTACCAAAACACAATAGCCTATTCAGTGTATAATATGGGATACTTTCTACATGTAACATATCCATCCATGCGTACCTTTTTATGATATGCAACATCATATTTTATTTGCGATCCTTTCCAGTTTATTCTGTTGTTAAACTCTCGACCCATTAACCCACAGGAATCAAAAGCAGGCCTCAGCTGTGTATAGAGGGGAAACTTAGCAAGCACAGAAACAACTGCACCCTATCTGTCGTGGGAATCTACTAAAGATGAACTGCCTAAATACCGAAAAAATATCTTCTCATATCAGGGATCGATTAATTGGAATTATCACAAATGTGGCCTTGCCTATCACACTTACTGATTTCATGGCCCTATCATGATAATGTGTATAAAATCAAATAACACAGAGATAAACATTGCTCTAAGTTGCCTAAGGTATACTCGCAAAATCAATCGTGTGCTTACCAAAAACATGGTAGTATTTTGCAATATCAAATTAATATATCGACATGTGAATTTCAGATTCAGTTAATGAGAAAATTTGACACTAATGCAAGATGTACTAGAAAATGTACACACAATGCTAAATGAGTACGACAAATGTGATTTAGCTTATGGTACCTAAGCTATGTTCAAAAAGAATACAAAACACTTTGAGGTTGTCTGCATTCAATTTTCACAAAATGTCAAATGCAGGACAAAAATGGCACTAGCTTTCACCTTTAAGACTCATTTGGATCTCGTATTCGACACAACAGCCCTTCATTCTGCTGCAAGCGACATCAGCGTCTAAAATAAGGTGTAAAATCCCTCTCTAAGTCACAGTCAAAGGTCATTGGGAGAGATCCACAACTTTCACTGCCAGGTTTCACTGTATCAGTGGCATCATTGTTACAAGCTATCTACAGGCAAATAGCACTAACCGACAGCCCAACGCCCATTGAGTATATTGCTACCTTATGGACAGAGGTGTCTTTTTTTTAATAGAGGAAAACTACTACCATTCTGAATTGGCTCTGCCCCCCAGAGGTGATCCAGGATGGGTTGCCAGGCTTGAAACTACAATCGCCAGGCACTTGATTGTAACCAAATGTACAGTAATGTTTAGCCACTGGGTCAGCATGCCTTTGATCGCACTGTGTGACGCACAGAGAGAAGGCAGCAACATTCAAGGTCAGACCCAAAGCACAAAACTCCTCAACCTCCCAGGCTCCCACACATAGAAAACAACAGAAGCATCCTTAGCATGCATATCAAAGTTATAGTACTCTTGTGATACACAGAGACAAATTAGCTAGCGGTTGGTACTTTGACTTCAATTTAGAGACTAACGCATGCTTCTAGACCTCTGTGCAATGCTACTGTAAGGTGATTGCCACACAAATGTAAGCCAAACTTAAACAAAAATGATCATTTTCAATTGAAAACCAAAACCCAACAAATAAATAGACTATATTACAGTTTGCCAGATGCCAGAAAGGTGTGGAAACGAGCAGAACGAGAATGAGGTAGAGACAGTGATTTGCCACTATAGAGGAAGTGAAAAAAAAAAACATGAGATGGTGAGAAAATGAGTGGAAAAAGCAGGAGGGATGAGGCAAGATGCATAACTAAGAGACAGAAAAGTGGAAGAGTGAAAGAAGGAGTGTCAGAGACTAGTCCTTTGTTCGATTTCTCCGGTCGGTTGGGTGAGTCGGACGGTTGTCTGGGGCCGGGCTGAGACTCCGCCCTCACATCCGTAGGCGGTGGTGTGGGTCTGTGAAGGGCGGCTCGGAGTCGTCCATAGGCAGCACCAGGCGCGTGCCCCTCATCACCAGCTCGTGGTCTCCGTACGTCAGCTCCCGGTCCAGGTCCTCGGAGGTGGCGCCGCCGGCCGAGGCGCCCGCCGGCCCGCCGCTGGTGTGCGCTCCGGTGGCGTCTGTGCTGACCGTGATGTCGCCGTAGGTCAGGCTGATATCGCCGTCCGTCAGGATAAGGTCAGAGTCGTCATCCTTCAGCTGGCACTCATTCTGGTGGAGGAAGAGAGAGCATGTCAGATATTCCATACCCAGGGTTCCCACACATCAAAATCAAGGACTTTTTGATGACTTTCAAGATCTTTTTGGGTTAAATTCAAGGTCTCAAAATTGCCATGTTTTGGGGTAAGACATGATGCTGGTCAAAGGGCACTGGACACTGGTTTAAAACTGCTGCAATATCAAAGCAAATCTCCATCACAGTTCTTTCCTCAGGACTTTAAGTGTTGAGGCATATTGGAGAATTTGGGTGCTATATTTTAACAAAAAATCAAGTACTTTCAAGGCCATCCACTCATTTTCAAAAACATTTAAGGCCTTATTTTGTTTTTCTCAAATCCACAAACTTTCAAGGTTTTAATGAACAGTTGAAATTCTGACTTGTGTCTAGTTCAAGTGCAACGATCACATGCTTGATCATCTGCTCAATAGAGCAAATCATGTGTTTCCAATGTAACCTCCTTGCTGCATGTCACAAACATCCATTACAATAGCTTTTTTTAATCCAAACAATAGAGAATGAAAAATTCACGAATGAAATTCGGTCAGGAATAGCATTATGAACCAGCGTCTGACCTCGTAGGCCTGGGGGCTGGTGAGGCAGCGGGCCAGCGGGCCGCAGCAGGCGGGCAGCGTGGCTGTGAGGGGGGGGCCGCTGTGAGTCAGGATGGGCTTCAGGTAGCTGGAGGGGTGCTAGAGTCAAGGACTGTTTCAACTGAAAGAAGCACTGTGAGCCATTAGACAGTATCAGAGAGTGTGAATAATGAATGCTGAGGTTTTTCAATAAAGTTGTGGTTTCATATCCATGTTTCTGTCGTTCTTATACAAGTTACTAACCAAGTTACTTACCAAGTTATTAAGTTAATATGTAACTTACTTGACATTCATTTTGCATTAAGTTAAACAGAATATTACCAGTAAAGGAGGCTATTTGTCTTAGAGGCTATACTTGGCACTCCCCCTGCTGTCTGACACTGTGAACTACACAGGATAGTCATTGCTCAGCTTTAAACTTATTGGATACAGCTAACTAGCTAGTAATGACACCAGTCTCAGTAATGCCATAAACACCAGTCAGTGTTTATGGCATTACAAACCTATCAAGTTCTTATAAACTTACAGCTTATCAAAGACACAAAGTAGACAATCTAAACACAGACAATCTAAAAATACGTTATTTTTTTCTGGAGATCTATGAGCACGATCAAATCCTGTCCGTTTGCCACACAAGAGAAAACACCAAAGGATACTTGTGGTCAAAGTTGTACCAGATTCTGAAAAGCCAGGCACTTTCTTGTTTGGTGCTCCTCCTCTCTGAGCCTTCAGCAATACTCATCTAGACAAATACAGATATGCAGTTTAGGTATTCTGTTATACTCATGGTCACATTACAGCAACAAATCTCACAAGGGGTACACTCACAGAGTTGTCTTGGTCAGAGTCCACTCCCACTCTGTTGAAAGAATCAGACATGTAAGTCAGTTACAGTCACAATCGTCAAACCAGAATAGCATTGTGAAGTACATGTGTTTTCTACTAGATAGTGAGTTCCTAATTTGTTTGTAAGTTCCTATTTGTATGGGATTCTATGACATTTTAACCTGCTAGGAGTACCAGATGGGTCCGTTACACAACATAAAGCAATGCCATCGGTGTCAGGAAGTCTGGACAATCAAAGAAAAGTATTTAAAAGTCAATTTACCATTATCTGAAATGCCCCGAAGTGGCAAACCCCACCCATCTGGTGCTCCAAGCAGGTTAAAACAAATGCTAATTGTGTGCAAATACTATCTGACCCAGGACTGACTTTGACAGCGCTATCTACGGCGAGGTGAGGTCATACCTTATGTGCAGGCAGGACAGCATCTGGGTGGTTCCCCCGCCACAAATCCAGACAGTGAAGAAGACCACGAGCAGCGTGGTGGAAAACATCATCTGCCGGGCGTACGTGGCCGTGTCCCGGATGGACAGGGCAAAGGTCATCGCCCCACGCAGCCCTGAGGATCGCAGTGGGGAGAATGTTATACATACACACACATAGATGTTTCTGTGTGAGACAAGTCAAGCCGGGAAATGAGTGTTTGCATGCCTGTGTGTGTTATCTTTTGGTTAGATAACACTTTGCACAGTGGCATGCAGGTACTGGAAAAACACTCCAGTACACAATCAGGTTGAGTCAGTACTCCAAGACAGGGTGCAAAGGAACGAAAACTCCATTCTCCTTGCACAGTCTTACACTTGACTGAATAAGTTTTACAATAATCAGGATATAGAAGACATACTACCGTCAACTAAAGCATCTGCACACTACTGACCTGCAAACATCATCATGTGCTGGAAGTTGGATCTAATCTTGTTGCGTCGGCCCAGGTTGAGAAGGAAGGAGAGAGGGTAGATGTTGGCGGCTCTGCCCAGGAACACTGCCAGCTGGGAGGGAACGTGGTCAAGGAAGGGGTCTTGGTCCAAGCACAAAACAGAGAGCTAGTGTAGCCTACTCACCATACACCACGCTTATTTAATAGATTTATAGCTTGTGGTTTTCCCTTTAAGTCAATTACTGTTTGCTTCTTGGTTGTAGCCTGTAATAGTCTGGGAACTTCACTGATGTCACTATTATCTTTGACTGCTGAATAATGTTGAAACTGGTTTATGAGGGTGGGTTGCCAACTGGGGGGGTTAATAGCATGACGTGGAGCTGATCAGATGGAGTGTGTGTGTGTGTGTGTGTGTGTGTGTGTGTGTGTGTGTGTGTGTGAAGTGGGGAGGTGCTCTGGGATTAGAGAACTAAAACCCAAGTGAAAGTAGGCACTACAACGATAAAGCAGCATATCAGGCTTGGTGTTAGCATCATAAAACTTACATACAATCATTCATTATTGTGTATCATTCACTAGCTGGCACCAGGTAGTTTTATACGAAAAGATACGAAAGCCCCGACGATGAACATGGGGTTGAAGACGTGGTTCTGGAAGGTGAACAGGGTCAGACCCATGTAGGAGAAGATGAAGTTCTCCGCCAGGAAGTTCAGCAGCTCAAACAGCTACGACACAAACAACATTTTCTTCAGTTGATGGCAAGCTCAGTTGGTGTAGGAATAAGAAAACGATGACATTTACACATTACATTTAAAACAAAACCAGTGCAGTAACATTTTCAGTTCTCTTTTGTATCTTGCTTGTTTGAAAGTGAAAAAAAAAAAAAAGCTTTCAGTTCTGGATTCTTCTTTCATTTACAATGTCCCTTTTTTGCCATTCAAATCTTTTTTTCCATTATTCAAAAAACAGAGAAGACGTTTTTCATTCATCCATTCACCCTGTGTTGGTGTGGGTGGGGTGTAGAGGAGAGGCGCGCTATGACAGCTGAATGGCAAGTCGAGCACATCAGTTCTCTACCGATGAAGATGGCTGATCGTGTTGCTGAACCATGACAGCAAACGTAAATACTGACTAGGTATTTTGCCAACACACTGTTGATTATCTTATTATGACGATATATTGTAAAACATGACATGCAACTAATTAGTTATGTCACATTTTCACTTTTTTTTTTGCTTTCAGACCTTTTTTGTCAGTTTCAAAACTATTTTTCATTTTCAAAATAAAGATACAAAGGCAACTCCATACTTAGACAGCATAAATAAACAGAATGGGTATTGGTGTAGTTGTAGTTCTAGTCCGACCTGTTTGGTCCTGTCCTGCGACTCAGGAGACAGGTTATTGAAGGTGTAGTGGGCCTGGGTGATTCCACAGAACAGCACTGCCACCACTCCTGCAACACACCAGTGAAGGGGGGGGGGCGGGGGGACACAGACAGAAAAGAGAGAGGATCAATACAGCTAACCCCTGGTTCTATAATCAGTTAAGAACAATCATGTAATATTTTACTGATCCTCGTAGGGAAACTCAGTTTTGCTTGCCCCCTCCACAGGGAGGACAGTCTGCAGGCTCTGATTCCTTATTGATTCTTTTATTGGTTCCTTATATATTTTAATTTTCAAAGCTTTTTAGCACCCAAAAATAGAACAACCTTCACTTGCGTATGTGAGGATGACAACAAATTAAATCATATACCATTTGGTGGACTCTTTTATCCAAAGTGCCTTACAGTACATACATTTTTAGTATGGGTGGCCTTAGAGCTGCAACGATTAATCGATTAGTTGTCAACTATTAAATTAATCGTCAATTATGTTGATAATCGATTAATCGGTTTGAGTAATTTTTTAAGAAAAATAAGTCAAAATTCTCTGATTCCAGCTTCTTAAATGTGAATATTTTCTGGTTTCTTTACTCCTCTACGACAGTAAACTGAATGTCTTTGGGTTGTGGACAAAACAAAACATTTGAGGACGTCATCTTGGGCTTTGGGAAACACTGATTGACATTTTTCACAATTTTCTGACATTTTATAGACCAAACAACTAATCGATTAATCGAGAAAATAATCGACAGATTAATCGACAATGAAAATAATCGTTAGTTGCAGCCCTAGGTGGCCTGTGTGGGTATTGAACCCCTAACCTTAGCAGTGTTAGTGCCATGTGTCTGTGTGTATGTGTGTGTGTGTGTGTGTGTGTGTGTGTGTGTGTGTGTGTGTGTGTGTGTGTTACCTGTGAAGCCACAGGCCTCAGCCAATAGGAATGTGCTCCATGACATGAGGAAGAACAGAGCCGTCTCCAACAGCTGGAAATCCCTCAGCTTGGTGAACTTGGTCACGTAAGGTCAGTCAAGGAGTTAAACAATACACAAAAATAATATATCGTAAATCATTTAATCTAGTCTTTAGTCTTAAAATCTTATTTTTCTAATATGTGAATCTGAAAAAATCTGCCAATGGGGTGAGATAATTTTACCTGTTTTCAACACAAATAAACTTGTGTCAAGAATTTTCTTATTATAAACTTATTTTAAAATATTGTCACCCGTTTCAGGAGAATTCTTGAAACAAATGAAACTATACTGGAAACAAGTGAAATTATCTAGCCAAATGACAGATTTTTTCAATTGTTTTAAGAAACAATTTAAGAAAAGATTTTAAGACTCAATACTGCCGAAATGACTTAAGATATTTTTTGCAGCATTGTATACAATGTAATACAATGTAATGTAATGTAATGTATACATAACTCATCTGTTACACTGTACACTGGGAGATCACTTCCAATTTAATAAATAATTAATATGCCACTTAATATATTAAACTGCAATCATGAATTGTAAATATGCTACAGTGGATGGTTTTTAAAGACGTAATAAAAAATGAAAACAGCGAGAAAGATATGAGAGCGGTGACGACTCCGGTGGCCACGCCCAGAGCGAAGGAGCCGCTGAAGACTCCCAGGAACATCCCAAAGGACTTGAGCATGGCCATGACCTCGAAGGTGTGACTGTTGTCCCCCTGCGGCTGGTACGCTACGATGGACCTGGTGTAACACAGTACAACACCACACATACATTCAGTAGAAAATAAGAACTACACATCAGCAGTTTTATCTACTACGCAAAGTGCATGTAGAGTGTAAATCATGTCAAACAGTAGGACAGACATCTGCTGACGGAATGATTATGGAATCATATATGATAAACTACACAACTTATGAAGCTGAAGCTGCAGCCTGGATACAGACAGTCTCATCTCTATATGTATCTGCAACCCCCGGATGTAGAAGCTGTTTGCATGATGAGCCTGCCTGATATGCAGGTAGTGCTATTATCAGGCAAATATTTTTGCCTGTTAGTAGGTCTCTTTGTACAGGAGGCTTTTTCAAAAGCGTTTCATGCCTGCCTCTCTTCCTAAAAAGTGGGCCTTCACAGCCATCGCTAACAAGTGACTGATCCCAGGCACAAACTCATAGCTTCTTGAGACTATGATGTGTCAGACTTGGGTCAAATAGTGTATTTGTAAATAATTGTTAGCCTTGGTCTTAATCTAGAGTGTGGGACAGCAGGACAGGATGCATCAGGACAATTTAAATAGTCGTTAAATAGTTGTCAATCACAGGAAAGTATGAAAAAAAAACAAATTCCAAGTATTTTGCTGAGATATTGTAACCTTTCCGGCACTCATTGTAGTTTTCTATGTGGCAAACCGCATTCATCTGGCACTTAAATAGGATAAAGCAAACCATTAAAAGTATTTGTAAATAGTATTTGAAACAGGTCTGATTCTAATAGGAGGTTTATTATCTTTCTCCATTCCCAGTCCCCACACTTACAAAGCAAATCACCATTTATTTTGGGAGATTGTCGACACGCATATAATGGCACCCTGCCCTCTGCTAGGCTTCTGGATATATTTCAAAAGTTATTAATGTAAATAGGAATCTGCTAAACCAGGTCAAATAGGGGTTAACCAAACAAGCAAATAAATGCATAACTATTTTAAAGGGTCTGCTTCTTTCATGTTGAGCTAGTATCTAATATCAAATGGCTGGTGCTTTGTCATGTTTGTCCCGAGGCTCTGCAGAGGCACACATTGCCTTGCTCTACTTAGTACACCCATTTGGTCAGAGTCTCCTCCACACTCTCTCCCCGGGGACCGGCCCTTCCACTGGGCCTGCCATAATAAATTACAATTCTGGGGAAATAATAACCGAGTTCCACGCAGAGGAGGAGACAAACCGAGAAGTGTTGGCTTAGGGGGCAGCCTCACGTTTTCCCACAGTGTTAATGAGAAGCTGGTATGAGGTGCAGCTAAAAAAGGTCACAGGCCGATCAATACAAAATGCATGACTTGCAGTTTCGCCACTTCTCTCACAAAAACAGTATCTTGGCAGCTCTGGTGACCTTAGTTAAGCAGCAGGAGAAGTTTGGCAACATAAATATTCTAGATGGATCAGGATAGACGCAGAGTCATGGCTGACAGAGTGTAAGGAAGGCAGAGGACTTACGAGGACAGAACCACAGCCACCGCGTCGTTGAGCACGCTCTCCCCAAACAGCAGAGCATACAGATCCACATCCACCTGCAGCTCATTGAAGATGGCCAGCACCGTCACTGCAACACAAACACAAACACACTTCTTGGATTCCTCTTGTTTTCTTCCATGATATAAGAACTGACCCAAATAACAATACGTGTCACTGAGCCAATTCAGAGGTGGCAGCTGGTGTGTTTTGTATGTTTTAGGGTGGATTGTTTTTGTCAGTGGAATTTAATCTTTGTGTTTGTGAAACAGACTATGTATTATTTGTACTGTAAGCGTCACGTTTTAAGGGACAGAACTGAATTCCACTTATATTTAGTGTAATCTGCGAGCAAGAATCATTCATTTAAATCTAATTCAATTCAAAACTGCATAGTAAATGTACTTCCTTGTCATCAAAACTGTCCTTTTATTACAATATAACTATCTAAGACATACTCGAAGCTGCTGATTAAGCAATTGTTACTGCAGACTGAAAGCCATCATACACACCAGGGTCTGTGGCAGAGACGATGGCCCCAAAGAACAGGCAGTCAGTGAAGAAAAAGTCTCCATTCAGCTGTCCCACCTGCTTCATTAGCATCACACAGCCGTACATCAGCAACCTGGCAAACAGGGGAACGGCAAGTACTTTCCATATCAACAACACCGACCGTACTGACATCACGCAGGCTTTACCACCACAGAAATTTACATATACCAAAAATGCATTGGAATACAGTTTCTTTTGTGCATATTGCCTAGAACATAGAATGTACAGGTGAAAGCAGAGCAGCGGACCCTGTTTTTTGTTCTTACCCAATGATGAAACAAGAAATGACTGTCCCCAGAAAGGCATAAGCCAGGATGGATCCCATGTTTCGGAAGAAATGTCTCTGAAATAAATCATCAATAAACACATCAAACATCATCTATATCAGTGATTCTCAACCTTTTTCATATCAAGGACCCCTGATTTACTACACATTAGGGCCACGGACCCCTATTTGATGAGATTTTGTCTCTCTGACCCAAATCTGAGAATATTTTTATTGTTACATATGATTTTGTCCAGAATTTCATGATTTTCTGTATTGTAGGTAGAGAGATAACAGAGAAACTATGACCAAAATAGTCTTTTTCCTACATTCTCTAATTGTGTTAACTTCTTGTAACTTAAATAAGGCTTAAGTTTTATACACTTTATCAATTTGCTGGGGACCCCATGGAACCCCCTCAAGGACCCCTGGTGGTCCCTGGACCCCACATTGAGAACCACTGATCTATATGTTGAGTAGAATCTAAGTCATTCATCTTCAATAATTTGCTTCAACTATTTAGGTTTCTAAAAATGAGAAAGATAGAAGTATAGAAGTGAAATATTAGCATGTGATCCTGAAAAGAGGACATTACATCAGAGGAGGAGCAGAATCATGTGTGTTAAAAATAGCTACTCTTTCTAATAGTTGAGCATTTAGATTATATGTGCTGCTTATTGGTAGGGACAGTGCCTGTAACAATACTGTACCCTTTTCAAGCTGTAGCCGGCATGGAAGATGATAGGGGGTAGGAGGATGTTGAAGAACACTTCTGGGTCAAAGGTCACCTGAGCCACAAAAAATATATATATATCAGTATCACATTATAGTGCAGAATCACTGGAATACACAATGAAACATCTGCTTTCAAAACGAGAATCCTCCAAAGGGCAATTATTGCTAATCCTGGCCGGACAAAATATTTGGATTTCCATGCTGCATGAGTTTGATCATTGTATCATCAGAAATGACACATTTGGGACAGACTGAGGCGGCTCCCAGGCCAACCAACCAAAGATTAGTGAAATCACAAGATGGGGAACGGGGACAGTTTCTCCACACAGACGGAGGCAAATGAATGTCAGCTGATACTAATTTCACAGCAGTAAAGTTTTTCATCAGATCACCTTTCATTCTAGAAGACCAAACGGCCGGTGTGGAATGCGGTCATTAAGGCCAGGATCTTGTTTTTTAAATTTTTTACACGGATCTGGTGACCGCAAACCTCCACCAACGCTGAACAATTCTCCATCTTGCAGAGCGGCACCCGGTCGTAACGGTTTATGTTTGTTTATCGTTTGTCTTCCGGGTTTGATTTTCCAAGATAACAGCGTGTGGATGAAATGCTGTTTAGTAGCCGACTTGGAGGTCCCAGAAGTCAGAAATTCCCACCAGCACATGAACCCAGCATAATAGTTATGGATTAAAAAATGATAATCACCTAGTGGTGGAAATCCCAGACCTAATCAACTGATCTTTGGGTAAAGGGCCATCTGTCCACCAAATTCCATCCAAATACATTACTTTTTGAGATATCTTGCTACCAAAACAAACGAGAGGGGTGAAAACTTAACCTCCTCCCTACTTTGTTGTTTCTGTAAGTTTTGAGCCCTTTTTCTAAAGGCTCTGATCAGGTTTTAGATTTCCCAACGTTGTACTGCAGTGCTGTAAATAAGAAAGTTAATTAACGTGGGGAGAAAACTGGTGACTGGAAGCTACTGGAGAATTCATGTTGCATAAAAACTGAGAAATCAATTGAAATGCCTCACAGATACAAGATCAGATTTGTAGAAATAACAGTATGAAACCTTAAGATCTTTAGAAACTTCACTCCAGTGAAATGAAGCAAATGCTGGTGCTTTCCAACCTATCAGATACTGTACAAGCCTTTCTCCTACATCCAGTTTCCGCTGACACAACACCACACTGGTCTCTGGTCTCTACCTTGCGCAGCATCTCGTTGTCTTGCACGTCGTCCACCTCGGTGGCGCTGATCTCCCCTTTCAGAGTGTACTCATAGAATTTGCCGCTGACGTTCACCAGCAGGGTGGCGGGGCTGGCGTTGACGTGGCAGCTGAGGGTGACGTTGCTGATGTCCCGAGGAACGTGGATGCCGTAACGCAAGACCACACCAACCAGTACGCCTGGACAGAGAGAGAGGGGACATTGGGGGTAAAGTTGATTCTGGTTTTACACAGGTTATGGTTGAAACAAGGAATGTACGACGTGAGATCAAAATCTTGACCTGCTTGGAAGTCAAGGCCGAGTTTAATAGCAGGATGCAGAGGATGTGGACATATAAACAAGGGTGGAAGTAACTAATTACATTTACTCACGTTACCGTAAGTCAGTAATTTAACTTTTACTTATGTATTGTACTTCACTACATTTTAAATCACATCCATTACAGAGTACAGATGGTGTGGCTCTCCATAAGCATCAGAAACTAGACCATCATAAATTGTGGATCCATTCGCAGTGAGAAGAGTAATCTGGCTTTACTTTGTTTGTGCACTTTATTTTGTCATTTCCAAATTGTCCAATTAAAAGAATCGAGTTTGAACTCAGTCCTTTTGTCCTTTTAGAATTGCATGGGAAAGATCATATGTAACAACGTTCTCTTTTCTAAAAAAGTGACTCTTATTTTTACTTTAAGTACATTTTAAATTAGCTACTTTTTGCTTTTACTAAAGATTTCTAGATTAGATACTTTAGATTTTTATATCTGTAACTTTACTTCTACTTAAGTAAAATATCAGCAAAGTAACAATACTTCTACTTGAGTCAGGCTTTCTAGTACTCTTTCCATCACTGTATATGAGAACTTTGTATCTCCCAAATGTCAGCTTTTCAGGAACTAAGAACAACAGCCTTGTGTTTGACCACCATGTATTTCTGAGGGTTTTGAAAGGGTTTCATAAGCCCAAGATTGGCAGAGTTTTCTCAATCTGTAGAGGAGCATGTACTCCTTCAATTGAAGTTGAAACATGAAAATCACCAAGATTGGATTTACATGGTTTTCACATGAAAACAGCAACATAATGTTGTACTGTGTAGACACATTACCTTGCAGCATGTAACTGTTAACATGCTGATACTCAAGATAAAATCAGCAATACTAGTTTGCCTGCTGAGGTTGGAAACAGAGAAACATTTAACATGAGCCTGCTGCTGGCATGCAACCATTTCTAATGTAGGCCAGCATTATCCGTGTAACGAGAGCCCACATCTACAAAACAGGTATTGCAGTACTGGATCAGGAAATCAACATTTAGTGCCAAAGAGAGTAACAGCACTGATGACATCACTCAAGTCAGGTGGGGCTTCTCACCATAAATCATCGCCAGTCCAGTTTCGTGTAAAAACCTGAATCGCCGGTGTTTGAACAACCAAATGGTCAAAATGGTGAGGGTGAGGAGCATGATGAAGATGAGCAGGTCCGCGCTGTCCTGCCGGTGGCTCTCCTCAGCCTTCTTCTCTGTAACGATGTTCTCCATGGCACTGTCCTCCTCTGGAGATGATGCTCTGCAAACACAGATGCAGACAGACAGACTCACTAGCATGAGCAGCCACAGTGTCCTCGTTGCCCTCCTGGCACTGTTGACAGTCAATTTATACCCCATTTTGGTTACTCAGCGGCCAATTGTTGTAATGTCGTCGTCGATAAAACCAAACTTTGTTGAAATCTTTTATGCAAGCTGGGAGGTAGACAGCAGAAAGACGACAGCAACAGAGGAATCGATCCCGGCCCGGAAGTGAAAGTTTTTTTTTCCCCCAGAAAACGTACAATGTTTATTTCGATATAAAATGCCTTAGAAAAATGTTGTTCGTTTAAATTGATTGAGCGAATTAAAATGTAGCGTCAGCTATTGTCTGTCACTTTTAATTGGAATTGTTATTGAGCAAAGATAGATTTGGCACTTTTCCACGGAACATTTCCGTAGCTGTTGAAGCTAGTTCTAGTTGAGCACTCTTATTGTGAAATCTGTTTGGTTTTCATCAGTTTGAACTGGAAGTGAGATAGATGGCATGATAATAAATTCGCTTATCTATTTTTGTTATGATTACAAAATTGTTATGTACTATCCGAGATGAGCCATTTTGGTAATCAAAAAAAGTACAACAAAAAAAAATTATTTTAGTATTTCAAGGGTGCTTCACTGATGATGTCATTTGGATATCGGTACAACTAAAAAATAGTTCAGGTAACCATAATTTGAGTATCTTACAAAATAAGTGATATTTGAGTAGTATTTATTTTTTTTATCTTTTCAAAACCCCTTTCCTTTTGACTGTAATCCTCCAACTGTCCAGATGACGGCGATATCCAGTGTGCGCAATGTGACAAGTCTCGCGATACAGAGTGAGAATGTGACATTCAAGTTTTGTCGGAAAAATGAAATTCTGCCTTACAAATTTCATGTGAACTACCTTTATTTCGGAGGTAAAAGCGAAAATGTTGATTCCCTCGTGAATCTTTGGCTCCTACATGATATTGGCTAACCTGTCCTGACAAGCAAAACCAAAAGTGGAAAAGAAACCTTATAATCCGTGCTATAACGTAGTAGGGAACACGAGGACGGAATATGTAGTAGCTGTCGAAACTAGATTTACATATGTGTATATTTGCATTGTTATTACAACATTTCTTTCGACTTTGCACATGCATGCTTACATGTCTGTCTGATAGTTAAGTATGTGTCCTAGGAGCTGAAAATAAACGGTCTGAAACAGGGAGTTCCGAGGAGGACCTGAATGCAGCAAGAGAAAAACAATCCGCCGGTGTTCTGTATTTTGTTCCGTGTGAACCGCGTCAATTTTCTAACGTTATTGAAATCGCCCTTTTACTTGGGTGTCAGTTTTAACGTTTAAATATATTTGTGTAACCTCAGTTACCTCATGCAGAATAAGAAAACAAAGATGACGTCCAAACTGAAAGGTAGTAGCTTTTGGCATTATCTTAGCTAACGCTAGCTACCATTTGCCTCTGTGGTGTAAACATGCTGCTAACGTTAGTACTGCTAATGCTAATCTGATGAAAACAAAAATAAAATAGTGAGCGGGCTGCTAATATTGGTGTCACCTTGATGGGTTAATGCTAGGTGTAAACCTCAGTGTTGACTGTTTAAAGCTTGTATCTTAGTAAGGCTCACACTGTATCTGATGTACATAGCTTGATAACGGTACACTAACATTATACTCTTTGTATGCAACTCTAAATGCACGTAAACCCAGTTTAGATGGGGTAAAAAAAAACGTGAACGTAAATTCATAGTACACATAATAGTGACTGATGTCAAAACAATGTACGTTTTATGGTAAGATAAGGTCTTTTAATGAACACAGCATGAATTGACTTGTTGATATTGTTGTTTGTTAGACATATGATGATCACCGACAAGAGGTCATAGTTTACACACACTTACACTTATTATTTACCACTATATCACGAGTTGAATCAATATTTACGAGCATCAACAACTCTCTCCTGAAGCAAGAACAGTTGGGGAAACGACACTCCTCTCTGATAACCAGAAAATATAAACATTTACAGTATTTCCTCTGTAACTTCTGTAACAGTTAATATTTTGCAGCAGTTGTGGTTTTGAGGTCATTTTGTTTCTATTTGGCCCTGTTATGGCTACCAGATTTGATTCTAGTGCAGGTTGCAATACTAAAACTGGTAGTTTGTGACTTTTATAATGACAAAATTGGCACTTGTAATCATGAACCCCAAACCCCATTTGTATTTTGGGAGAAAATGGGCTACTTCATATGTTTAACTTTTTCCCTGACGATCATCCTGAAGATCAACTAGTTTCCTATACATTGTCATCAGCTCCAGGTTTTGTCTCTTGACCACAGTAGATTTAGGATTCTGGTGTTGAACTTCGACAGAGACTTGTTCAGGCATGTTCATGTGCACAAATGTAGCTTGAACTGACAGATTATTAGAGCAATTACTTGTGAATGTTGTTTATGCTAATTTAACATTAACAAAGATAACACCCTCTTTAATACCAGGCAGAGTCCATATACAGTAGATGGGTTAGGGTCTGCTGGTCAAACATCACAGTGTGTTCATGGTGGGATATGGAGACTGCAATTACATAAATGCATAACAAGCAACAAGGGAACTATTGTACCGGTATGAATCTTGTTGGTGATGTGTTCTGATTGCAGTTGGGAAGGTCGGCTCAAAGAGCAAAGAGGATGCTCCGTATGAGTTGGAGAGTCAGTTTGTCCTGAGGCTGCCCATGGTAGGAGTGTTACACACGCTGAAAATGATAATTCAGGGGTAATTGAATCTGAGTGTTTTCTGCAAATGACAATTCATCTTTTTCTTTTAAAGGAATATGCCTCAACAGTAAGAAGGATTGCCCAGTCCAGCAGCATGAACCTGAAAGACAGACTCACCATCGAGTTGCACCGTAAGCCAGTTTACCAATAGCCATTACACTGGTGTTTACCTCTGATTTGTGTGATGACATCCAGACTTTTCATAACACCATTCAAATGTGTCGTAGATGTTGCTCTTATGTTAAGGCTGTAATAAATGGATTGAGGTTATCCGTTAAACGATCTAGTGTAGAATTAAAACATTTTCACTCTGAAATGTAGGTATGTGACAGCAAAACATACATTTTCAATGTATGTTGTGAATTTAACATTTGCTTTGTTTGTAAACATTGGAACAAAAAGCAGTTGCAACTGGCCCAGCCCATAGAAGATAGTTACACTCTCACAACATAACAGTCACTACAGGTGTTAAGATGCCACATTCTCACACACAACATATCCACATCATGTTGTCCCTCTCATTTGTAGCGGATGGTCGTCATGGCATAGTGAGAGTAGACCGTGTCCCCTTGGCCTGCAAGCTGGTGGATCTGCCCTGTATCCTGGAGTCTCTGAAAACAGTGGACAAGAAGACTTTTTACAAGACTGCTGATGTCTGTCAGGTAGAACAATACCATGACATGAAATTTGGGATGTCAAATCTATCTGTCTTCAAGTGGATAGGTGTGTTGTGTGTTCCAAAAGTAGGATACTGACTGAGATTTTTTTCTAACATGCTTCCATGAATGTTCAAAACTTTGAGTTTGTGTTATCTTTTTCTCATTAGATATGCAATCATTTTACAACAACACTAAGTAATCATGCAGAGTGCAGTAATTCACTCTAGATTAGGTATGACTCCATGGCGTCCTCCTAACTATCATTTCACCATCCATTGGTTAGATGCTGGTGTGTACACTAGATGGAGACCTTTACCCTCCTTTAGAGGAGCCCACCGGAAGCACCGACCCCAAGAGCAAGAAGAAGGACAAAGACAAGGACAAGAAATTTGTCTGGAACCACGGCAGTAAGTAGACAAGCCCGTACACACAAACAAATTGTGCTGAGTTTAGCCCTCTGTGCTGTTACTTCACGCATCAGTAATGCAGGGGGTTTAGTTTGTCCTCCACAGCTGATTGAGCCGCCTTGACTTCACTAATCCTGTTGTTTTGCTCTCCAGTCACCTGCCCTCTGAAGAACACACGCAAGAGAAGATTTCGGAAGACTGCAAAAAAGAAGGTTCTGACATTTTCATTTCCCCTTGAGCGCTCCCCTCCCCGTTCCCATCCATCTCTTTAGCATCCCTTCCGATCATCCATCTCTTTCCCAGGCTTTATTCCAACAAGACATTTACATTTCATAAAACAGGAACTGTGGTGAAAGTGAAAACTAAGATTTACATATAAATAAAGCCTTTCCATCTTAGTTTGCCCCAAAGGTATGCAAGAAAGCAATTTCGCCACTGCTTTGATCAAAGTGAAAGCGAGCGCGTGAGCACTAGACTTCTACTTTGTCTTTTGAATAAATCTTCCAGAAGGTGCAGAGACGAGCCATATTGATTTGGCTCCCTCTGTTTTTAATCGCTAATGTGCTTGCTGGCATTCGGCCAGCTGCTATCTTTTGTGTGTGTGTGTGTGTGTGTGTGTGATGCTGATAGCACTGCATGTAACTCCATCTCTCTCTTGCAGTACATTGAGTCTCCTGATGTGGAAAAGGAGGTGAAGAGATTGCTGAGCACAGATGCCGAGGCTGTCAGTGTCCGTATCCTTTTAGCCACCCACAATCGTACATCAGCCCTACAAAGCCCAAAGAGCAGTAACTATGTGAGTAGTGAAACCAAGACAAATGACAGTAGCGTTTATGTCATGTACCAACAAAAAAAACTGTTACAGAAGTGGACTGTATATCATGTAATATAGCATCAAAGGGTATCATTTTTGTTGATATTAAATCTAAACCCTAGTCATGGTTTTTGACCTTTAAGAAGCACAAAATGAATCTAAAGTTAATGCTGTTTTGCCTTTGTAGGGCAGACCTAACCTCAGTCTCACCAGCAGCAGTTCAAATATGTCCTTTCACACAGATAATAAATGCAGCTTAGTCAAAATATGCTGATGAAAGCCCCAAGTGGTGGCCTTGACTCCTCCTAGACTCACCTGACTTGACTCTGTCTAATGCGTCTATGTGAGAGATATACACACTGCAAGGACGCCATTAGTGCTCTAATGAAACTCTAAACTTGCCTGACAGAATAAGAGCAGAGCAGGGCTGCTTTCAATGTCTGCATGCTGTGTGTTAATTAAGATGGACTGTGCATTATCATTGCTTAGTTGCTTAGTTGCACAGTGATGCTAGGTTCTAATTATAGTTTGAGCGTCACACGCAGCAGCAGTCATTCAGATGTCAGTCACACTACTAAATGTCAAAATAAAGGCAATTCCTATGAACCATTAAACAGAAAGTGTGAAATTTGAAGGACCACAAGTGTTGTTGTGTGAAGCAGTGCTGTGCTGAAGGCGGAGCAGAATGTACAGAGGGTAGGTTGACCTTAACCCATGGTGTTCAGGGTGGGAAATAATAGCGGAGGATGAGACCAAAGAGGCAGACCAACATGGTTCTCTGACCAACCTGGACTCCTCGCCTGGCACCTCAGGACACAAGATAGGCCATGGATCCTCAGGTAAGTGACTCATGGTTTTGTCAACAGCTCACGGGGAAGCAGATGCATCAAGCATTAGTTTCTGAGTTCTCTGCCAGCCGTCTTTGGCACTAAGATTGTTTTTGCAAATGGATTCCCCAGAGCTCCTTCCTAGACACCAACAAGTGTGCTAGCTCTTCACAGGTGCTTGGGTGGGGAGCATGATTGGAGTGAGTGAAACTATGTTGACTTAAAACCCCCACTTGTTAACACCAAAGTGCTTTGATAGCACAGTGTTGTTGTAACTAAGAGAACTGCTGAATAAACTGATCAATTCACGTGTTGACTTAGCCGCTGCAGTTAGAAAGTCACCAAGCTACTTCCTGGTATGTGAAAGTGCCACGCACCAACCTAGAGCTGGCTCATGCTTGTGTGACTGCTACCGTACCGCCTGGTGTAGGACACTGTTTTTGCCTTATATAGGGCTTTTTAGGGCTTTGCACGGCCTAAATAAAATAGTGCATACTGTAATTCCCCTAAGCACTGCGTATTATAAAAAGAATTATGCACCACGAACCAAAGAACAACACAGAGCCCGGCTCTTGAAAAGGTGCCCCTAGCACCTAAAACCACTATGATGGTTTTAGGTGCTCTTTTGATTTGGACCAGTAGATTTTGAGAAAACCGTAAAAAACATACACTGGACTGGAGTTAGTCTGAAACTGCTTGTGAAAACAGATAGATTATTGAAAATGCAGTAACTTTAAATTTAACTACACAAACGAAATCAAATTTGAATAATGTCTTCATTAAACATTATTAATAATATATGTATAAATAAAGGGAAACTTGAATTCCTATAATATGGGACCAACTGTCCTAACAGTCCTGGAGCTGTCCTGGGAATTTTATTGTGAAATTTGGCATTTCCATTTTTATTTAAATTAACAAATCCAAAAGTTCTAAGTAACAAAACACTAGAGGTGATTGCAACACACACCAGAGGTGCTTTGTGCCGTTTTAAAGAAGTGAATTTGCAATTTAGATGCATTTTTACCACAGCATAAGTCTACCTTCTCAATAGGCTCTCACTAGGCGAAAGTTTCTCCACCCTTTATTTTTAAAATCACTGCAGAGACTCGTTATCTTGTTCTATGTCACTGAGGCAGATATGGCAGAGGTCTGATGATACTCTTTTTTAATGTTGTTATGGTATGGTAGGAAATTGAACTTGACACATATATAAAATTATAGATGATTATTATTTACGATCAAATAATAATAATGTATTTGAGAGAAGGTGTTCACAACATCATGAGTAGGTTGGAGTCCATGTTAGTGATACCTGGTTTATATCATACCACACCATATCTTCTGATTTTTAACTTTGTTCAACACAATCCTAGCTAGATTGTTGTCTTGGTGACCTCAACTGAACCCACACTAGTGTTCTTAATTCATGTTGCTTCCATATTTGCGCCCGTGTGTTAATACGCCCCTGTGCATTCCGCATGGCCAGCCCAGCATGACGAGCTGAGGGAGATCTTCAACGACATCAGCAGCAGCAGCGAGGACGAGGAGGACGAAGGGGACCGCCACGAGGACGAGGACCTGAATATCATGGACACAGAGGATGATCTGGTCAGACAGCTCCAAGACAAACTCAACGAGTCTGACTCCGCGCACCACGAAACTGACAGAAACAACCAGATAGGTGAGAGGATGTCAGGGTTCCTGTGCGGGTCTGGAAAACGATGGAAAATATGTTTGATAATTTACAGGTCTTGTTCTGTGGTTATACATAGTTACAGATTTTATTTTGTGATATTGTGAAGAATACTGTTCAGCTGTGTGAGTGATATGACCTAGTTGACAGTCACATTCCCCAGCCGCTGTCAGTTTACATCATATTGAACCCTGACGAAATTATTCAAACTCAGTCAAACCTCCAGTCTGGAAAAAGTAATGGAATTATGGAATTAAAAATGGATAGGAACTCAGGATATATGGCGATAGGGATGTGTGTTTGCTTATGTGCATCTGCATGCATCTGTTATAAAATGATATTGAGTGTGTGTACATGTTTGTGCTGTGCTGAAAAGTATGTGTCTGAAAGAGTAATGTGGGTGGATGAAGTAAATGCAGAATACAGAATTTTGCAATCAGTCTTTCATGCTGTGCTTGCAACTCCTCGTATTTACATCTCGATGTGAATGCTGATTCTGTCGGCCTACTAACTTAGCATACCAACAGTCTTCTCAGTGCGTTTATTTTTCTTTTGGAGTGATCCTGGCCGAAAACTTGGCATGCTGATTTCAGAACAGACTTGGAGACAAGAGACGGTCTGACATCAAATTAAATCAAACCCTCAGATACATGTCAAAGCAGAGGTCAAAAATAACTTGAGCCAGGTGTCTGGACTTCTAATCAGAGCTGAGTTTTCTAGGTCAGGCATCACACACACACACTCGTACACACTCTCTCTCACACAAACACCAACTTGTGCACTCTTTCTCTTAAATACACATGTGCAACCTCGCCCACAGAGACATACACACACAACTCTCATCTCTCCGCTTGCCTCCTCAACTTTCCAGTCTGACAGGTGTTGTGGCTCGGCATGCTGCTGAGACAGCTGTCCAATCTGACAGCTCAATGCCTCCTCATCTACATACATGGAGCTGTCAGTCAGCAAAACTACTGGCTGGCTCCTCTGCACGAACCCAGCTCGACCCAGTACAGCCTTTCCTAATTCCTACGGAGTCTGGCCATGTGTATTTCTGGCAGAACCTGTGTACTTATAATGAGTGGCAGCCAGATGAGCTGCATCTGCAGGGAGCTTAAATTTCATCAATAAGAGGATGGATAGACTTGGTTTGGAACATAGTTGATGGTGATGGAGCCACAGGTTGTTGTGAGGCTATATTAGTTTGGCTGGACTTAATGAGAACCCCCTGTGGAGCCCAGGGCAGACTGATTTAGTAGTGCTTCGGCCTGCTGGTTCACATCCTTTTAAATGGGTCTGTTGCTGCCATTAACGTCAGTTTGTCAAACTGAAATGGAGGCATCCTGGTGGTTCAGCAGGCTAAGGTGAAAACCTTGTGCTCACGGCTTTGAAAGTGTGAGAGTGTTGCTCTCAAATTGTGTCACACCATCACCCCTCTCCTGCTTTTTCTCTCTACTTTTGACTGCACAAAATCATAAATGACAAAAAAAATAATCTTTAAAAAATGAAGGAGTGTGTTCTGTGTGGCATTGATGTGCGTGGGTTATTGTGTATTTGTGCGGCAGTTGTAACATGTGAACCTCCTGCTGTTCCCTGCAGTAATGGAGTATCAGGTGCAGATCAACAGCGTCAAGGCCAAGCTCCAGGAAACCCGCGCCCGAAAGAAACAGCAGGAGGAACTCATCATGAAAGTGGAAAACCAGGCCCTTAAGGTGAGCAATGAACACACACACACACACACACACACACACACACACAAACACACACCCTATATTTTCTTTCACTCACAAAGTAGTCACATACAGAAAGTAGGTCTGCATGTACAGGAACATAAGTGCACATAGATGAGCTTGGAGGCAAAAATCTTCATGAAGCATAACTTCTCTAAGCAGCGATGTGAAAAACCGAAAAAGAAAAAGCTGATCACCGGCGGTGTTGAAGGCCATCGTTTTTTTGTTTTTTTTAATGATGTAAATATTACATTTCTGCCGTCAGCCCTTTATAAGCATTTCCTCGCAGACAAAATGGCATGAAAATTCATCGTTCCGCCAAGTGCTCTTTAGAGGGGATTTTACAATGTGTGAAACATGAGCAGACATGGCCCTTTTTTACATTGCCATTTAGGGCTCTCATTGCCCAGTGTTTTGGGGCCGTCAAAGCCCCATCTCCAGTCATTATTATCACAGACGCAGGGAAAAGGTCAGCTGTCTCTGACTGGCATTCCAAATGGCCTTTCTGTCAGAGTAGATAGTGACATGAGCAGCCCAGGCGGACGCACATTTAAAGCCATCACAGTTTAATGAGCCTCAGTATGCCGACTCAAACAAATCTTGTTTGTCTGTCTTCTCCCAGAACCGCTTCCAAGCTTTGTTGAATGAGATTATTCAGCAGGAGGAGCGGGAGATGGAGCAGGTAAGAACCTTTTTAATAAAAGGCTGAAATCAATGCTTGCTGTGAGCTTTCTACAGCTTTCTCCTTTTGCATTAATGCGATACTGAATTGTGTATGAATTTGATATATCCTCTTATCAGGTGTCATTCTGTTATCTGTCCATTCGCAATTTTCATGCCTAATATCATCATTTTTCAAATCGACCCACATTAAATTGAATTTGTCAGAGGCTACCAGCCGAGGCCGTGCTGCAGCTATGCCGCAGTGGCCACCCACTGTCTCGGTTTGTTGTTTGTATTGACAAATGAAGGCAACAAATTAATGTGAAAAGACATGTTAATCATCATCCACTTAGCCTCCAATTACACCCTGGGGCTGTCGGGCATCAATCAAGCCTCCTATTTTCTGCTCCAACAGCTGGCCTCGCTTCAGGAGCAGCTGGACTCACTGATCGAGAAGTGACCACCAGGGGGCAGCCTCATGTCGTCTTCATCCACACACACACAGAGAGCAGGAGAGCTTTCTGCACCACCACGAGGGAGGAGGGAGTCCTTATTAGCTGACATGCTGTGTCATTCCTTTCAGCTTCTGTTTTTCAGACTTTACACGTACAGCGTACTGCGTTCTGTATTAAAAGTTCATATTTTGTGATGAGTTGACAGAATTGGTTTTAAATTGTCAATTACTGTATTAAACTGGTTGGCTTCAAGGCTAAAATTTGTGTCTGTTTTGCTTGTCATTCTGTCGCTAATTGCACTCCCAATTAACATGTCAGTCACCTTGTGCCTCAGCTGACCTTCCTCTTATTAGTTTACCTGCATGAAGAATAAATTACAACTATTAATATCAAAGAGCCAAAGAAAAAGAAACATGACTCAGTGACTCAATAGGACATTGTATCAAGACAAACCACCAGAACAGCCTCATTGGACATAGATTTTTACAGCCGTGTGGGGAGATGCGACACCAGGCTCCAACGAGAAGTTGCATTGTTAATTGTTTTCTGCTGGTGGTGGGTAAACCTTCCAGAAGCCCCCAAAAATGTTCAATTAGGTCAAGATCTGGCTGACTGAGATGGCATATGGTTTGCATCATTTAAGTGCTCATTGAGGCATTCAGTGACTCTCCCCTGTGGATGCGGGGCATTGTTCTGCAAAAGACCAGGATGGTACTTGCCATCCCATTTATATTCGAATAGGATAGAAATGCCGTAGGATGAAGTGATTACACAGAGTTGGTTTGTTTTAACTGATATTTAGTTTACCCTGCACTGAGTTGAGTGCACCTAAACCAGGCCAGGACAATCCACACTAAACCTTAACCAGCCATCAGAATCCTGCTTTTAATATATTCTGTATTCCTCACTTACTTGGATGTGTCCTTTTTAAATTTTGACTGTTACCTGTGGGTTAGAGGGCCCTACCTGCTGTCCACTCCTCAGTATAGTGTATAGGCCCACCATCATGGCCGGACAGCAGCCTCATTACACCACCCTTGCGTCATCAGATTACTGTCCTTCCAGAATGATCTTTGGTTGTTGGAGAGTGATCTGGGCCTTTCTGGGCCTTTCCTGAGTCTGGGCCGGCGGTCATCCCCGCCTCCCCTACTTCTCCCTGCAGGGATTACCCCACCGTTCGGAGGGGGTAGGCAAGGGATTAGCTCCTCAGATTAAAGTGGCCATCTCCAAACCCTGGCTAATCCTGCCATCTGTCAGAGAGCAGCCAGCCAGCCAGGACTCTCTCTACTGGGCTAATTAGAAAGCCAGAAGCACACAGACCTCAAAGAATCTCCAAAACACACACTTCTGTCCAGCACTGCTCACCCCGCAGCCTGCAGAGTAGCCCCAAGGTGTAAGATACGCTTATCCACCTTGACGACCCCTTGACAGGGAAGAGGCAGACTGACAATGGAGGAGACATACGTTCTCAACCTCCCAGGAGTCAAGAAGAAGATTCTTGCTGGAGGCACAGGACCGTTGCCACACTTCCCACCTGGGACGAAGGTAAGTCACAGCTAACCTAAATTCAGAGATAAACTAGATTTATAATTTATACTCAGTATGTTGGAGAGAAATGATAATTAGCATTGTGTTGTAATTAATGTTTCACTGAACAATGGCTATTTTTAGCTTTGTAATGCACTGCCCACCTCAATTAGATTCTGTTGAATTATTCAAGAAGGGGGGAAATTATTCTGTTTCTGGCTCTTACACACAGAGCAAACATTTGGTCAACCAAATTGCAACATGTTTTTTGGCAGTGTGTGTGTTTCTGTTCATCCACTGATCTGTTGGTCGCCGACTTTTTCCTTCCTAGTCACATCCAGCCATATGGCTCCAAGCCTGCATGGACACTGTGACACACATTTTCCATGACAATGCCAGCATGAATCTCTCCATTTACCTGTGTGTGTGTGTGTGTGTGTGTGTGTGTGTGTGTGTGTGTGTGTGTTCCCTCTCCGACGAGGTGATTCCCAATTCCTCACATGGTTATCAGACCATTACACACAATCTGTCAAGCTATAAATAGAATTTTATATGGAGCCAAAATAATTTTACACTTAGAGTTGAGGCAAGCCTCAGTAACTCCCAAAGCACACAGATAGACAAACCTCATACATTGATAAGCTGTGTGTCTGTGTTGCATAAGAAATTGATGGAATACGTGACCACAGCACGGTTTCATATAGTCTCCGCTCTCTCTCCCCTCCTCCTCCACCTCCCCCTCTCCCATCCTTTTTCCTTCCTATCCAAGCTGGTCTTCCACTTCCAGACACTGTTGGACAACTTTGAGCGGACAGTAATTGATGACAGTCGGTTGGCCAAGAGACCAGCTGAAATCTTTGTCGGAAAGATGTTCAAGATGGAAGTTTGGGAGACCCTGCTGACATCCATGAGGATTGGCGAGGTGGCTGAGTTCTGGTGTGATGCCATTGTGAGTTCAACCACAGTTAACAAACCTACATACACAGACACATGCACACACACGCTCCAAGATATTAGGGCCGCAAATGAGGTCCTAATGAGTCTTCACAGGGGAAGGGGGAAGCTTTTGCTCTTCATTATGATGCACATTAATCAACCTCCGGTGGCCTCCTACACACTCACTATTAATAAACAAAAACAAAGCAATCTTATTGTGCAAATTTTAGTATTTTTCCTTCAGGAAAAAATGATGAATACTATTTGCAAGTAAAATTGTGCCTATGATTGTGGCTCTCTTGTAGGACTGATTGGCATGGGCAGGCGGCTTCAGTCGTGGCAACAGGGGGGTTATCTTGATTTAAGTGCTTCTACGTCTAGATGAAATTGTTTTGTTTACATCTATATTTGTTGATGTATTTATTTTCCAGCACACGGGGTTGTACCCCATCGTGTCCAAGGGAATGCGGCTGATTGCTCAGGGGAAAGACCCGCTGGAGGGCCAGAGACACATGTGTGGCATGGGCAACATGTTCCACTATCACTCCACTGGCTATCCTGAGCTGGATGAGCTGATGAGAACGCCTCAGCCTCTTATATTTATCATGGAGTTGGTACAGGTAAACACTGACAGCAAAACATGTCGCTGCTTACAGAAGGAAGAAGACGGTGTAGAAGACTTGTTTTTCATTAAACAGCTATGTTTTCTTCAGATTTCAGTGCCTGGCGGTGAAAGAGACACACACACAAACACACACATTCACGCATCCATCCACACAACCTAATAGCCTAGAATCTAGACATTCCTTCACACTGACAGCAGTGACAAAACCCAAATCCCCCTCCGCTTAAAACATTCAACTCCGAAATGATACATAATCTAGAACAAGCTGGAACCCACCAGGGGGTCCAACTACAGCAGCACATGAATTTCTTAGCCAAATGAAATCGGCAACGTCTCCGATAATTTGATAATGCTTTTCTGAGCATGAGCAGACCTGTTTACCATTCAGTTGCATTTACATCAGAGGAGTTTTTTCTCCTTCTCATGGTTTTGGCCTGTTGCCCTCTCCGCCCGCCCCTGCTGTTCTCAGGTGGGAGACCCCATGTCCTACAAGCGAGAGTCGTGGATGATGGAGAAGGACGAGAAGCTGGAGAGCGTGCCGACACTCCACATGCAGGGCAACGCACTGGTCAAACAGAGACGGTTCAGAGAGGCTGCCAGCAAGTACAAAGAGGCTGTCCTGCTGCTGAAAACTGTCCAGTCCAGAGTGAGTGAAGGATGTGGGAGGAGGAGAGGAGGGATGCTCAGAGATGTGATTTTTGAGGTTTTCTCAGGATTTTAGGTTTTTGGGACACGCAACTCTCATCCTTTTCCAGTGGGAGATTACTGTTTTCCTGTTTTTCTCTGCTTCTCTGTGTTCCTGATTACAGCCAGGTGGGTGTGTATGGGGGTGGGGGGAGAGAGGGAGGGGTGGGGGTGCTGCTGCAACAGACTTTCTAGGATGAGAGGGGTATGGAAGGATGGATGGAGGGAGGTGTGGAGGAATACTGGGGGGAGTGCAAGTAGTGTTTGAGTTGTTTTGATAGGAGAGCAAGCAGGTTTCTTGTGAGTGATTTTTGGCAGCCTTGGACATGTTCACATATTTGATGTTAGAGGCTTGCAGATAGTTGGCCTATCTGCAAACAACTAGCAAAATTCTGTGAGGCGGGGACGATGCTGTTTGAATCCTTCAATGCCCCAAAGCCATGTTGAATCTCTGTCATATTTGAATCAATGTAAAGAAATAGTATAATTTTGTGACTTCAAATAAAGCATTTAAATCTGTGTGTAGGAGATGCCAAGCAATACAGCAATCTGGATCATTTAGTTGTTTTTCTGTATGCATGTGTGTGTGTGTGTGTGTGTGTGTGTGTGTGTTTGTGTGTGTGTAGGAGATGCCGGGTGATATAGACTACATCAACCTCGGTCGTATGATCATCCCCCTGGAGTTGAACTACTGCCAGTGTATGTTGGAGCTGGAGGAGTATTATGAAGTTATAGAGCACACCACCGAACTGCTGGAGAAGCACAAAGGTAAATACCCACAGGGACTCTATGTTAAATAGAATGGTAAGGATTTATAGATAATTATCACTAATTAAATCCCCCTTGTTTGACATTAAAAAACCTCTGAGCTGCCCAGTACAGCCACAGTCTTCTACTGTTGGACCCTGAGGAGCTCCACTGGAGCAGCCAGGGGTTAAATGCCTTGTTCAAAGTCAACTTGACATTAGTAGTGGAGGAGTCATTCACTTTCCCTAACCCACATTTTCAAAATCTGTAGACTCCCACCCACTGTCTTCATTTACAAGGGTTTTATTTCAAGACACGACATTTCGGCGAACAAACGTTGCACCTGGCACATACATATGGTTGTGTAAAGATTATCTTTTTAGAAAATTGACGCCTAGCCACATTTTCCCAGCCGGCCCACGGTCAAATCCGACGATCTTGTGTTCAGAGGCTCGCTTCTCTACCCTAACCCTGTTTAATACCAGGGAGACAGGCTTTAGAAGTCCTGAACCTTCCTATTAAGAAATGCACACACACATATACAGACATGTGAGCCCTCTGACCCTCCATACATGCATGCACAATAATTTCCAAACCTCATTAAAAGCAGACAGGGTCAGGGTCTGATGTCTACGCTGGCTTTATTGCAGCAACTGTTACATGTTCTAGCTGTGTGTTCAGTGATTGTATGTATGAGGGCAGAGGGAGACATTACAAAGGGTTTTATAGTTGGAACAGCCTTGGGAATTGTACTGCCATACCCATAGCTGCCCATATAATCCTGGAGGAGATCACATGCTGACACAGTATCTAGTTCAGCGCCCTGTGAATTATGGCCTCACTAGAGACAGGATCCACTGAGGCTGTCTTTATTTTATTCTCTGTCCCTCATCTTGGATTTTCAGTTTTATATGTGTGTGTCAGTGTGTAGCCAGAGGAGGGAGGGTGTAAAGTTGTGTGTGTGTGTGTGTGTGTGTGTGTGTAATGGGGGAAGGGAGGGTATAAACTTGACTGTGTGTATGTGTGTTTATGAGTGAGTGTGAGACAGTATAAGGACAATAGCAGCCAGTTACTCTCCAAGCTCCATCGGCCCATTGCATGCAGGTGCCACAAAGCTCCAGTCCTCTTAATGAGGCTTATGGAAATGATCTATTCCACAACACCAGCAGCCCTCTTGCAGATTGTCCATTATCACTGCACCTTTCCCTTCTCCTCCTTTTCAGTCCTTTGATTTCCTCTTCTTTTGTCTTTCCTTTGTCTTTCCTTTCATTTCCTCTCTATTGCCACTTCTGTCTCCTCCCTTTTCTTCTCAGCTTCTCATTCTCCTCCCTTCGCTTTCCACTCACTTGTACGCCGGTGTTGTTCCTCCTGTCATCATTACCTTGTTGTCTCTATCATTTTAAATCAGCCACTCCAGTGCTCTGCTCCATCCCTTCAATCCAATCTTCCTTTGGAAAAGCGCTATAGTGCAATAGTGGCTCACTGCAGTGTCTATGTTATTGCCAGAGGCTATGAAGAAATCTGTTTAAATGTTGGCAGAATGAAAGATTTAGCGTAGAGGGAAATGAAATGGAGAGGAAGAGAGGAACGGAGCCATCAATGGGGATCTAACCAACCACTTGAGCCCACTCCTCCGGGATGGAGGGATTACAGTGTGTGTGTGTGTGTGTGCGCATGCGCATATATTAGCACGTGTGTGTTCGTATGTACATGTTCGTGTGAGTTCTAAGATGTAAGGCTTTAGTGAGAAATAATTGATACACATGTACACAATAGTACAGGTGCAGCACACATGCAATAAAATACCTCAGTGGGTTTTCTTTTTTCTGCCTGACAAACTCTATGCCGCTGAGAAATCCACTTATCGGCAAAGCACAACATACACACTGTCCTAGATGCATACAAATGGCCGTCTCAGCTTCAGTAGAGAGAGCAGGTTCATTATTGAATATCTCCAGCTTAGACATTAATAACTCTGTTTTTTATCTACTCTCTTACCTTATTTTTCTATTTTTCTTCATCTATCTCCCGCTGTCCTACGACAACCCCCCTCCCCCTCTCCCCCTCCCCGTCCCCCTCCCCTCTCTCTCTCAGACTGTGTGAAGGGCTACTATAAGAGAGCCAAGGCCCATGCTGCAGTGTGGAATGAAAAGGAGGCCAGGAAAGACTTCAACATGGTGGCCAACCTGGACATCACCCTGGCCTCTCTCGTCCGCAAAGAGCTGAACGCCCTGTCGGAGCGCATGAAGGAGAAGTACTGGGAGGAGAAGGAGCAGTACTGGAACATGCTGGAAAAAAAGGAGGAGGAGGACAAAAATGAGGAGGAGGAGGAGGAGGAAGATGATGAGGAGGAGCAGAAAGAGAAGGAGGCAGAGAGTGAGGACATGGAAGAAAAAGAAGAGAACACGGTGACTAAAGATGAGGCGAAAGAAGAAAGTCGGTCCGAACATGCTGGAGTCCATAAAGAGGAGGAAGAGACTGTTCAGGTTACAGTGACTGGGAGAACAGGCAATAAAGAGGATGCAGTCTGTTCCGAGATACAGCCAGAGATCAATCCAAATGCTTCCCGTGCAGCTGAGGGGAAGGACTGGCAGCAGATGTTACGGCTGGTCATGTTCCTCCAGGACGAAGGAAACTTCCTCATTAAAGAAAACCGCTATGAAGAGGCTTCTGTAAAGTTCAAGGAGGCCATCGGATACGTGGACGTTCTCCAATATAAGGTTAGTGTAATTGGTTATATAGTGAAGGTAGTTTGGAAACACACACACAGCAAAAATAAATATGAAATAGGGCCTTTTTTTGCGAATGAGGATGCTCCTTTTGACTATCCAGATGGGCTTTTGTATTGGGAATCAGGAGTGATGCTCACCATACCAGTTCAATCCATTCAGCATGATTACCTGTTATAGAATGTGTCAGAAAGTGCTCTTACATAAGGCTTGTGGCTCACTCTGGCTTGTAAACTGTAATCATCTGTCATTGTTGCTTTCTCGCTGAAGAGCAGCTGTGGCATTGTAGGTATGCCGGCAAACTGGAGAGGAGAGGAGAGAGAGAGAGAGAGAGGACTAAAAATAACAGATACCCTCGGAGATTTCACTGTGACAGGGCTCGCCCATGCATCTTCCTCTCTGTCTTAAACTTCCTCTCGTCTTACACACCTCCCTCTCTGCACACACACACACACACACACACACACTGTCCTCCCGCTCTCCTCATCAACCCACCCTCCTCCATCTTCATTTCCGCATGTACCAATCTCCTCCTCCTGTTCTGATCTTTCCTCTACCCCACTGCCTTCCCTCTCCATCATGTTCAACATCCAATCTTCCTCCTCATTTCTCTCAACCCTCCTTCTCTCATCTCTCGTCCTCCTCCTCTCACACTCGTTCATTCTCACTTATGTGTCATCCCGGTCCCTGCTTTCTCACCATCTCCTCTGGCATCTCTCTCCCCTTCACCTCTCCTTCACCTCCTCCTCATCGTCATCCCTCTTTCCACCCGCCCCCTTCCTCTCTGTGAACTCAGCAGGTGGACCGACAGGGTGAAGACTGGGAGTCCCTGGAGAAAGTGCGTCTTCCACTGACTCTCAACCTCAGCCATTGCATGCTGGAACTGCACCAATACCAACAAGTAGTGGAACTCAACAACAAGTTGCTTAACAAGCATAAAGGTAATGCATCGTCGTGCGAGAGAGAAGATGGAGTTTGGGGCTGGGCAGGCAGACAAAACAGGAATCTGAGAGAATCAGAGCGAGAGAGGGAAGCATTTAGATATCGAAATAGATACACGAGTATATAAACATGCTGCATTTCAGTTTTTCCTTATATACCTTCACTTTTGAGCTGAGAAATATCAAGATCTGTTGACAGTACAAATGCCTGGCCCTCAGCAGACGCCTGCCTCCACGCTGCAACAAGGCTTGATCTCTCTGTTTACTGGGGAGAGAAACCAAACATTCACAACCGCAACGCTCAGTCTCTCTCTCTCTCCCCTGACACCCACCCATGGACATCACAGTCAGAAATGAATTCATTGTTTTCTCTTTTTGTTTTTTTTGTTACTGAATTATTTATTGTCGAGGCTGATGTGAAACGGTTGCGCTTATGCTTTCCTTCGCTCTTGATTTACCTCCCTCCAACTTTCGCCTTCTGCTTTTTTCGAATTCTCTTTGTCTCTCCCTCTCTCTCATATTTCAGCACTGACATTCAGTGCAGCAATTTTATCATTTTCACTCCCTCCAATGCTTTATTTTACTTATCCTTGATTCACCTTTACTGCCATCCAATTTTCTTCTCGCTCGCCTCTTAATTATCTCTCTGAACCACTAATTTTTATGCCCTTCTCCTGTTGCCTTTTAGGTTCTCTATATATTTCTGTCATTTATGCCCTCCCTTTCTCTTTTCTCTCGCTCCATAGGGAACTTTAAGGCAGTGTACCAGCGGGCGCGAGCGCACTCTGCCTTGTGCAACGAGGACGAAGCTCGGAGGGACTTTGCCAAGGTGGAGCGCTTGGACCCGAAGTTCAAAACCATTGTGCGACAGGAACTGAAGAGGCTGGGTGAGAACATCCGCATCATGCATGCCAGCCAGAAGAAGACCTACTGGGAAGCAACCCAGGATAAGTGGGGACCCGGTGGAAGCAAGGCCAAGGCAGCAGCTGCGAAGGCAGGAAAGAAGACTGTCAAATTTGCACAGAAAGCTGGTGCCACAGAAGAAGAAATTGGAGCAAAGGCGAAAAATGAAGACAGCAAGGTGGAGGAGCAGAAAAGCGCAGAGAAACCAGGCACTGCTGAGACCGAAGGAGTGGATGATGCAGAAACGGTGGAGAAAAATCCAGATGTGAAAATAGAAGAGAGGAAGAAAGAGATAGAGTGTAGGGGAGCAAGCGGAGAGAGGGCAGATAGTGAAAAGAAAGAGAGTGTTGTGGTCCGGGGGGACAGGCAGGGAGCACCAGATAATCGAGTGGGAGATGAAGATAGCGATCCCGCGTCCACCGGCACGGCCAAAGATAATGTAGTGAGCAAGAGATCAGGGTCTGATAAGGGCAGAAAGAAGGTCAAATGCCAATCAACTGCTACACACGGCCCAGGCAGAACAAGCCAAGGGAACAAAGCCGCCAACGATAACGCAGGAAATGGTGGCGCTCAATCAGAATCAACCAATGGGTGCAAATTGTCTGCTGCTCACCCAAAGGCCACGGGGGAAGCTGGGGATGGAGAGAGGTTAGACAGACAGATAAATAGACGTGAGACAGAGGAGAGGGGGAAAAGCAATGTGGATGCAGGAGGTGAAACAGAAGGAAAGGCCGGTGATAAACAGCAGACTGAGGTAGCGGGTGAAGCTGCGCCTCAGGTCACAACAGGAATTATCGATCCTGCCACCAAGAAGTCCAAACGTAAACACAAGAAGAAAAATTAATATAAACAGCACATATTTGGCACCACACTGTTACATGTTTCATTATTCGATTCTCAAAGGGATAGCTGGAGGCTCTTAAAAAGCACAGGCAGACGATGGGTATGCCAAATAGAAAGTTTTTTATTTCTGTACACAAAGAGTAGAAAGCAGCCAGTAACCCACTTGTTATTAAAAAGCCTTTCTTCAGAAAACATTTTATACAGATTAAAAACTCCAGAGAAAAGACAGCAAGAAGTGTTTGAGTGCTGTACATGGAAAATAAATTAAAACAAAATTGAGACCATTAAAACATAAACAATAAACATATGTATGATTAATGAGGTATATTAACAGTGATTAAAAAAAAGACACCTCCGTTCCACAGTAAAGTATGACAAATGGTCTGTTGAGTATGTCACGTTTGTGTGTGTGTGTGTGTGTGTGTGTGTGTGTGTGTGTGTGTGTGTGTGTGTTAAGGTAGGATAGTGTTATCGAAACCTTGTTTGAGGTTAGGTGATTCATTGCCCTGTCATGTGAGAGACGACATACAAGCGCGCTCGTCCTCGTTAGGAGCGTTGATGCATGATACTGAACATGGGAGGTCCGACGCAGACGCAGGGGGAATAATGAGAAGAGTCGTTAGGACGTTGACCTGCTACATGCAATCCAGAGGCCTGCAGAGCGATACAGATCCCTGCAGCAACGTCCTCCGTGGCGACTGCTGTCTCTGCGGAGAGCCTTTCTCTTCAATCACGCAGCTTCGGTCACGCTACAGGGAGCAGGCTATGTGTATTTATGTGTGTGTGTGTGTGTGCTTGTGTGTGTGTGTGTGAGGAGGATGGAGATGGGGGAGTTAGGGATGTAGGGAGCCACCCGCAGCGCCGCCTCCCCACCCTCACACAAATTCCTAGATGATCACACAACCAGCGAGAGATGTGGGCCGAGTAGACTTGCTCTTTAACTGTCAGAGAAATCCTTTGGCTGGATGTCCATCCATCAAAGGCCACAACATCAGAGGCCGGTGTGTGTCGAACAGCAATGGAGTGGAGAATGTGGGGGCAAACTGTGTATGGATAACACACGGCTCTGTCACATACTGTAGCCACCTGGCATATTTACTTTCTTCTGCCTCCTCTCTCATTTACTCTCTATATTATCTAAAAATAAACAAGACAAATGTTGACATGCAACCCTGCGGGGAATGCTTTCTCATTTTTTCCGCCAGCTGTCACTCTTACATCATTTTGTGTACCCGCAAAGGACCAACGTACAAAATATGGAGATACAAGTGTGAGGGAGGGGGTGATCATCAATGTGTAATGAGATGTATGAATACCAATAAAGAAGTGCTCTGTGAGTAAACATTCCTTGGAGTGGCTTTTTTTTTCTCTCCCAGCAGCAGAGCAGCTCTTTGTTCTGACTTCTGAGAGCTTGACATATACTTAAGCAATGCCAGCGCTGAGATCGATTCAACAGATGTTGATGATAATGACTATCTTTATCAGCTAAACGGTGGCAGGCTTCAGCGGAGGGGTGTGCAGGGAGAGGAGAGTTGTGTTTTGGTGGAAACAAGGCACTCTCTTGCTTCCCATAAGGCTATTAGCATTTGTGTTATGAAAAGCACATCACCTTTCCAACTCACAAACCTGCGGAGCTGCGTCCTTGGGGACAGTTCCCTAGCAACACTATCAAAACTAACAGGCAGCGAGTGCTGTGAAGGATGATGTCAAATGTGAACGCTGTGTGCCTGGAGGGGCAGCCCATAACGAATGCAGCCATGGGATTCAAACTCATATGTGATGGCAGGTAGTGAGGTCAGAGTGTCTTTAAAGGTTCAAGATGAATTCCTAACTGTGCACCCCTGTCTTCCCTATGGGAATGAGGCTGGATGATTGCCGAGAAACACAGAAAGCCACAGCTCACTTGTTTCAGGCAACCTCTTGTCCGTTTCTGGAGATTTGCTGTGGCAGGCACATCAAAGTGGATCTCTCCCACCAGCCCAGGAGCGGTAAATGGAATCCTTTCTTCGCCTTCCCTCTCTTGTCTCTCAGATCTTCACTCCCTCCAAGCATCCCCGGCATCATGGCCTCACTCACCAAAGCCTTATTTGACTGGTGTCAAGGTCTGGACGTTCATGTACTGTGATCTCCTGTACTTTTCCACTCTCTCTCCCACTCTGACCACTGAATAAACCATAGGCAAGGGACTGACGGACACAGCTTACAGCTTAGCCTGATATGCACACATATGCGCACACGCCTGATGCAATCGCCTTCCCTGATTGTAAAAACACAGTGAAAAAGTGCTTTGTGTGTGCAGAAACACTAAGTATTGGTTCGTATGCACTCTGTCTGGATTTAAGGCTTTAATTGACTGTGCTATGTCTAGAATAGAATGCGCACCATGACCCTGGTATGATGGAGGGCAAAGCCATTTTGACCACTAGTCTCCTGGTGAATCTGAAAGCAATTAAGTCAGCATTAGCAAGGGAAAATGAGGCATTCAGAGTCAATGGGGTTGTTCAGCAGACTAGCTACTGTTCATTTCAAATCTACATGTAGGGGGAGGAGATTATGGATGAAGGCAGCGTAGGACTGCATTATGGTGGCGTGCCTCGTCCCCCTGTAGCGTTTGGAATTGGCCTGGTGGAGAGCTTCAGCCTAGCAGCTCTAGTGCCTGCAGCTCCGTCCTTCCCTGTCTCTGCACACAGCAGGAGAACACTAAGAGCCCAGAATGGGCGCCTGCATGCTGACATTTATCGGCAGACACTTTCTAACAAAACCCATTGAACTACAATACAAATTGGCTCCATATTGAGAGCTTGTCTCTGCACCCTGCGAGCCAAAAAGATGCAAAATCATTACTGATGCTTCTCCGCCTCTGTGGATGTGTATGTGTGTTTGTATTGATGCAGTACAGTACAGTGGGCATGCTTACTGATCATGCAGAGAGCGAGAATTTCACGTATTTGTGCATGTTGAGGGAGGGGTGTAACTAGGGAGAATGGATGTTTACATTTAGCATTTGTGTGTGTGTGTGTGTGTGTGTGTGTGTGTGTGCGTGTGTGTGTGTGTGTCTGCACGCACATGCGTGTGGTTCTATATGAGCGTAGAGGGCTCACTTCAAAAAGTGAAGCATGGGAGCAACACGCAGTTCGAGAGGATTAGAGGAACAGTGTGTGCACACAGAGGCGCTGTGCTAGCGGGCACTTTGGCTGTCTTAAATAAATCATGGGTTTAACTGATGATGTGTCAGTCCCACACAGTAAATAAGCTCGTTGTGGGTGCTGTCGACTCCCTGACAATCTACACTGCACAGCCACATGAAATGCAGTCAGCCCAGCCCAGATCTAGTCTACAGCAGTGAGCTTTAACACACCACCTGCCTTCAAAAAACAAACAAAAAGTAACAAGCATGATAACACATTCAAAAAGGAAAAAATACCTCACAAACACACTGAAGTTACTGGCATTCTGACAGAACAAGGGGATCCTTCTCACTCAAAACTTGCAATTCCAAAGTCCTTTTCATACAAGGTCCAATTTGTGCTGTGGACTGATATAAAGCTTCACACCTCGAGTCGACTACACAGATGCTGGTTAGCACAGTGTCTTGGCTGGGCACTAATTTTTTCCCTTGACTTTAGTCTCTCCCTGACCTGCTTGCTAACGTTAGTCTCCTTTGGCAGGTTAACGCGGCGTCAGGCTGTGCCGCTAATGTTAGCCGAGTTAGCAACCACAGCCTGGCCGAACGGACGTTAGCATTAGCCTTTAGCCGCTTGCGTGAGAAAGGCTTCTAGTGCACAGAGTTCCAGTAGAGGGTTAGCTCTGGGTAAGGTAGCTGCTGGAGCGGTCGCAGGGCCTGGTGTGGTGTGGCGGTGACCTCAGCCATACGGAGCCGCCCGCAGTCAGGCCTCCCATCAGGCTTCACTCTGCTCTTCAAGGCCCGCTCTGGGTTAGATGAGTGAGGTGGTGCCTGAAATTAGGAAGGAGAAGAAAAAATGGAATTAGGGATGCATTGACAGTTTTTTACAACACATACAACACTGTGGAAGCAGCGTTGGTCATAATAACTAAGAAAGTTCTGTAATTATGATAATCCCTGTCTTTGTTCAAATTACAGGCTTTGCACTGCCCTGCATGATAAATGCAGCTTGCAAAATGTGACACTGACACTCTCTCTCTCTCTCGCTCTCTGCCTCTGTCTCGCTCTCTCTCTATTTTACTCCTCTCCTGCTGCCATTTAATCTCCCTGCCCCTCCCCTCATCTATTGACCCGCAGCAGTACATATTTGCACTCCTCTCCATCTCTCACTCTCCCTGGGGTGACGGCAGAACAAAGAGACTGTGCGTCTGAAGCGGGCTGCTAATGCTGCTAGGATCCGTCGAGCCGAGCCCAAACTCACCCGGTTCAGAAGGGAAGACGTTCCTCAGCTGCTCAATGACCTCCTGGAGCTGCAGCACCGTGTCCTGTTCATGCTCCATATCATCTCCTGACACGCACACACACACACAGACACACACAGATACACACAACTTTAGACCTCTAAGGGTGGACAGGGGTGGGGGACATGTCTGGTTTCAGGCTCAACTTGCCAGTCATGCATATGCCAAATGTGGTCTCACTGGTGTGTCAACCGCACATTTCAGCTTCACCACACGTATCTGACCTGCTGCTTCAGTGTCAGTGGTCTCTCTGCTGGCCGGCTCCCCATGGTGCCCCCCTCCGGACACAGGAGACGACAGGGTTGACGGTTCCGACCCGTTGGCCTCCGAATCGTCTTTGGGCTGTCAGAAAAGACCGATTACTATTCACTGCAACCTCCTGCGCATCATATACATCATACTGTATGTTTTAGACTCAGATAGCAGAGCCGGAGTCAGTTTTCCTTTCAGATAGTAATGAATGTGATGGTTAATGGCATCCAGCCAGCAGTCCTCAATTGGCATCTCTGAGTGGGATTATACAAAAAAAAAGAAAAACGGGCAATTTTTCCCGACAGCTGTTACAAACGACCATCAGAATACAGCGTTTTGCACTTTGATAAACAGATGGAAAGGACCGGAAGAATGAGAGACGGAGACTGAATTGCACCGCACACGGCAGTATTGCACAAGACTCACTGACAGGGGTGGGGGCAGGTCTGAAACCACAATCAGAGGCGCATAATGTGACTCACCAGCAGTTTCCCCAATATGCAACCCACTGTGCTTGAGTTTTGTTGTGTTATTTTTTAGCAATACTGTAGCAATACTCAAGAGGAGAGTAAGTTTGGCGGTTGCAGTGAAACTGGGGTCTCTGCAGAGACTGGGAGGGATTCAGACATAGTTCCACAATCTACAAAGGCAGATTTTACAGTACTTTTTAAGGAAATTAAAATGTGATATTGGTCCTGAGAGAAAAGGAATACAAATCTCCCTTATTTCCCTCCCTGCACCATTTCATACAGAAAAAGATAAGCTTTGGGGCATGAATAATTCTTAAGCAGTAAAAGAATGGCAGACATTTTGGCCATAGAATGGAGAGAAAGTCCAATCCACCACCCTTAACAAAGACACCTTGAATTCAAATTTTTTTTTTACGTAGACTTCTGCCTCCTCTTTCCACTAAATGATCCTTCCTTTGCCACACTCTCAGTCTCTTTTCTCCATTCTCAATTTCCAAGTCTTTAACCTGAAAGAAAATTGTCACCCTTTACCTGTCTTTCTTTTTCTCTCGTTGTCACTCACTTCTCATGCCTCTCATTACCTAGTGACCTGCGTCTGCAATTTACACCTCTTCTCTCGCTGTTCCAACTTTACACTTTCTTATTATAGTAACCCAGTAACTCAGAGTCAACTCCCACTCCTCCCCTCCATCTCTTTCTCACACCTTTCCTCTAGAGCAGCAGTAATCTTCTCCATTAAGCTATAGATCGTCTCAATCTCTACAAAGCTTGCCATCCCTCTTAACTCTTGCTAGTTTTTATCCTCTCATTACTGGCTTCTCTATACTACATTATGTATTCCCTCCTACACCTGGAGCAGCTGAACGCCCCACCTTCATATCTTCAGTCTCCAAATTTCACATTTTCAGGGAAGCGCTGCCTTTTTTCATGTGTTTTGAGTTTTTTTTTTATATGAACCTGCTTTGCCTCTTTGTACTTTAAGACTGCTTGTGAAGCACTGCACTCCCAAAATTCTCATGTACAGTATGTATCCTGATGCATACAAATGTCTAATACAATTGAACTTGAATTTGTCTGCCTGTGCCCTCTATTCAAACTGCAGCTCTCCCTCTGCTCCTCTGCTCTTCCCCAGCTCACCCTGCCACAGTTTACACTTTACACTTATTTTTTCAGCTGATGCTGTTATCCAGAGCAACTTGCTCAAGGACAGCTTAACAGCACACACTGTTGATGGACCGCAGGGATCAAACCTGTGACCTTCAGTCTTTCTAAGCCAGGCTGCCATCTCTCCCCCGCTCACACACACACACACACACACCTGTCACAGTAGTTCCCCTGCAGTACCTGTAGCAGTAGCTCCCTGAGCCTGCGCAGCTGGGACTCCAGCTGTTTGTTGTGGTCCTCGAGGATCTGCATGCGGGTCTCCAGGCGCGTCTTGTGTTGGCGGAGGACCCGCGCCTCGGCCAGGAGCTCCTCGTCCTGCTGCCCATCCACCGTGGGCGAACCCGGACCCCCCTCTCCGGATTCGGTCAGCATGGGAACTGACGCCGCCTCCTCGTGCTTCCACTTGAGCCGCCGGTATTCCCCTTGCAGCACCCTGCAGGACCCGCAGTACAGGACAGACGGAGAAAACAGACAGGGCAGAGAAAACAGTCAGTCCCACATGATGGTGGAACACATAAAATACACACACGCTCGGACACACACACACACACACACACACACACACACAAACTGGAGATGTGTGTTTATATTTATCCAGCAGTCATTTAGCACAAGCAGAAATGTGCTTATGCATAATAATCTGAAATGTTGTGTTTGAGAGCTGCAATTATAGTAATGTACTACATGCATAATCGCCAATACATAAAAACAATGCAGCATGGGGCAAATGTATTGTTGACACCTTAACACACAGAGAGCAATTATCCTCATTTTGAATATGAGCTGCAGTAAATCAGTTGCTCTTATCTCATTGTGAGTGTAGATAGGGCCATTAATTGACTGAGCCATGAACTTTTACTAATTGTGTTAATTTTCCACTGGAAAATCATGGATCAGTATATCAGCTGCCAAATTGGTAGTGAACATCGGTTGGGGGCAACAAAAACTGTACATGTATTGATCGTATTGTTCAGATGTCGGCCATGAGAGCCACAGTAGAGGACATAAACTAAGCTAGTGCAGCCACTAGTAATAAATATGGACGACAGCGCACACTGTAGCGTCATAACAGCAGACATACATTACAGAAAAACTGAACTGGGTCAAGGTTTCAGACACCCACGGGGCATGTGTGTGTGTATGTGTGTGTATGCGTGTATCTCTATGTATATGTCTGTCTCTGTGTGTCTGAAAAGGTCAGGGGCAAATAGAAGACAAGAGAAATTTATTCATATGAATCATGCCTAGGAAGGTTGCCTCTGGTAACAAATTAAGTAGATAGGAAAAAGAATTTACCTCATTTAGGGAAATTGTCTGCTACTAGGACACAATAAATCCAAATTAAGCATAGCATCTAAAGTGATGTATTTCAAAAACATTTTATACACCGATGTGTACATGATGTGTGAATCCATCATATAGCCTCTTGCTGTCTGTTGCACAGACCACCAAGAAACTATCAAATAGATTTTTTTAAAGCATGAAATACAGGTGTTTACATCTTACTACCACGTTTCATTTCATTGTACTGTGAAGTTGTACACAGAAAATTCAAATTTTTTTTTTAATCAAAAGGCTCCTCAAACTTCAGTAAGATTTAGACAGTGAGTAATGTTTACTCTCAGCAGGAGGTCTTTGAATGGCATCAGACACCCAGAGAAACACAGTGTGATGCCTCCAGATGAACACACATATGCACACACAAACATATTACTGTGAGGCCCTTTACTAAAATCATTCCCTAACACAAATCTCTAGCCTCTCCACCACATGCTGAATCTCAATGATTGCCCTAACCTAAACCTAATCCTAATTGTAATTTTAACCCTAAACTCAAGTGCTAACCCTGAAACAGTCCCTTAAAGAAGAGGATCTGCAAACTATCCTCACTTTGGGGGCATTCCTTATCTTTCTGTCCTTCTGAGGACATTTGGTCCTCATGGGTATAGAAATAAAAGAAAAAACACACGCACACACGACCAGTTTTTGTCCTGGCCACAGACCTGTTCTCGTTCTCCAGGCGGGCCAGGGTGCGTTGGAGCTGCTCCTTGTCCTGGTGCTCCAGGTGGGCCAGCAGCAGGTGCTGTCCGCAGGGTGAGTCATGGTCCAGGGCGGGGCTGGAGTGACGCAGGAGGTACTGATCTTCATCCCTGAGTCCCCCACACAGGAGACAGCACACTGAGCCACCAGCACACAGCCACCAGCAGCACAAAGCAGAGCCAAGGACAGCATGGGAGAGCGGACAGGACGAGGCGAGGCGAGGCAAAGCCAGGCAGGACAGGGCAGCACAGGCCAGAACAGTGCAGGACAACGAAAGGCAAGACAGGACAAGACAGTGAAACAGGACAGGACAGGACAGGATGGGACGGGGCAGTACTGTGAAGGCAAAGCATGGCACTGTGTAAAGTTCACAACCAGCTGGGTTACATTTTGCTCACCAAATTGTTAAAATAAGACTGGGTTGAGAATGGAATAGAAAATGTAATGTGTAGATCTATAGTAGTAGACCCTAGGCTGTAAAACAATAAATTAATGAATTAATGTTTAGCAGTTATTTTGATGGGAACACGACTGTCTGTCAATTTTATAGTAGGCAGCAATAATGCTGTGGGCTAAGATAGCACAACACACTGCTTGATTTAGCCTAAGTTAACTGCAAGCTGTAGGCTTTGCATTGTAATGCCAAATTATACATCAGGGGGGCATTAATATGCCTAGTTTTACCAGACTGTTTATGGCTACAGATGACCAGATCCACTTTAGTCTACGTTCCATATGTTACAGCACACCTCTGGTACTTTAAGAACAATTATTTAGGCTACAGCCTTCTGCTAGCCAGCATGTCCTGCAGAATTAAATTATCCAGACCTGAAATATTTTTATTGTCCATAAAGTGGCAATTACCAGCTAACATGAACTCTGGACATCGCAGGAGAGCACTGAAAGAGGGCAAAGGCCGCACAGATAGGCAGCAAAGTACAGGACAGACAACAGTTTACTGCCAGCCAAGCAACAGCTGGAGGCACAGAAAGCACAAGATCATGTACAGAGCCATGCAGCTGTAACAACAGAGAGGCACTGACAGACAGAAAGACAGGCGGCAGAATAAGACACAACAAGGCACAAAGGCACAAGAGCAGAAAAAAACACTGCTACACATAAGGGGTAGAAGAGATGAAAAAGTGTATACACACACACACACAGACACTCATGCGTACAAATACACTCTCGGGCATAAAAGCACCCACAAGCATGTACATCCATGCACAGACACACATTTTTTCTGACAAGGCTCCACCCAAGCAATAGATACATGCACATGGCAGAAAAGGCATAGGAAGCAGGCTTGAGAAGCACAGATATCAATAATGAAAAGCGCTCACTGACAGTTGTACATGTTGGAAAGTTTGTCTAAGCCTAAAACCAGTAGGTATCGTATGTGGTGTCACTCGCAGCCCTCTCTCACAGCACACACACACACACACACACACTTAAAGCACATTTATACAAATATAATGAGCACACTTAGCAATGTATACACACAAACACACACTGGGAGCCCTAAAAGGACCCAAAACCTTTTGAACAGAGCCACTGGGCTAGCAACCTTGATTTTAAGGCGCCATTAAAAAAAAAGGAGAACCATTTGAAAGGGAAGACGTGGTTGAACACCCACACACAGAGACATGGACATAGACACACACAAACACATGATCGTGACCGGACTCACCCACTCTCTCAACCCAGTACTTTCCCAGCATTCTCCAGTGAGGACTCACCTTATTGGCTGCCTCATTCACATCAAAGCTCCCTATCCCTGTCCCTTCTGTAACCTAACCAGTCCCCTCCCACTCAACCAACTTCCATCCTCTAGAAACACAGATGCATACACAAACAAACAAACAAACACACACACATTATGCATACACAAGCACACTTCCTCTCTCCCTCCCCTCTCCCTCCCCAGCAGGTCCTGCCACAGTCTTTAATCACAGCGGCTGCATACATGATGAAGGGGGAGTGTGTGTACTGTCACGCCGTGGGTTATTTTCATTATGGGGCAGATTATTCATGTGATTGCCCAACCTTTCAAACATACATGTGCATGCACGCACACATACACACAGACACACAATCAATGTATCAAGTGAAGTGGATGTACACACATACACAGAAACACACACACACAAACACACCCTGTTGGAAGGCCATGGCTGTAATGAGAAGGGTTCGTAGTGCGGGGGTGGCAGTATACTCACAGACTTTCATCAGGAGACAGGCTATCCGTGAAGAATGAACAATTCTGGCTCTCCATTTCCGCCAATCTATATATACACACACACACACACGCGCGCACGCGCGCGAGGCATGTGCACGCATACGCACACACAAGCACATATTTACCCAGATATGCGTACATACACAGACACACAGACACACAGAAGAGGAATACAGACGAGCTGATGAGTCACAGTACTTCTTGGAGCAAAAGCAACAGATTGATGCTATCGTACACTGGGGAAGATCGGCCTTCCTCAAACAAGAGATGAAACAATATTCAGTACAGTTTAGCTTTTGAGTGCTGCGGATAAGACCTGTCGCCCATTAGCATTATGGACTGCAACAACTGGAACGGAACGACAAGCTGTTCAGAAACATTAAACAAGACGACCATGTGGGAAAATTGCACAGAAAATGTAGCTTTACAGAAGGAAGGACAACAATACAGAGAATATATGTGGTGAGGCGCACAGGCTATGGAAATGTCCATAAGGAGAGAGATATCTTGACAAAATGCTGAACACGGTCTACCAGCATGCAGTCAATAAAAGCCTTTTGAGTACCCTTGAAATGTGCGGCTCTCCAGCACCACGGACAGCATCTGCTTTGGGAGCTGGAGGAGGCGAATAGTGAGCTGCTGTGTGGCTCTTCAGGACCAAGGACAGCACCTCTACTTATGTATTCTGTCCCTGTCGACTACATCTGGACAGTCGCACTGTAGTACCTGCTGCTCAGTCGGCTGTTTCAGCATAACAAGGTTAAAGTGTTGTGGTGAGGCAGCATTTCCAGTACGATGAAAATTCTGGGTTGTTACACTGTTGTTTTCTTTGGGTTTGTTGGCATAAACATGAGCAAAAGTGGAATAAAAAAAGATCCAAAACGGTGTGTAACATGATGTGATGGTTAAATTAAACAACAACAATGTGACGCTAGACACATGCAAACTTTTGGGCCGAGTATGGCTTGAATGTAGTATGTTGAAAATGTCCACATGCTGCATGTTACAGTGTGCATTATGGTTAATATGCCGTTGGGCTTGTGCATGTGCTTAACAGATTTCAGACATAGCAGGGGACCGTGTTTGTTTTAACACCATGGACAGTAATCAGCTCCCAGTCCACAACTTCCCCTGTTAACAGGCCAGCCAGAGATCGGTGAACTTTGCTTTAAAAATCCACCCTAAAACAGCTGTTAAAACAGCTGTTGGAGATGTGCCTTGCATTTCTTTGTTTGGTGGTGTTTCTTCTCTCTATTCCTGTGGATAAATGGCCAGGTGTAGACAACTGTTTGATGGTAGAAAAAGCAGCTATCTAAAAGATCAGTGGTGAACATCAGGTTTTTAAGTCAGCCGCTGAGAATCAGAGTGTAGACCTACCATTTTGCAGCAATGTTCCACAGTCATACAGGGAGAAATCCATCATAAAAGAGGCAGAGAGACCAATTTCTCCACTGACAGTAGCTTCAATAATCCATAATGCAACGCAGCCACAAGACATGTTGTGTTTTGAGACAACTGTGCCACTTGCTTTTTTCGTCTGTAAAACTCTCGCTGCGCTATTGTTCTTTCCACCTAAACATATTCATAGTATTCTGTTACATCACCACACCGCCATCTTGGTAGGAAAATAACAGGTGATTATAAGCAAATGACAGCCACAGCCAATGAGCTGTGTATATGGTAAAGCCCCATATTGGTAGGAAATGCATGTGACATCATGGGAATACTGTGAATAGCCCACACCTGAAAGCAACAAGTTCATCTCCATTCTTGGATGGGGTTGTCAAAACTCATTCTGGGAAATGTAGGAAATCGCTAACTGACGTAGAAGTAGATGAGGCAGGCTGAGGGAAAGTGGGTACACCAAAAAATTTAGAAAAATTACAACACTTGCATCACAAAATAACTCCTGGAATGCATTGATCACATCACAGATCAACGATATCAAACAGTGTCAAAGTATAGGTTGGATTTTAGCACAGAGCGCCAACCCACTGATGCAAATGTGCTAAGGGCCTCCTGGACAAACACACACAAATACATAAAAAACACACACATGCATGCAAGCCACATATCTACATAAAAAGCACTCCTAAATCTGCACTCCCCCCCCCCACCCCCCACCCCACAGCCTACAAAGAAACACACCCCTACCCACCGTGCCGCATCGTCTTCCGCAGAATGTCATCAGCTGAAGGAGTGAGGGATGGGAGGAGGAGGGGTGTGTGATGTGATGTAGAGGTTGTCAGGGAGATTCATATTACATCCCAGTTCTTCCCAGTTCCCCCCCCCCCCCCCCCCCCTCCCCCCAACTGGGACCAGAACACAGAGAATTTAGGATTTATCCATGTCCTGTTACAGAAGGTTCCGGCCTCTGAACCTGACCGCTCGTAATTCAATCAGCGAGGCTATTCATCAAGTGGCCTCCACAAACCTCCAGTCTCTGCCAGGGACAATAGCAAATGAGATGGGAAAGGGCAGAAAGTAATGGGGAAGAGCTGTATATGTGTGTGTGTGTGTGTGTGTGTGTGTGTGTGGTGTGTGTGTGCGCACGTGTGTTTAGCTTTTCCAGCGACTGAAAGGAAATGAGAAGATGAAGAGAGCACTTGCAGAGGGTGAGGGAGGAATTCCTAACAGAGTTCTATGAAGAGGTTTTTTCTCTTTTCTTCATCCTCTCTAAGATGTCGAATCAGTACTGATGATGAAAGGAATGAACTCTACTCTGGTACCGAGAGAGGGAGGGGGGGGAGGGGGAGGGGGGGAGAGAGAGAGAGAGAGAGAGAGAGAGAGAGAGAGAGAGAGAGAGAGAGAGACTGTCTGTGTGTTTGACATGCCAACGAATCTGGTCCTTTAGAGCTCACCCCAAACATCAAATACCTAATCTCCCTGGAGATGACTGGAGACTACATTATTACCCTGGATTAACACATATACCCCTCATTGGCTGAAGGGTACTTTTCTCTCTCTCACACACACACACACACACACACACAAACACCTGCACATCTTTCTACATTATAAATGTGTTCTCCCAAGGGCAAAATTTCAGACACTGACCTGCCGTCTCTGACATCCAGTATTTTGATTTCAGCTTGATTTTCCATTAGTGTTCAAAGAGAGCGGCGACGATGATACGGGGAATGAATAAAAATACGTGATTTCTCCCTTTATGCCGTATATACTAACTGACAGGTAGAGAGGCGGGAGGGAGGGAGAAAGAAAGAAAGAACTGAAAAGACAACTGAAAAGTAACTGAGCTGTAGTCAATTTTGCCTGCTGCCACAGGACCGATAAAACACTCGCCCTAGCCATAATAAGGACTGTCTACTCCGATTAGGACGCTGCTCAGATCATGCTGTAGTGTAAGTAGAGATGAGCAAAAAGCGTCCTCTTTTTGCTCATCTCTAAATCTGCAGCTGCCAATACTTATTTATTTTTAGCCAGTACAATTTCTTGATGGCACGCTGGACCAATGTACGGTTGGTTGCTAACAGCACTTCTTTCTACAACTCTTTCTACAACACTGCTTGAACATAGCTATATACACATATAATCAGCTATACAACTAATTCTAAAGGTATGTAGAGTGATAGTAAATTGATAGTAACGTCCTTCTGTGTCAATATTTTCCGGTTGCCAAGGGCTGGTAAGCAAAAAACATTACCCACAAAGAATCTTTTTGACCGGCCAAAATAATAAATACATAGAAATATGTCACCTAACCCATTTTCAATGCTATTTTGTGTATAGAATCAGGTACTGCGTGTTAATTAAAAATTTGTTAACTCACAGTTCATATTACTATTGTTAAGATACTACTTTGAAGATGCTTACCCCAATGATAAAAAGGTTACCAGCTAGTGCGGCGGGTGACCCTTATTGATTTATTCTTATGTGGAAAACCCAGCATGCTTGAAAATCATAAAGACTGCTACCTTTTGTGAAGCTGCATACAAAAGCAAAATAAAATATTCAACTGTGGGAGTTTTTCTGGCACTTTCTCAGCAGGTTACAGGGGGCCAACAGTCTTTCTCGGTGCATGTCTCACTTTTACTAAATTTGATAGTTACGGTGTGACCACTTTTCTATTTCTGGTTTTCTGTTTCATTGTGGTGAAGGCTGTTGGCAGCTACAGTCGGTATGCTACGCCTGTTAAGTTGTTCTAGGTGTCCAGCGTGAGCCAAGAGGCTGTTTGAAGCGAATTATTCTAATTGGCAACAAATTAGTAAACGTGAGAGGACTTAATTATATGGGCTAAAATATATATATGTCAGGAAAAAAGCGGGAGGAAAGGAGTGAGGAGGAAAAAATGGAAGAAGCGAGAGAGAGAGAGTGCGAGAGAAAAAGGGAGAAATACATTTGTGGGGGAAAGACAATAGAAGAGGGGGATCAAAAGAAAGGGATAAAAAGGAAAAAAGGCAAACAGAAAATAGAGGGAAGGGAGAAAAGGGAAAGATAAGAGAGGTAAAGAGGACAATCGTGCCTGCTCTCTTGTTGGTGTGTGTGTCCGCTCTGTTTTGGCAGGGTGTGAAGCAGTTGTGTGTAAGAGCCTCAGGGAAGGAATACACAATGGCACAGTTGCACGTACAAACAAACACACACACACACACACACAACACACTGTAGGCTCAGTGGGAAGATGTGTGTGCAGCTCTGCAGTACTGTGGGCAGCGCTGCCAGGAGTGTGGGAGTCCAGTGCTGCGGCCTGTTTATAACCTGTCAGACAGACACTAATCCACACCGACAGCTCCCAGGTGACCAATGGGCTCACTGCCCTAGCAAGTGACAAGCCGCTAGGCATACCGAACCCTGCTGACCCCCGCACACAACACACAGTACAATCACAAACTGCTCTGCTTGTGTGAGTAAGTGTATGTGTGTGTATGTTTGTGTGTGTGTGTGTGTGTGTGTGTGGAGAATAAGAGAGAGGAAAACTGCTGGGCAGTACAGTCTCCACTCCGGCCAGAGTTCAGCGCGCAACGCAGCCAAATCAATACTTCAATCAGTGTGTGGCGAAGGCTAAGGGGTGAGGGAGTAGAAACGGTAGATGGCGAGGAGGAGAGACGGGAAGAGGGGAGCGGGAGTGGAATGAATATCAAGAGGAGGTGTTGATTTGAAGTGCAGAAAGTAAGAGAGGGAGGGAAAGAGCTTGTTGTATTTATATTTTAGATGGTAGAGTACAGTAAGCCACGTACCTGCTGGCATAATGTTCAATCCTGCTGTGTGTGTCTGCATGGGGCAGCTTGGGTGAGGAGCAAGGCCTAGGAATAATAGAAGTACACAGAGAGTCAACATCAATACCTCACCAAGGCACTGGTAACACTGTGTATGTGTGTGTGTGTGTATGTGTGTGTGCGTTGTTGCAGTAAAGCCAAACTAAAACTTAATTTATACATCTTATTCCAATAATCGCAGACAGTACAGTTGAGGTTGTGACCATGGCAAACTCTCTCGTGAAGAAGATAGAGACAAAAGAGGCTAGATTCTCATCTGTGATATCAAGAGACAAAGCTTAGAGCTGCTCTACTGACAACACAAGGCTTAACTCCTGAAATGTTTGCTTGAGGTTTTACAAGCAACACGTAACCCTAACAGTGACACGATGAACCGCAACATGTACCCATAATCACGGTTAATCATGCTGGGTACTGTCGTAGCCCCAAGCTGTGTCTCTTGATGATCTCACAGATTTTAGTCTGAGCTCTCTTGTTTTTTCGCTTTGGGAGAGATTTCCTCATGTGCATAGATTTACTCTGACCCAGACTGAGATCACAGGAATAACATTATGTTAATTCTGAATAGGGAATTGTCCCTTTAACTCATTTCACTGAGTTAGTGTACTCAAAAGTGGCAGTGCATGATCATTACAGCTGTTCCGGTCTCTGAAGAGTGTATGAATGCCTCTAAGCGTGCGTGTGTGTGTGTGTGTGTGTGTTCCTGAAAGAGAGACAGAGAGAAAGAGAAGAAGGGAGAAAAACAGAGATAGAGATGAGAGTAGAGAGTGAGTCTTTGTGTGTGTGTGTGTGTGTGTGTGTGAGAGAGAGACTGTGTTTGTGAGTGTTTATGTGTGTGACTCACGTCTCGGAGCTCTCGGCTTCCAGCACAGATTGCACTGGCAGGTAACCTCTCTGAGGGTGCTTGCTGAAGTACTGCTTCGACCTGAACTTATTCTTCAGAGTCTTGGCAAAGTCCCTCATCTTCTCTCCCGAGGTGGTCTGGAGTGTGATTTAGGGGTTGACAGGTTGGGAGGGGGCGGGAGGCGGTGGGGGGTGCAGAATAGTGCATGGGTGAGAGACAAATTGCACCACTTAAGACTTGTTTCATATGTTGCTGGCAAGTTTCCCCACACGACCTCATCCAGAATGTGCCCACTCTGCCACGGGGCTCTTCCACCAGTCTGCCGCCTTCGTCTCATTTTGACTTCACTGGACTAGCGTGTTCCTCCCTCTGCTTCCTCATTTAGTGCCTGCCTTATGTCTCTCTCTCCCTCCTCCCCCTCTATGCCCTTTCAAATCGTCCCTCTTTTCTCCCTCACTGGTTTTCTCTCTCCTATCTCTCTCTCCTCCCCTTCTTTCTCTCCTCCTCTCTCCATCATCTAGTAGAAATCTACGGGCGCCCGTCCGCCTAGCCGTCGTGAAAAACTGTATTCGGTTCCAGTTACACCATAACTATAAAATATCGCCCAGTGAAAAAATCATTGTGCAGATGGCTTTTTGCCATATCTCACAGCTCAGCATTGATTAGAGATGAAATCTGGCACCATCTCGGTGCACTCCAGCACTTGCTCACTTGCTAGAGAACTACAAAGAGCTACTCCATTGGAATTAACTCGACTTCGGCGACTGTGCGTGTAGTCTCTTAAGACTAGGGACTTATTGGGGTTTAGTGCTCAATGTGTGTTCCAGATAGCACTTTATGTGTGCACTATGTGAGCCAAAGAGGATGTTACTGCTGAGTGGTACTAAGTCTCTGTGTACTATAGAGCTGGGTGAGGCAGCGTAAGCATACATAACGGCATACACTTAGAGTTTGATAGGGATCTTGCAGCGGAGAGGCACCTAATCTATGTCAGGTGGAAGGAATAGGCAGATAGAGAGTTTTTCTAGAGTGTATGCCCCTAGAGCAGTGGTTTTCAATCTTAATGAGGCTAAGGCCTACCAAAGGTCAAACCCAAAGGCACACCTACATATAGCTGTAGTCAAAATTATGCGGAATATAACACACATTATCATTACATTGTATTTAGAGATATTTGACACTCACACACACACTTCTGTCAGGGGTCAATCCTGTTGATGTGATTTCAGAAATAATTCTAAATTATAAAAAAAAAGTGATAAAATATCATTAACAGCAACTATGGTATTTTATGTGCAACTATAAACATAGCACAAAGCATCAGTAACTACATATAACTACATAAATACAAGTGAAAAAGTACTAGCTAGTCAAAAAAGACAGACCACTAACTTGAAAACAAACCCAGCAACAATGAATAGAGAGCTCATATAATATCAGCTCTACACACACACACACACACACACACACACGCACGCACACACACACGAGACACGCATGAGAAACCAATCCATATACATTTTTTTTGTAGCTGTCACTAGCTAGCTACTGTAAACTTGTCACATCTTCTGATATGCAGCACAAAAATTATTCCCCCTCAATAAAATCAAACAGGGAACATGAATCAAGCCCACTTGGACTGAGCAAATATAAAAAAAAAGAAAAGAAAAAAAGGATGAAATAGCCTCTATTAGGACGTGACTGCTTACACAAATTACTTATTATGTTGCACTGGAAATTAACTCATAGGCTATTCTGGGAAGCTACATTAGACTATGAGTAAAATGCATTGGATGTCTCAAAATTCCACGGCACACTTGAGCTTTCCTCGCGGCACACCAGCGTTTGAAAACCTCTGCCCTACAGGCTTTAGCTGGTGTTCAGTTGGAGCGCTGCATAACATTTGTGAGTCTTACTGGGGTGTAGTACTCCATGATGGGGTAGTGCAGCTTCTTTCCCTTGGTAGTGCGGCCGGTTAGGAAACATGTCTGGCAGATGTCCACATTGAACTGCTTCAGACTGCGATACCTGTCAAGATCAATATGACACAGAGGCTAAACTGATGCTTGTGAGAGAACCAGGCAGAACAGAGTGTGTGGGTGTCTGTCAGTGTGCAGAAAAGAGGTGTGTGTATGAATGTGTATGCATGTATATGTATGTATGTATGTCTGTACAGTATGTATGAACAGTATGTATGTGCAGTATGCATGTATGTATGTATGTATGAACAGTATGTATGTGCAGTATGTATGTATGTATGTATGTATGTATGAACAGTATGTATGTGCAGTATGTATGTATGTCTGTACAGTATGTATGAACAGTATGTATGTGCAGTATGTATGTATATCTGTACAGTATGTATGAACAGTATGTATGTGCAGTATGTATGTATGTTTGTATGTATGTATGTATGTGCTTTTCACATTCCTGTGCTCTAGACCAGGATTACCCAAACTCAGTAATGTATTCTGATTACTTTCAGTTACTTTCAGATTACTTTGCAATATTTGAGGTATAAACATACAGATAACAAAAAGTGAAAAATTACAAAGTTCAGGAAATTTATTTCAGGTTTGCATACAAACATGAATTTTCTTCTGTGCCACATTTTATGAAGATGCAGAACACCTTCTACTATTTTAATGGCCTTCTGAGTTTCTCGCTTATTCTGTATGCGTAATCAGAATACATTATTTTTAGGTAACATAACAAAATACAGTTATATTTTTTTGTATTACTGTTACTACCCAACCCTGTCTCCATTTAAATGGGTTTCCATTTAAACTTGTAGGATTTCACTTCTATTTTGCACACCCTCTTAATTCTGTAATCCATTTCATAATTTTTCCAATTTCCCTCCAGGGATCATTTAAGTTCCATCTTTTCTCATCTCATCTTCTATGTATGTACAGTATATAGTACAGTACATGCATGTGTGTCCATGCACCTATACAAGCGGGCCTACCTGAAGCCCTTGATGGGACACTGTTTGCAGACGTAGCACTTGGCCTGGTGCTTGGCAGACTCTGCGGCCGCCACACGGTGGAGGACAGGCAGCCACACCATCGACTGGGGCTCCAGGCTCATCCACTCCAGGAAGTGGGACACCTCAATGGCAGGCTTCCCTGGAGCCTGGGGAGGGAAGGTGGGAGGGAGACAGGGAAGGAAGGACAGGAGACTGTAAACAACCCAAATATAGACCAAGAGCTGGGCAGGTACTACAGTAATGAGAGGAGAAGGTGTGCTTCCTTTCCAAGGCTGCCAGTTGTACTGTGGTCTTACAGTGAGCTGCTGTTAAAAAAAAAAGAATTCAAAGAGAATGCAAAAGGAGAGAGGAGGAAAGAGAGGGTGGAAGGAGGGACATGTGCTGCACTTTGGAGGGATATTAAATGCATGTGTGTGCATGCAGACCGCCTCTCCCTGAGTCAACCTGTTGAGAATTCCACAAACTGGGATAAAAGGAAGTCAACCTAATAAAGGAATGACTTGCCAAGCACTGAAAATCCGTAATGTGCTAAATTCTCATTAAGTCTGCATCAGAGATGCATTAAGAGGTTGATTTCCCTGGGGCTTCCTCCACCGCTCAAGCAGAGCAGCATAATAAATGTGTGTGTGTGTGTGTGTGTGTGTGTGTGTGTGTGTGTGTGTGCACATTGCTCACACGGTCTGTGAGGTGTACAGGAGTGTACAGTCTCCAGGGATGAAGAAGCTTCTCTCTGGCTGAGTAGCCAGCTTCGCTCCATGTGGGAGGACAGATACCAACCTCTAGCATACCGAGCACCTGGAACCGACATTGACTATTCCGAGCACACCGTCATATCACAAGTCAACACACCGAGCAGATGGAACATTTTAACCCTCTTTGAAAAACTGGAGCAATAAACTTTTCAGTTAGCCATCAAAACCCTGCGCTTTGTTCAACATATATACACTAAACTGTAATTTAACTGTAATTTCCTCTTTAAAACACATGTTCAGAAACAAAGTGCAACACTTCCCACAAAGCATGAAACCAAATGTGAGCGGTGTTGGAGCGGGTTCATTCTGTTTTAATTCTGTCTCAATATACAAAGAGCATTCTGCAGGAACACATCGCTCTACAGAATAAACACTTCCCCCTTACTCTGCCTATTCTCTAAGTCAAGTCAATTCCATCTGTTCCTCTGTCAGCGGACCCTAAAAGTAGATGCCGGTGTGAGGCGCCAGTGAATGGCATCCTCACATCTCCACAGACTGATTTCATTCATTAGCAAGCCAAGTGATAAATGGGCAAATGGGTCACCCTCCAATTGGCATTACATGGATATTTCATCTACGAGTAAAAAGCCTTGACATGGTGCAAATAGAGAAAGGAATTGATTTTAATCATCTGTAGCTGATACTGCAAGCGTGGACTAGAATAGAGTGTGTTTAATTAAGAACTGCCTAGAAAATGAGGGAATTAAAAGGTTTTGGATAAGCCGCCATCCAAAAAGCTGTGGCCTGCTCCTAACAACTCTATAATTATCTCGTCTCCTGAGTTGAATGTCAGGAGGCACAGATCCTGCAACCTGAGTCGCTGTCTACGAAACCCGAAAAGACAGCTGCATTCAGCACCAGCAATGGAAGGAAAGTGAAATTCACAATTTGAACATGTCTCCTCATTAGCTATAGCTCTGCGGTGACCTAGCTTCATCATGTCAATATTCAGATAGGTCATATTCCATAAGCAACTTTTCCATTTCACTTGTATGGTTGGTAACATCATGCATTATCCACCACCGACTGTATTTTATGTGCATTAAAAGCAATGTCTATGCAATATTAAAGCGATGTAATGTCTGCATCTATGCAAGGCAACGCTCTGAAAATATGTGGAGTGGGTGGGGCTTCATTAGTTAGGATCATATCATGGCCATTAGTCCATTTCCTGAGATGGTGCATTTAAGAACTCTTCAAGTCATATTGAGCTGCAGTCAATAAAACACAATGGGCTGCATATAGCTGACGGCTTCCTAGTTTGACATCATTATTATTTTCATACCCAGCCTTTGATGGAAAGCATCCAAAGGCCAACATTTGCTTTTGCCATCCAAGTTTCCGCTTTCAAATTTCTGCTCTTGCCTCAGTAATACTGTCTTGGCAGAGGTGGGGCACTTACTTCCGATTAGTTGGAGGGTGTACATCATTTTCCTATAAACTAATTAATATATTAGTAGGTTTGGAGCATTCCATTTCAGCTATGCATCATTATAATACTTTGAATAAATGGGTTTTCAAGCTGCCTTCAAAATTCCCATGTGAGCAATCAAGCTTTTGATTCAAGCTTTGAAACTAGCATTGTCATGTCTTGGTGGTACAACGTACAGTAACTACGCAATCCTGATTGGTCTCTCACTTGCCTCCAGAATTGATCAGCACCAAGCTAGAACACCAAGATAGAGCTAGAACAAGAGGTTTTGTGTTTGTTAATGCAGCACTTATCTAGTTTGAGAATGCCCACAAAGCATATTGCACTGTTAGATGGGATGGACAAGCTGTATAACATCATCCAGAGGGCTGATATGATCTGCACCCATTGTGCATAGTATGTGTGCATGTGCGTGGCAAACTGCAAATTGCACATGCACTGGTGTGTATGTGTTTGGTTGTGTATATGCGTGTGTCCTCACCACGCGGAAGCAGCTGCGGACGCTGGGCTCCACATTGCTGCCCCCGAAGGCAGCCACCTCGCCCAACTGGCGGGGGATCTGGATGGCTTCATGGAGCAGCAGGCTGAGGTGACGCTGGTCTGTCAGACCTCCAGGACCAGACACCTGACGGAACAAGTCTGCAGCCACCAGGAAACAAACACATCAATGTATCAAACCTGCAGTAACTACTCTGTAAATACACCGGTGAGTGTAACAGCATCAATTGTTCACTGCCTTTGTATGCATGAAAAATCAGTTATTTGCATGCACATTATCACCACCTATTTTTTCCGCCACATCTAACTGTTGAATCAGGGCCTGTGCATTTATTGTTACATGTTCTGTGCTGTTCTAAATGTAATTTAAAATCTCATTCCATTTAATTTAAAATTTCATTTCAAAACCAGGCATCCACAATTTGGGAAATATTATTCTTGGTCTTGCAAAATGATTGCTGACAAAAACTCATCATGCCATATCATTTACATTACAGACTTCTGTCAACAATTAGAGTGGAATCTGTATTTTGAAATAATGACTCACACATTTCAGACAACAAGCTTTTCTAAAAATAGAGACAGTGCTGTGGAATAAAACTCACTTTCGAGAAATACAGATACAGAGGAAAAATCAGTATTGGCGGCCTGGCTGGTCTACTTGCAGATGAAAGAGCTGCATAAGTGGAGTCTTGTCAGGATTTAAATGAGGCCTTCACCGGGGCAGTCATGACTCTGCCTGTCACTGAGGAGATGGATGCTGACAGGCATGTGAAGGTGCTGCACAATGCCACTATAAGAAGCACAGGACACTGTCCCCTCCATGCCTCCCTCTGTGTACTCATTCACCCTTACAGGGACGACAGTCAGCACTAACACCTGCATGTTAAACAGACTCCTCTATGTATTCCTGATAACCAGAGCTGAGCCGTGTTTCAGAGGGCGAAACGTTTTAGAAGGTTCAGATAGAGCTGTATGAGTGTTAGCCATGTTTTATGGAGACTCTATATAGGCCTATTAGATCTGAAAGACACAGCCTGCAATGTTGTAAACATCCCAGTGAACTAAACACATTCAGGTGAGTAGTTTAGTGGAGGATTCATCTCATTTAGATGTGTCTAAACCAGCAGGGTGTCTCTTGAATGAGCTGAGACCTGAGTCAAACAGGATTTGTAAACATCCTACATAGATGAGTGGGGGTCAGTGTTATATGGTAAGAATGTTACAGTCATTTTATTACTTACTATCCAATAATGAGTAGTGTAACAAATCATTATTTCAGTTTTAGTATTACAGTTACCAATTAAAAAAATAAGTTTTAGTTCAATTTTAGTTCTAAAGTTCAGTGCTTAGAAACAAATAAGTTGTTACTTTTGTCATCACCCCCTCTAATTATCACATTGAAGCTGAATTATCCAACCTCCATCCTCCAGTTTGTTTTGTTATTATCATTAATTCGAGTCGAAATTAGTCATCATCCTTTCAGTTGACTCAAGCAGTCCACCCACATTTTTTTTTATTTATTGAGACAGTTGGGAAGCAGAAAAGGAGACAGGGTAGGGGAGCCGGCGTCTGGCAGGATTCAATCAGCAAGAGCACATGTGGCTCCAGAAGCAGCGGACAGACACTCGACAATCTCTCAGCACCCAACTGCTTTGATTTTACCGAGCAAAGGGCTGAATATAACATTAGATATCAACGCTATTTGGTTACTCTGATCATTCACACAAAAGCACACAGGGACGGTGGAGAAGGTTGAGAGTTTCCTGATGCTTGAAGGTAAGAGGATGTAACTGCCAACGTTGGGTGGTGTAACAGACAAGTAAAATAATGGATAGTATAACAAATTGCTGCTCCTATAGAGCTATAAGTAAAGTAATAATATTACTTTTGAAATGAGTAATGAGAAAAATATCACTTTTTCAAGTTATGAGCCCAGCACTGGTCCTGATGCGGTAAACCCCAACCAACTGTGACACTAAGTCGGTTGATGCAAATGCTCCAGAAAAATAACTATTTGTAGATAGTATTCGACCAAAGTCTGGAGGTGGCAAAAATGGGATCAATCACAGAGACGAGCTGCGAAGTCTACCTGAACCCAGAAAAAGAAGGCTGATGCACCTCGAGGACCATTACAGAGAGTGCAAATCTGTTGCCATTCAGTCTTTATGAGCTGACACAGATGGCGTGCCAAGTGTGAATAAGCCTGGCACGGGTTCGGCAGAGTTGACTGAGAACTGGTATCCAGCTACACGCTGATCTGGGTCCAACTACTCACAGTTCCAATTCTCACTCTCCATTTTACCTATATTTACAGGCTGACTCGTAAACTGGGGATACAAAGAAACAGTAAAAACCCTCCTACTCTGGAGCTGAGCACCAATGAAATATTATAGCATAATTGAAAATCGAAAAAAGGAGGCAGTGAGTGCCTGAGCTCTTTGCTAGTTGAGGGTTGTTAATGAAGAAAGGCTGACGGAAAGAAAGAGAGAGAGTCCACATGCATGGAGTCTTTGGCAGGCCATCCTGCTTTTAAGGCCTCCGGTGTACTTTGGAGAAGTAAAGAGAGCTTTCTCCATTATGGCGGTAGAGTAATTTCCTCCATTAGACTAAGTGGATGTTTTTATGTAATTTTGGCAATCAGGGACGTTTTGTTTTGGCCCATTGTTTGCAGTTGAAGAGATGCATTAGGCACATGAGCGAGCGTCACACTCACATTTGTACTTCTCTTGGACGTCTGCGTTGCACAAGCTCACCAATCCCATCTTGAAGCTGAGAACACGCATCTTCCCGTTCCGACCACTAGTGGAAAAAAAAAAAGAAAAGTTGCAGGGTTACAGTTTTTGAACAGTGATTATCTCAAACTGAGGTGTACTGTGTCTTAGTTATATATTCACAAGTCGGTTGAGCCCTGCCAGGAGGGACAATGTGTGGAGGAATTATGTGGGTCAAGGCAGTACAGTACAGGTCAGTGCCATAGTGTGAAATTGTATTAGAGAACACCCACAGTAACTAAAGTCACTGCAGGGACTTGATGAAGTGTTACGTCCATGGGTATATGACCAGAAGAGCAATAAGCCCACATATATCACAATGTCACTTAGGGACAAACACACACACATACACACACACACACACACACACACATCCAAGTATTTTGTCAGGATCAGAAACGCCGTCCCCAACTGAATAAATAGTCTGATCACTGGCCAGTAGCAAGGCCAGTGAGTCGGACGCTGTTGTGCTCTGACCTGAGCATAAATGGGTCATGTTTGATTTTTCTGGCTGGAGGTGAAGGGTGGGGGGGGGTAAGGGGAAGAGGGAAGGGCTGGATTTGAGAGGCAAACACACCGGCACAGAGCAGCACAGTGGGAGTTTACAGCTCCAGCGACAACACAGTCTAGAAGATTTTTACCGCCCAGCTGAAAAGACACGGGCTTATCGAACCTTCATCTGAATCGCTAACTGAGAAATGAAGAGCTCATCAGGGAACATCAGATCCACGGAGTATAAAATTGAATCATAGAGTGAGTTCAGATTTCAGAGCTGGATGGCGAGAGACCATGCGCTCTGAATGGGATGAAAGACAAAGTAGGGGCAACGTGCAGCAGTTTTTAATTCGCCACGAGGACATAACACGAGGAAGTGAAACATTACTCACGCCAAACCATTAGAGTCAGGCCGGGAACATTAGAGTCATACAAAGAAACATGAGAAGTCGTAAGGAGAGACATTACTGTCTCTCCCCGCTATGAGACTCAGAGCTGGAGTGCGCCCAGGAGACCCGGGGAACACATGGGGAGGACTGGCTGTCAGCACCTTTCACACACACTTTCTGCAGTGTGCCACATGCCATCTTCAATATGTACCCCAGTGCCGCTCCCCAGGGGACACGTCACTCCTGCACACCCTGCCAGTGTGACACGCCTCTGGGAGGAGCTGAGGACACACACGCAATACACAAACACACATGCACACACGCACTGGGATACGCTGTACTCAAGTGCACATGCGCACATGCACACACTAATACGCGCGCACACACACACACACACACACACACACACACACACTGTCTTACTTAAGTCACTTTTGGGGTATTTACATAGACTTACATTCATTTCCTGGAGACTTACCCTAACCCTAACCATAACCACTACTTGCCTAAACCTAACCCTTACCCTAACCTTAACCTAACCCTAACCTTAACCACAGACCCAAAAATCAGCTTTTTACCAATTGGGGACACGGCTTTTGTCCCCAATTGCACAAGCCGTCCCCAATCAACTGGTCTTAAGTCTGGTGTGTGTCCCTGAAAGTGACTTAAGTCATACCCACACAAATATGCGCACACACACACACACACACACACACACACACACACACACCTCGATTCAGCAGCACTGTTTATTGGAAAACAAAAAGTAATTACTGAAATTTATGTGGAGTGTAAAAACTCTGATTTTCCCTCATTAGTAGCAAGTAGTTAAGAGCCACCGAGCAAATTTACAGCATTCGAGGGGTTATTCCTGTATTTCCGCATTCGTGCTCACTGTATTTATCGTCAGTGGGAGCAAAAGATGGTCAATCAAAAGCAAAGAGGGGGTGAATGTGAATGGACAGAGTGTGAAAGAGGATTTGTTTCTACTGTGTCTCAGAGGGGATGATTGGCCTTCTGCCTGGACTCTGTTATTGGAGCTGCAGCCATGCTGGTCCTTTATAGATCCCTGTGCAACAAGCCACTGAAGCAATTACATCAATACACAAACAGACTGTTGTCCTTGGACTGTATCGAATTGGTTAAAATTGTTTTTATGGTAATTGTTTACAGCGGGGCGAGATTACAAATCGTTACTCTGTGTGTGTCCACATGCAGTGTAAGTGAACCTGTGTGTTCATATAAAATGTATGTATGCAGGTTTGAATTTACTCTTTTTTTTCCACTCAGAGGTGACGCGGTTACATTATGGTGCTTGCTAGAGCGAGAGCACATCTCTGCCCAGGTCACCCACCTGTCGTAGACGTTGAGCAGCCAGTTGAGGCACATGTCCACACAGAGGGGGATGTTGACCAGGACGGACCTCTCCTCCTCCAGCCGCTCGTACACAGCCGTCAGGGCGTGGATCACCTCCACCACGTCCATCACATGCTCCCCCTGCTGCAGCTCCTGCTCCCGGAACACCTCCCCCAGGCTGCCCAGCGCCACCAGATCCACTGAGCACACACACACACACACACACACACACACACACAGACAAATTATTTTGTAAATCCACATGCATACGCAGTGAGGTACACAGACACCTGAGAACAATGAACTCATCTGTATGCAGCTGTGCACTAGGAAATTTTGAGATTACAACCGAGCATAGAGGCTCACAAGCCTATGCACACACACACACACACACACACACTCAAGCACAAACACCATAGGCACATACATACACACACACACACACACAAAGCACCATCCCCCCCATCCTCACCAGCAAATGAGAGCATCAGGCGATAGCAGTGCTTATTCACCTTTTTACCCACTTAAGCCGTGCCAGATGTTTCAAGAGGAGTGACACAAATTCGATTTCGCTCTTCTAAACTAATTTGAAGGCCCATCCCAAGGAGTGGAGCTAAAAGGGTGTCCTCTGACGCCAGATATAATTGGATAGCACGATAATGAGGCGGCACAGAGAGAGGAGATAGCTGGAGTGTTCTCAGGGTTAGGAGAGAATCACACAAAAATGCATTTCAGATGGGCTCTCATACAGCATTGCTAAATCATTCACAAAGTGTACAGAGTAGAAATAGAGAGAATTCTGCAGTTATTATGGCAAGATGGCAATTAAATTTTTGTAACGATATCGACTAGCAGAAGAGGGTGAGATAAGAGAGCGGAGGAGAAAGAGGCACAGAGAGAGGAATGGAGAGTGGGAGGCTTTTCTCAGCGGTCCAAGCATGCTGAGCTTTTATAGACTATTGCAGCGAGACAAGACGGGAAGAGAGGGTGGGGGGTGGGGGTGGGGGGTGGGGGTGGGTGCAAGATACAGCAGAGAGAGAGAAGGAGAGCGGGTGAACATGAATGGAGACAAGTGTGAAAGAGGATATTGGCCGCCTGTGGCGAGGCAATGGCCACGAGGCTGATTTGGGGGTCGGCGGGGGTTAGAGCACAGCAGATCATGTACAGTAGGAAGAGATGGAGGGGTAGAGATGGACGGAGGGGAGGAGAGAAAGAAAGGTAGGGTTGGAGGCGGCGAGAAATCGAGAGGACAAGGAAAGTGAGGGATAAGAAAAAAAAGGACTGGAGGTGTGGAGAAAGAATGGAAGAATCATGAACAGGCAGGAAAGCGGTAGTGAGGGACAGAGAGAGCAGGATAAACCAGGAGCCGTGACCCTGAAGGGGCACACGTAGATGCCTCATCCATGCGGCACAGTCTAATTGCCTTTCCTATTGTAAGTCAAATGGACCAATTAATAGCTCTAATTACCCAGCATGACAATGATCCAGGCACTAATGGATGGAAATTGGGGAGGAATCCAGTGGTCGAGTGGCTGTAGCTACTCCTGGGTTGATAGAAACTATTGATCAACCCAAGAGAGGAAAGGAGGAGGTTTTCGATTATATTTCTAAATAGTGTAGAGGGGATTTAAGATTCCTTCGACAACTGGATAAAAAAAACGCACGCCACAGCTAATCGCAGTATCTGCTCCCTGAAGACAGCATGTCATATAGGATTGATGATAACAGTACATCACTTAACCAGCCATTCCCGTGTTACAGCTATAAACACTGTGGATGAAATACGTACGTCTCAGCGCCTTCTGTACTCGCCGTAGCTTCATGGCTGTTCTGTATGCGGAGAACTTGATGTTGTTCAGATCCGCTAATGGAGGGGGGAGAGAGAGAGATAGAAAAGAGATTAGAGTAAATGAGAAGATGAGAGAAAACAAACCCATCCCGCACCACTCCCGTCCTACAGCGGAGGAGTTAGACCACCCTATCTGCCCTCCTCCCCGCCTCTCCCCGTCTTCCCCCTGTTTATCACACCATCGCAAGAGTCATTAGCGCGACTACATATCGCATGGACTATACTGCAGTGCTAATGTTATCTGTGCATGTGTCGATGCACACGCACGTGCGCGTCTGGAATGCGTGCGTATGTGCCTGTGAATGCGTGCATGCGAGAGCGTGGCTATCTCCTCCACGAGCTCCCAGTGTCAGATCAGATTAACAGTAAGACACATGATGCTGTTTAATCACAATTAATTAAAGGCCAGGCAAAAAGCAATCACAGCGCTGGCAAATTGGGCCTCGTAGGTTAATGACAGTGGCATTGTAGTCCCTGAGGTGTCTGAAATACAGGGCCCTTAATGAGCTGTGTGATGGGGCCTTCAGAGCAGAAGCCCGGTGGGTCCGCGTTGCCGGTGCTGCTGCAGCCCAGTGGGGGTCTTGGGCGAATGAGCATGACTCAGAGGATGCTTTAATTGTCTCCTTACTCACCCAGTGCTTGGTACAACTCTGTCATCTTTGGATGGTCCCAGCACGTTGTCTGGGCCTGATGGCTAGGAGGTAAGAAAACAGACATAACAATGAAATAAAGGCAGAAGAGTTTGTGAAGCAAAACAGAAAGGAGGTACAAATCTGCAGGCCAAAAGATCAAGGTAAAATAGAGTACAAAAACGAGCAGAGAGGCAGCCGAGGCAGGCAGTAAAAGGAGAGAGATCAGAGGGCAGTAAGTAAGAGCGAGAGTAAGAAATGAGAGGAGGGGAGGGAGCAGGGTAGAGTAAACATTGTTTACAAGAGATCTCAGGCCTGTCAAGAGTAGACTTTACGTCAAAAACATGATAAAGGAGTCAGGCATCAAAGTTGCTGCATCGCACCACTATGTATCTCCACTGCTCTATGCACTGACATACTGCTTGTAGCGTAACGGGCTTCACACAGAGACACTACATGAACACTTCATTAAATCCCTCCCCACACACACACAAAAGAACACACACACACACATGCATACATGCGCACGCGCACAGTTACAGCATCCCTCTAGCCCACGCAGCACACTGGCTCCGTGAGCACACTCAGCGCAGAGAAAATGCACCATGAAAAACGATATCCAATAAATAAAAGACAAGCACAACGAAATAAATGAGAGAAACCCCAAAGTAGGAAGTTTGCCAGGGCCTGGGGGCCATTTTGGGCAGCACTCATCATTACCTGTGTGAGTGTTCATTGATTGGTGCCCAGTGGAGTGCCTGTCAGATATTCCCCCCCCCCTCCCCCAGTGGTGCAGTTATACAGCCCATAAAGAATTAAGTGGCAGACAGCAGGGGGGCGAAACGAGGCCCATGAGGTTCTACTGCAAGTGATTAAGAAAATAAATACATCGTTCGTAGAGGGATAAACTGTACAAAAACACACACTTACAAACACCATGAACACCTGCACACACATGCATACACACACATACACACGCACATGGACAGTTCATTGATAACCCAGCGGCACGCTAAAGGGGGAAGGGTATTGATGAGGTAAACGGATAAATAGATGGCTGGCACGGCAAGCAGGGCTTACAGTAGTTCAATAGAGTTCTTCTGTGATACAGTTCGTATTTATGTGCTCTCTCATGGTAACTCAATACAAAGGTCTGCATTCAAAGAAAGAGCTTTTTCCAATACGCCCTTTGAATTCCCCTGTACAAATGGACTGAAATACATTAGCGCAGTGGTTCTCAACGTGGGGTCAGGGGACCACCAGGGGTCCTTGAGGGGGTTCCAGGGGGTCCCCAGCAAATTGAGTTGTTAAACTTCACCATTATTTCATTTACAAGAAGTTAGAAAAATGGGAAAATAATTCTGCACACTGCAAATGAAAGGCTAGGATAAAAAAGTTTCCTTAGTTCAGAAAAACTAATTTATTGCATAAGTGCCCAACTTAAAGGTGCAAGTGAAAAAATAACCTGTTCTGATTGGCTACTTAAACACTTGTACCAGGATGGAAAGTGTGGACACAGCCGCTGTCAACTGTCTCATCTACCTGTGAACTTATAAAGTGGCTATTGTGTGGTGTCTCTTTTCAGGGTATTGTAGCTGAAATGTTTGCTCCATAGTTCCTTTGTACATACTGTACAAAGGACAGTATGTACTTTTTTCACTTGCACCTTTAAGTTTGGCATTTATGCAATAAATTAGTTTTTCTGAACTAAACAAACTTTTTATTTGCAGTGTGCAGAATTATTTTCCCATTTTTCTAGTTTACAATACGTTGATTCTTGCATCTGCGTTACGACTGGCCTTCACCTGAGCATAACCACCTACTTTTTTTCTATTTACAAGAAGTTAACACAATCACAGTATGTAGAAGACTTAGTGTTTTGGTCATAGTTTCACTATATCTCTCTACCTACAATACAGATAGTCTTGGAATTCTGTACAAAATCGTATCTAACGATAAAAAATATTCTCAGATTTGGGTCCAAAAGACAAGATATCATCAAATGGGGGTCTGTGGCTCTAATGTGTACTAAATTAGGGGTCCTTGAATGAAAAAAGGTTGAGAATCACCGTATTAACTCACACTGACACATAA